>NC_092335.1:292332500-292932500 GCF_046630445.1 Rutidosis leptorrhynchoides
ATACATAACATAACTATATTAATACTTTTATAATAAATATTAATAAATATAATTAATAAGGTTATTAATGAAAAACCTAATTAAAATAACAATTATACCACTAATAATGATATATAAATTTATTCGATTATCATTATATGTGTTAATATATATATAAATGATATAGGTTCGTGAATCCGAAGCCAACCCTACACTTGTTAAGTTTCGTCATATGTATTTTTACTACAAAATACAGTATGGTGAGTTCATTTGCTCCCTTTTACTCTTTTTATTTTTGGGCTGAGATTACATGCGCAACTTTTATAACTGTTTTACGAAATAGACACGAGTAATCGAAATTACGTTCTATGGATGAATGATCGAAACTGAATATGCCCCTTTTTATTAAGTCTGGTAATCTAAGAATTAGGGAACAGAAATCCTAATTGACGCGAACTCTAAAGATAGATCTATCGGGCCCAACAAGCCCTATCCAAAGTACCGGATGCTTTAGTATTTCGAAATTTATATCATGTCCGAAGGAGGATCCCGGAATGATGGGGATATTCTTATATGTATATTGTGAATGTCGGTTACCAGGTGTTCAATCCATATGAATGATATTTTTTGTCTCTATGCATGGGACGTATGTTTATGAGAAATGGAAATATGAAACCTTGTGGTCTATTAAATTTATGAAATGATTATTTATGTAAACTAATGAACTCACCAACCTTTTGGTTGACACTTTAAAGCATGTTTATTCTCAGGTATGAAAGAAATCTTCCGCTGTGCATTTGCTCACTTTAAAGATATTACTTGGAGTCATTCATGACATATTTCAAAAGACGTTGCATTCGAGTCGTCGAGTTCATCAAGATTATTATTTAGATAATTATAATTAGATATGTTATGAAATGGTATGCATATCGTCAATTTTCGATGTAAGGAAGTTTGTCTTTTCAAAACGAATGCAATGTTTGTTAAATGTATCATATAGAGGTCAAGTACCTCGCGATGTAACCAACTATTGTGAATCGTTTGTAATCGATGTGGACTTTGTCCGGATGGATTAGGATGGGTCCTTTCAGTTGGTATCAGAGCGGTGGTCTTAGCGAACCATGTCTGCATTAGTGTGTCTAACTGATGAGTCGTTAGGATGCATTAGTGAGTCTGGACTTCGACCGTGTCTGCATGTCAAAAGTTTTGCTTATCATTTTGTGTCAAAAATTTCCTGCTTATCATTCTTAGAGAATCACTTGCTTATCATTCTTAGTCTAAACACGTTTTACTGCATTGACTGCATGAATAGTGTATAGACAAAATTCATATCTTAGCGTATCTGCTACTTCATATCTTAGCGTATCTGTTACTGTAACTTTGCCTGACAACTTCCGTAGATTCCTCAGAAATTTATGGGATTTTAGTATTATATATGCATATGTAAATTATGTATTGCAGGGTACTAATCTACATCCTATAATCCATTTCTTATCGAAAAATCATTCATCTGATCGTACGAGATGAATCCTGCAACCAGTTCGAGTCCCTCAGATTCCGATAGCTATTTCGATAGTTATTCTGACAGCTATTCCGACAAAGATGTTCACCTAAGCTCTGAAAACAGCGTCATCGGCATGAATCAACCAATCAGTCATTATCAATTCATCTGATGGGTTCGTAGTTGACTTAATTAATGGAAACGCGCAGAAGGCAATCCCTTCCATCAACCGAATTCACCTCTTAACAATGAACCTGAAGCGTTTACCGGTGAACCTGTTCGAGACACCATTTTCAGTCTCATTTCTAGGGTAACTCGACAAGATTATATTCTATCCACAATTCTGAACCCTATTCATCCGCTCTCTTCGACCGACAATCATCCTGGAGTAATAAGTCAACGAACTTCGCGCTCGAATAATCAATTCGGAGAATATGGTGCAAAATGTACCAGCTTCAGCAACATCACCGGCACCAACAGTACAATCAATAACAGCACCAGTACCATCAACAATCCATGCTTCAATATCATCATATGTACTTTGAGTATGATCTTCGTTCTACGTATCGTTCTACCTCATTTATCTTCGTTCGACATGGCGAATATGTAATCTCTAAAGTTTTAGAGATTAGTTATTCTAGTTCCAACCGAAAAGCAAATGAGTTTAATATCATATTAACTCATTAAATCCATGAATACATCTGAAGAAAATATATATGTACATATGTTTTCATAAAGATTGTAATTAAAAATTCTCTTGTACAAACTGTTAATGGTGAAAATATTTTAACGGGTAGGTAATACCCGAGGACTATTTAAATTTCACATTAATAAGTTACATTGTACGTTCTTTGAATCTGTTTCAACAGTCATATACTATCCTACTTACATCCACCAATATACAAATCCGTTCACCACAGAATAACCATATTCATCCAACTACATATTTAGATTTTGACCTATCAGAATCCAACAAGTGGCATAATGAAGAAATAATGGACACAATAAAAATTGATTAGAAACAGATTAATTAACAATATGAAATTCTATTAAGAATCCACGCTAACAAAATCCTAGCTAACTGATCCTAGCTAACTGTTAATTCCGTATTACCATTTAATTATCGCAATTTATTTATCGCAGTTTGTTTATCGCAATTTACATCCTCGCAATTTTATTTATAGTCATTTAATTTCTGTTATTTACTTTACGCACTTTATTTATTGTTATTT
Source organism: Rutidosis leptorrhynchoides (assembly GCF_046630445.1). NCBI lineage: Eukaryota > Viridiplantae > Streptophyta > Magnoliopsida > Asterales > Asteraceae > Rutidosis > Rutidosis leptorrhynchoides. The sequence continues at coordinate 292,335,213 of NC_092335.1, forward strand.
AATTTCTGTTATTTATTTTACGCACTTTAAATATCGGGACACGTATACAAAGTTTTGACATATCATATCGACGCATTTATATATATTATTTGGAATAACCATAGACACTCTATATGCAGTAATGATCGAGTTCTCTATACAGGGTTGAGGTTGATTCTACAATAATATATATAACTTGAGTTGTGATTGAGTCTGAGACGTATACGGGTCACGACACGTATTAATTAATTCGAAAATTATATATTGCTAACTGTGGACTATCAATTGAGGACCACCAACATTGGACAATTAAAATGAATTAAAATATTGATTATAACATATGAAACTAAACAATTCTTCAAGATTGCCACTTGATTTCATCTTAAACCTCATTTGTATTTTGACGATTACAATCTGCATTCAAACCTTTCATGATTCTTGAAAACACCTCAATCGAAAAAATCAACCAACCGCACTTCGTCTACGGAAGAAAAGATTGATACATATAGTTATGCACCTGAGAAACTCTCGGCAACTGAGTAAACGTTTAACGCGTAGCTGTGCTAATTCCTTAGTGTTATTATTACCCAAAATAACTTAGTAATCCCTTTCAAAGTAGCAAATTTTGTCACAGCTCCAGCAAGTCAACTTCGACTTTTCGTTCGAAACAACCTTATTATAACCTTGATATATATGCGTGTTCTTTTATTGTTACCGGGGACCCTTTCATATTCCAACATGTTACCATCGTCATTTAATCATCTAAAAACACAATTCTCTTGAAACCACTTCAGAATGATAACCGATGATTCAGATATCGTAGCATTAAATACAGAGGAAACAGAAAAATTGTAGATGGTCTAAACGGTCAAAAGTTTGATGATAAAAAAGAGAGTGTTGAGAACGCTCGATAGAAGATTTGGTATTGAAAAACAGATTGAGCAAACCATGAAGGAGACCAAGGACAAATACCAGGACCACACCATATATTCAAAGAATCTAGGTAATTCTGGATCCGATGAAACCTTCAACGAATATCTTGCTCCGTACTCACGTTAAAATCTTGCGTAAAATCTTTTTTCATCAACCATCGAACTTAGAAATTTCAAAATATCATTATAAATATCTTCGACATTTCTGAGGATATTTTCATAACTCTTCTTGTCCGAAATTAGTTATCTCCCTGTGCTATCTGTATTACATCATAAAGGAAACCATTTAAGTTTCTAATTTTTTTTTTAAAATTTGAGTTTAAATTATGAATGACTTCTGAAGTAGTGTTGGAAATTGATGCATGAGTTAGTATAATATAATGACACTTGATCAACGTGATTATATTACAGTAAGTTATACTGAGTTTCTTATGGGACGTGATGATTCACAGACCATAACGTCATCACATGCCATGTTACATAACTCTTTCATTCTGCTTAACTTCTGAACATATCAAGAAAGTATGTTCTTGATAGTTCTATTCTCAGTGACTCGGGTAATTTGACAAATCAAATCGTGCTATCACGTTCTTTCTTGTTTAGAACAGTAAGTTCATTTGAAACTCCATACTTACAAATAATGGACCGTTACTCGCTTTACTAGAGGTCGAGAAGACAATAAAAAGGCAAAGAGATCCAAAATATAAGAGAAAATATAAAGCCCAATGACAACACCGAAATTACAAACTATGGATATTAATACGAATAGCAATATAAAGACACGGTATAATTAAGAATAGTATCACCCTAAGGTAATAGTAGAAGTAAACAGATTTCTGGTGGAAAAATTGAAAAGAAGGATGATAGAAATGATAGTTAGAAAATTGTCAAGGATTAGAACCGTATTAAGCATTATTATAAACTTTTGGATATATGAACTGAGAAAGAAGGTATAGAAGTGGTGGAAACTAATGGAACAGAAAAGGTAAATTTATAATAGAAATATCAGACAGAGTAATCGAGGCGGATCACCGTATTTAATTATAGAGATCTTAATTTCCTTATTCACCAAAGAATCAAATCTTTTAGATTTCGAAGATTTTCTTTAAATCCCTTGAATTTCGGAATTCAACCCTGACTCTGTCAAAAGTTAAGACGAATCTTTACTTTTTCTATTTCAATCTTTTGCGATAGCTTCACTCATACGCTTCAAGTAACCGAATCGTTAATCTATATTAATCGGTAATGATAAAACTCTAGTAATCAACTCATATTCGCCATGAAAACATTTTTATTGTTAGCCATGACCACCGCACTCAAATTTTGGGACGAAATATCTTTAACTGGTAGGTACTGTGATGACCCGGGAATTTCCAACCAAATTTAAACTTTATTCTTATTTGATTTCGACACAATAAGCAATGTCTGTTAAATCGAGTCTCGAAAATTTTGAATTATATTATATATTCATTTACCGTTTGACTGTTCTCGACTATTCACGAACAACTAATTGTAAATAGAATTATATATATTTAAATATATAAATATATACAATAAATTAAAATATAATTATAATATACGATGTAAATGATAGAATTAATTATGTAAATTAAAGTAATATATAATATTTAGTATTTTTATTATTATTAATAATATTAACAGATTTTATTAATATAATTATATTATTAATTAGTATTATTATTATAAACACAAATATTAATTAATAATGATAAACATAAGTCAGTTAATTACGCGTAATTTGTATTATATATCACTATCAGATTACTTTTCCTGCATTCTGTTCTGCTTGTGGTAAATGGTCGACACATTCAATCTATAAATCCATTTGTCCTTGCTTCATTTCACTATACACGTTTCTATTTAATTTGATTATTATAGTTCCTTATTTCTTTTGCCTTGTCTGCTTCTGTACTATCACCCGACACCTTTCTTGAAAATGGGAACACACATCTACATCCTTCTTTTTGACTTGTGCTATTGATCCCACAAAACTACACTAATATTTGTTATTTCTATTCTATTATACAGATTACATGTACTATATATCTATATTAATATATATGAGTACTTATATGATACATGTAAACCAAGGCCACCCTCAATTAATTATCACCCTCCTTCAAACTAACCGGGAACTACAATCATCATCATGTTAGTTAATGAACATCACCCTCCAAAACTCCAACCATCATCATCAAAGTTTGATCACCACCTTACTTAATGAAAACCATCGAGCCACCAATCACCACCATCAAAACGCTACTACATATGCGTGACTTGTAAACCGAACTACTACCTATTCCCTGGTTGTATTCGACCACCAACCCAACCCGAACAAACCTTAGTTACTAATGCAACCAATCGAATACCATCACTATTTGATCAAACCATTTCCATACTGCTCGACTTATTGCTAGTTGTTGTTGCTATTGGTTTAAACCCAACCCATGATCACCACAAGAATCAAACGTTTATTATTAGATACTGCTTCTATTTCTGTTGAAACCTTATCAACACCTTCAAACACCCTTTAACCATCATCTAATACCTCAACATATTGCTATGTGTACCCGTGTTTCTGTTTTTCTGTTTCTGACCAGGTCAAACACCCATCACTTTCATCATGCTCGATCACCATTTGGTTTCCACTCAACTGCTACTATCTTATTATTCAATCGACCAACAAGAACCACACAAAACACCACTAGCAATTAAATATTAAAAGTTCCAATCACTAAAATACCAACTACGTGCAACTGTACCTAGTGGGAGTGGGTGTCGAGAAAAAGAAAAGAAAAAGAATGGTAGGGGATGGCGATGGGAAGAATATATTATACATATGGGACAACTTGCAAACCTTGTGGCCGACATGTATCCACCAAACAATTCCAATTGTTGATTAAAGAAACCAAACCAACCACTCACATTACTTTATTCTATGGCTATCATTCTCTATTACGGTTCCAAGGTCTTGTGTTTGTGTATTTCTCTTAATCGAAGCCATATTACATTACATTCATTTCTAATTTGACCAAATTACTTCCTAGCAACAATAAGCCAACAATTTTTGTGGCCCAAGCGAATGATGAAAATGAGATGGTGATAAAAGAAGGTTGATGATGAATATGGATACGCGATGCAGCAATGATGAGAAAGATGATGACTTTGTGATGTTGTTGTCGAACCCTATAAACCCCACAGGTTACCATCTCGTTTGTATTTTTTTTTTCTAACTTCCCGACAAAAAATCCCATAACAAACGGGATTGATAAAACAATTATGTATATATACCAAATCACTAAATGGGTATCGTATTGGTCTATGAATTGGGCCGACTAATCTAATTAGTAATGGGCTACTCTTGGGCTCTAGAGCAACTTGGGCCACTATATTGCAAACTCATCATTTTCTGTTTCCTTAATTGACGACAACACACACATATTATTTAAGCGATGATGATTTTATGAGGAAAGTGCCACAATGATAAACGATCATACAGTAGATGACGTTAGTAGGATAACGTTGATCATAGATCCGTGATCATGAGTATAATATACGGATGTAGTAATAATAATCGATCATGATGATCATTATGATAATAAAGCTACTCGATAATGATCGTGAAGATGAAGATGAAGATGATCATGACGATGGCGAGGTCATGATGATGATGATCGTGAATTGATGATGATGCGTATGAAAAGGATGATGCCTTGATGATACTGTGTTAATGAAACGACTAAGATATTGATTATGATTAAGGATGATAATGATAGCGGGTTAAAACAAAATCATGTACCATTTAAAATAGAAAAGTAACAATTGGTTTATTGGTTTGGGCGTGTGGGTGGTTAGCAAGAGGTAGCGGGTTCGAGCCCGGGTAACGACAGTTTATTCTTTTAAAGCCTTACCCATTTAAGGTAGTCATTTTTATTTATTATTATTATTATTATTATTATTATTATTATTATTATTATTATTATTATTATTATTATTATTATTATTATTATTATTATTATTATTATTATTATTATTATTACTACTACTACTACTACAAATAAATGACTAGTATAATTGTCAAAATTAATATTAACATTATTAAATCTAAGTATTATTATTATTATTATTATTATTATTATTATTATTATTATTATTATTATTATTATTATTATTATTATTATTATTATTATTATTATTATTATTATTATTCTTATTATTATTATTATTATTTTTAGTATTATTAATATTATTATTAATATCATTTTTAGTAAAAACTCTCAATTATATTAAAAGAATCATTTTTACTATTATTATTATCATTATTAGAGAAGTTATCATTTTTTTTATCAAAATTATTATTATTACTATCATTATTATTATTTTGACATTAATATTATTATTTTTATATTATCAATAATATTATCATACTAACTATTATTATTATTATTATTATTGTAAAATAAAAATAAAAATAAAAATAAAAAAAACTTTTAGTTATTATTATTATCAATATTATTTTATCAAATAAATATTAGTAATATAAAACTATATTTAATACACATAACATAACTATATTAATACTTTTATAATAAATATTAATAAATATAATTAATAAGGTTATTAATGAAAAACCTAATTAAAATAACAATTATACCACTAATAATGATATATAAATTTATTCGATTATCATTATATGTGTTCATATATATATAAATGATATAGGTTCGTGAATCCGAAGCCAACCCTACACTTGTTAAATTTCGTCATATGTATTTTTACTACAAAATACAGTATGGTGAGTTCATTTGCTCCCTTTTACTCTTTATATTTTTGGGCTGAGAATACATGCGCAACTTTTATAACTGTTTTACGAAATAAACACGAGTAATCGAAATTACGTTCTATGGATGAATGATCGAAACTGAATATGCCCCTTTTTATTAAGTCTGGTAATCTAAGAATTAGGGAACAGAAACCCTAATTGACGCGAACTCTAAAGATAGATCTATCGGGCCCAACAAGCCCCATCCAAAGTACCGGATGCTTTAGTATTTCGAAATTTATATCATGTCCGAAGGAGGATCCCGGAATGATGGGGATATTCTTATATGTATATTGTGAATGTCGGTTACCAGGTGTTCAATCCATATGAATGATATTTTTTGTCTCTATGCATGGGACGTATGTTTATGAGAAATGGAAATATGAAACCTTGTGGTCTATTAAATTTATGAAATGATTATTTATGTAAACTAATGAACTCACCAACCTTTTGGTTGACACTTTAAAGCTTGTTTATTCTCAGGTATGAAAGAAATCTTCCGCTGTGCATTTGCTCACTTTAAAGATATTACTTGGAGTCATTCATGGAATATTTCAAAAGACGTTGCATTCGAGTCGTCGAGTTCATCAAGATTATTATTTAGATAATTATAATTAGATATGTTATGAAATGGTATGCATATCGTCAATTTTCGATGTAAGGAAGTTTGTCTTTTCAAAACGAATGCAATGTTTGTAAAATGTATCATATAGAGGTCAAGTACCTCGCGATGTAACCAACTATTGTTAATTGTTTGTAATCGATGTGGACTTTGTCCGGATGGATTAGGATGGGTCCTTTCAACTCGAACCCGTGACCTCTCGTTAAACTGTAAACACCTCACACCACTCTTCTGTTTTAGCTTATCTTAATTAAAACAGGTTTTAATTATATATAATCCGTATTATTCTGTTTCCTTTTTCTTTCTTCTTCTCTAAAATAATTCGATCAAAAACCCAATCAAAATCATAACAGCTAGATCAAGGTTTGAATTATGGTGTGGAATTAACACAGAAACGACCAGTTGTGGAATATTTGGATTAACAACAAAAAAAAAAAAATTAATACATTAATATTACTGCTGCTGCTGTAGCGAGTAAAAAAAATTAAATCTTCAAACTTGATTTTAAGTTCGTTTTAGATTATGATTCCTTCACGAATTTTGTTTTAAATCGTTCCTAGAACTTTTACGAATCATCAATTTTAACAAAAACAACATAATGAATTCGAATTTCTCAATGAACACTTTGTTTGACTTTAAAAACCGAAGCCTTTGAATCAAAAATTCGTGTTTGATTTTGAGAATTGAGAACTAAGACTTTGCAGATAGTTTTAGTAATCAATTCCTAACAAGACTGTATTTACACTTTTTGAAATTAAAATCGAATTCAAGATTTTGACAAAAAGAACCATGTACAGAGTATATCGAGCCTTTTGTTTATTTTTCTATTTTTATTTTCGAATAACAGCATTTATAAGGTGAGCAATTGATATTGATGGTGGAAGGTCGACTGATTTTGGCTAACAATATGAAGTAACCATTTAATTTATAGGGAAACAATGGTCGACAGATTTAACAAGCAGTAAAAAAAATATTAAAAAGCAGAAAAATAATGGGAAGCAGATAAGAATCACGATCAGCTATAAAATAATTAGGGAATATAAAAATGATAATGCTGGTTCATGATTATAAAAAAAATATATAAACAGATTACCTAATTTAGGTATTTGGATTTTATGTCTGTTCTTTTTATTTTTATTTAATATTAATATTTAATAAATATATTAATAATAATAATACTAATAATAATAATAATTATATTAATAATATTAATATTATTATTAATGATAAATAATAATAAAATTAATAATAATAATATTAATATGACAATATTAATAATAAGAATGATAATTTTAATTATAATTAATGATAATAATCATTATAACATGTTAATAATACTATTAATAATAATACCATCAATAATAATAATTTGTATTAATAATGATATTTATAATAATCTTATCACTTTTAATAAAAGTGGTAATACTAATAATATTAATGATAATAATTAATAATAATAATAATAATAATATTAATAATATTGAGAGTTATAATACTTGTAAACGGTGATAATAATAATATTAATATAACAAATTAATATTAATACATAATTATTTACAAATAATGGTTCGTGAATCATCAGAATCATATAAAAGTTAGTTTTATATTTTGTCAAAAATTTCCGGGTTGTTATAGTACCTACCCGTTAAAAGAAATTTCGTCCCGAAATTTAGTTGTTGCCATCAGTCGGCGTTGTTTGTAAACAGGTGAGGATATTTTAGATTTATTTGGTCTTCACGTTCCCAGGTATACTCGGGGCCTTGCGTGAATTCCAACGGATAGAATATTGTTTTGTTTCAAGCGTTTAAATCATACGATCCATAAATTTTACGAAGTGCATTTTATTATTAATGTGGAGGTTATCTAACAAGAGTGTTATTGATTAGGTTTCCTCATAAGGAGATAATGACGTTATACAAGCATTTCAATACACTTGAATTGTGTTATGAATAATAGTGAGCTTATTTAAACCTTGAGCGTTTATGCCGCAATATTAGGGTAGACAAAATAGAAAGGAGTTCATGAAAATCACGGTCATAAAATTTAATAGAGATCACTATTCTTTATAACAAGAATGATGAATATGAGTTGAAAATTAGAGTTTTATCGACATTAAATAATATGGATAAAATGATTCGATTATAGAAAAAGTATAGACGAAACTATCGCAAAAGAGTAAATGAAAAAATTAAATGTTCGCCTTAACTTTTGACGTAGTTACAATTGATTTCCGGATTTCAAGGAATTAAAGAAATCTTCGAAATCTTTATAAGATTTGATTCTCCGGTAATTACGGAAATTAGGGTTTTCTTTAATTAAATGCGGTGAATTGCCTTGATTGCTGTGTCTGGAATTTTGCTATAAATTTGCTTCTTCCGTTTCATTATCTTCACCACTTCTATACTTTCTTTCTCAATTCATACTTCCAAAAGTTTTGTTAATATGCTCAATCCAGTTCGTGTTTTTGACCTTATATTGGTTATCACCACAATCATCCTTCTTTTCCAACTACCGCCAGAGGAGTCTGTTTACTTCTACTATGCTCTAGGATTTATTGTGTTTTTAGTTCTCCCATGTCTTTATATTGCTATACGCATTGATATACACGGTTTGTAATTTCAGTGTTGTTATCGGGCTTTATATTTTCCCTTATATGTCGAAGCTTCATGCTTTTGTAAAGCAAGTAACGATCTAGAATTCGCAGATATGAAGTTTCGAATGATCATGATATTCAAAGCAGAAGGAAAGGTAATAGCACGATTTGATTTGTCATATTACCAGAATATCCGGAAAAGACCGAATCATCAGGAAAAATATTTTCTTGATATGTTTAGAGTTTAAATAGAATGTAAAAGTCGTGTAACATGGCAAATGATGATTATAAAGTCTATGAATCATCATCTTCCATTAAAAATTTAGCATGACTTACTGTAATATAATCACGTTGGCCTGACGTCATTATATTATACTAACTCATGCTTCAATTCCCAACACTACTTCAAATCATTCATAATTTAAACTTGAATTTTACAGAATATAGAAACTAAAACAGTTTTCTTTATGATGTGATTAAGATATCGCAAAGAGATAATTAATGGCTGACAAGAATCGTTATAAAGATATCTTCAGAAATATAGAGGATATTTATAACGAAAGATACGGTGATATCTTAGAATTTCTAAGATCCAATGACGAGGAAAATTCTTCTGTTTCCTCTGCATTTAATGCAGCCATATTTGAATCATCGGTTATCAATGGTTTCAAGAAATTTTATTTTTAGATGATTAAACACTGACTGTAATCGTCAACGGATCTAATGGTTGACGAATATGCATTGTTGATTTCAAAAGTAATGAATGATAATTTCGGTGGTTTGATGTGATAATTCATTGCAGAATACGAATGAATATAATTCATGAATGTTGTAATCTTTAGGAAGATAACACCTGCTAAAGCTTTACTTAAATTCCGATATGTTAATTTCAGAATGTGTAATTGATTTTGTATGAAGATGATTGTGTATCATTGTGAAGGTAGTTGAAATGCCCCGTCCTAATCCATCCGGACGAAGTCCATATTGATTATAAACGATTCATAATAGTTGTTTACATCGCGAGGTACTTGACCTCTAAATGATACATTTTATAAACATTGCATTCGTTTTTAAAAGACAATCTTTCATTTCATTGAAAGTTGACAGGTATGCATACCATTTCATAATATCCAATCTATGAATGACCTAATCTGTCATTTACTTAATAATCATCTCTAATGAACTTCAACGACTCGAATGCAACGTCTTTTGAAATATGTCATGAATGACTTCAAGTAATGTCCTTAAAATGAGCTAATGCACAGCGGAAGATTTCTTTCAAACCTGAGAATAAACATGCTTTCAAGTGTCAACCAAAAGGTTGGTGAGTTCATTAATTTATAGTAATCATTTCATTTTCATCATTTTAATAGACCACAAGATTTTTAAATATTATAAAACGTGCAGAAGTCCCATTCCAACTGCACAAAAAAATATCTTTCGTATGAAGAACACCTGGTGAGGATTCAAAATATAATAGTAACCATCTGTGCCGGTCTTTCACCCCACGGCTGAATACATGTGCCTTCAAAATATAGAACCTCTGTGCCGGTCTTTACTCCCTACGGCTGAACACATGTTTATAAAATATAGGACAACCGGTGCCAAAATGTCATAAATAATAAACCATCCACCCGACTCGGGAGCTCATACGCTCTAACGGAACCCGGGGGCTAATGCGTGTCATAATAATCAACCCCAATCCCAGATAATTCTATCATAGAATGCAGTTAAGGTACTTGTGTCTATTGCGTCAAACATTTATAAAAGCGCATGTATTCTCAGTCCCAAAAATGTAAAGAGTAAAAAGGGAATCAAATGAAACTCACCATGCTGTATTTTGTAGTAAAAATACATATAACGTTATTGAACAAGTATAAGGTTGGCCTCGGATTCACGAACCTATATTATTCATATATATATTAAAGCATATACTTGTAATCGAACAAGTTTAGATATTATTATTAATTGTTATTTCAGTAACTTGTATGTTTCATTAAAAATTAAATTACTATACTTTATTTTATATACATCAGATAAATAAATAGTATTTATTATGAAAATATTAATGTTGTTATGTGATATGTTTTAAAAATAATCTTATATAGTTATTTATTTGGTAAAATAATATCAATAATAATAAATAAAAATTTCTATCTTTTTATGATAATAATATTAATATTAAAAGTAATTAGATTTAGTAATGATACTGATATTAATAGCTTTGATAATAATACTAAAAAATAAAAGTAATGGTAGTAATAATAATAATTTTAATAGAAAAGATAATAATGATAAGATAAAATGTTAGTTTTTCATAAAAATAATATTTTAAATAATAATGGTACTTTTAATAAAACTGATGATTTTAATAGAAATTTTAATAGCCATTTTAATCATAGCAATGCTATATATTTTAATAGTAATAATAATAATGATAATAATATTAGTTGTACAAAAATCTTATTTCTAATATTAGTAATAATAATAATTACTTAATAACAATCAATAATAAATAATAATAATAATAATAATAATAATAATAACAATAATAATAATAATAATGAAATAATGATAATAAGAGTATTAGTAATAACTACCTCAAAGGAGTAGCCCTAAAAAAATGCCCGAGTCCGGGTTCAAACCCGCGACGTCCCGCTAACCCGATAACATCCTTAACCAATGCTATACTTCTTATTTTCTATTTTAGCTAGCTCCTAAAATTCTTTTAACCCATGATTTCTTATTTCCTTCTTTCTAAACCCAATTAGTAATCTTCAAATCTAACTTTGATTCATCAATATCATTGTTCATTATCATATCATTAACAGATCATCATATGCTCATCATCAATATATCATATCGTCATCATCTTTATTCATAGTCACCATCATCTATATCAATTATCATTCACGACATCCTTATCATTATCAATATTGTTACCATTTATGATGCATAACCTCCCCCCTTAAATCTCCATTTTAATCAGTACACTAAGGCAGATTATTGGCCAGGAACTCGGCCCAAAGAGTGGCAGCCCAACAACAATTTTTACAAGCCCGATCATTAACAAGTCCAATTAATCGTTTAAGGAAACCCAACTTATCACAACCCATTTAACAACCTACAGCCCAACTGGATTTCAAATAAACTAATATGGACCAACATAAACCTAGTTCCAAAACGGTTTAATGGACTCAATTGCATCTAACAGTCCATTTCATTAAAACAATTCGCTGTCCATCTGAAAATTTAAAAGAATTTCGATCCAATCATGGTAACGTAATTCATTTGGTTACACACCATTTTAATCAACCTAGATTCGTTTTCATAACCCTACTAACAGCTTTACCATCTCCTTTTATCCAAGATCTTTCCATATTATCATCATATCACACCTTTAATAAATCAAGTGGGGGGACATTCGGTTTTATTAAACAAATGAATAATAAAGACTTGGTTGTATAATGAATATGGCTGTATTTGCAAGTGGGAATGTTTGTTTTATCAATGATAAATCCCTTTTATTGATAAAGATAATAATAATCATAATAATAAGATAAAACTAGAACGACGATAAAAATGACGATAATAATAATCATTTTTAATAAAAATATCAAAAATTCAATTGATTATAACTTCTAATCCGTTAATCGAAACCATTCGATATCTAAAGGAAATTTCTTAATTTTTCGCTAGCTTTCCAAGGACATGCATATCTTATACCTTATCTCAACCGCAAGTGTAACTAATTCAAGATTCAACCTAACCTGTCTAAGGGCAATATCAAAAGTACAACATGCATAATCCTAAATACTCGAGCACTAGTCAGGGATACACTATTAGTATGTAAAAGTTAAATTATGAGTACTCCCGTATCAATATTGAAATTCAATATTGCAGGAAAGGTACGTAGACGCAACGGAAATGATAAACACTATATTGACCTCACGAGCATACCCATGAACCATACTCAATCACCTCCATAGCTATAACCCATAATTTCCTTAATCATATCCTACTCGAAAAACAATTTCGAAACCACTCGGACAGCACTCCGTCGTAATATTTTATGTATACTAATAATATCTTGAAATAATACGGAGTAAATATATATATGTAAATCGATTGAGAGAGTTTAGAGAAAAATATTTTCAAGTTTTTATGAAATAATGAAACCTATTGAATTCTATTTATAATAGATTTTTGAATTATTAAAGTGAATTATTAAAGTATGAATTATTAAAGTGAATTATTAAAGTATGAATTATTAAAGTGAATTATTAAAGTATGAATTATTAAAGTGAATTATTAAAGTATGAATTATTAAAGTGAATTATTAAAGTTAAAGTAAAGTAAAAATAAAGTAAAGGTAAAGTTTAAGTATAGTAAAAGTATAAAACTATGTACGTATAATACGCGTATAAATATATATAATATTAATTTAAATCGTTATATATATTTAATAAAATAAAATATAAATATCGTTATCTTTATCGTACTAGTTAAGTAATGAGTTGTCAAAAGTGGTTCTAGATATTTATAAAAGTTATATACGTTTTAATAATAAGGTTCTTTTTAAATTGAAAACATTTTTGTACATTTAAAACTAAATAGATCAATTGAGTCTTTATGAGATTCAATCTTCCACTATCCTTTGTCTAGTTCTCAATGATTGACAATTTGTTCTTATTTATAAATCACTTTACCATTTTCCGAATATTGTTAAAATGGAAAGATTTCCCAAATAAACGTGGGCCTTTCAACAGAGACTTGTAATCATAATTCAATATATCTGATAATTCAATCATTTGATCTTATCTTCTAATTCCATTGATAAACATTTTGAAACAGATACAATCATATAAAGTATTTAATCTAATATTTTGTTTACGTTTCAAGTTATAATATATATTCACATATACATATATAATCCTATTCGTTTAATGGTTCATGAATCGTTGGAACTTGGTCGAGGTTGAATGAATGTATGAACATAGTTTAAAATTCTTGAAATTTAACTTAACAAATATTGCTTATTGTGTCGGAAACATATAAAGATTAAAGTTTAAATTTGGTTGGAAATTTCCGGGTTGTCACAGTTTTTACATATGTAGTTCATTGTTAATATACTTAATGATATGTTTACTTATCATAATATCATGTTAACTATATATATATATATATATATATATATATATATATATATATATATATATATATATCCATATATATGTCATCATATAGTTTTTACAAGTTTTAACGTTCGTGAATCGCCGGTCAACTTGGGTGGTCAATTGTCTATATGAAACCTATTTCAATTAATCAAGTCTTAACAAGTTTGATTGCTTAACATGTTGGAAACACTTAATCATGTAAATAACAATTTCATTTAATATATATATAAACATGGAAAAGTTCGGGTCAGTACACCACACACTCGGTTCATAAGGTCCATGAACACAGCTGGTGCGTTAGTCAATCCAAACGGCATAACCATAAACTCGTAATGACCATAACGCGTCCTAAAAGCAGTTTTTGGATTATCATCCTCCTTTACTCGCATTTGATATATCCAGAATGTAAATCGATCTTCGAATAAACCGACGAGCCTTGTAGTTGATCAAATAAGTCGTCAATTCTCGGCAGTGGATAACGATTTTTGATGGTAAGTTTGTTCAACTCTCTGTAGTCAATACACAACCTAAATGTACCATCCTTCTTCTTGACAAACAAAACAGGAGCTCCCCATGATGATGTGCTTGGTCGAATGAAACCACGTTCTAATAGTTCTTGCAGTTGGCTTTGCAGTTCTTTCATCTCGTTGGGTGTGAGTCTATAAGGAGCACGAGCTATTGGTGCAGCTCCTGGTACAAGATCTATTTGAAATTCAACAGATCGATGTGGAGGTAGTCCCGGTAATTCTTTCGGAAATACATCGGGAAATTCTTTTGCGACGGGAACATCATTGATGCTCTTTTCTTCAGTTTGTACTTTCTCGACGTGTGCTTGAACAGCATAGCAACCTTTTCTTATTAGTTTTTGTGCCTTCAAATTACTAATAAGATGTAGCTTCGTGTTGCCCTTTTCTCCGTACACCATTAAGGGTTCTCCTTCTTCTCGAACAATGCGAATTGCATTTTTATAACATACGATCTCTGCTTTCACCTTCTTCAGCCAGTCCATGCCAACTATTACATCAAAACTCCCTAACTCTACGGGTATCAAATCAATCTTAAATATTTCGCTACCCAGTTTAATTTCTCGATTCCGGCATATATAATCTGCTGAAATTAATTTACTGTTTACTAATTCGAGTAAAAATTTACTATCCAACGGTGTCAATGGACAACTTAATTTAGCACAAAAATCTCTACTCATATAGCTTCTAACCGCACCCGAATCAAATAAAACGTAAGTAGATTTATTGTCAATAAGAAACGTACCCGTAACAAGCTCCGGGTCTTCCTGTGCCTCTGCCACATTAATATTGAAAACTCTTCCACGGCCTTGTCCATTCGTGCTCTCCTGGTTCGGGCAATTTCTAATAATGTGGCCCGGTTTTTCATATTTATAACAAACTACATTGGCATAACTTGCTCCGACACTACTTGCTTCGCCATAACTCGTTCCGACACCATTTGTTCCTTTCGTTCTGTTAACCCCTGGTCCGTAGACCTCACAATTCGCCGCGCTATGACCATTTCTTTTACACTTGTTGCAAAATTTGGTGCAGAACCCCGAGTGATACTTTTCACACCTTTGGCATAGATGCTTCTGATTATTGTTTTTGTTGCGGTTGTTATTGTTATTGGGATGATTGTTGTAGTTGCTGTAGTTGCTGTTGTTGTTGTTGTTGTTGTTGTTGTTGTTGGGCCGTTTGTTGTAGTTGCGATTGATGTTGCAATTGTTGGGATAGTTGTTGCGATTATTGTTGTAATTGCTGTTGTTGTTGTATTGGTGATTCTTATCACCGTTTTCCTCCCACTTTCTTTTGACTTGCTTCACATTGGCCTCTTCAGCCGCCTGTTCTTTAATTCTTTCCTCAATCTGGTTCACTAGTTTGTGAGCCATTCTACATGCCTGTTGTATGGAGGCGGGCTTGTGTGAACTTATATCTTCTTGGATTCTCTCCGGTAATCCTTTCACAAACGCGTCGATCTTCTCTTCCTCATCTTCGAACGCCCTCGGACACAATAGGCACAATTCTGTGAATCGTCTTTCGTACGTGGTAATATCAAATCCTTGGGTTCGTAACCCTTTAAGTTCTGTCTTGAGCTTATTGATCTCAGTTCTGGGACGGTACTTCTCGTTCATCAAGTGCTTGAATACTGACCACGGTAGTGCGTAAGCATCATCTTGTCCCACTTGCTCTAGATAGGTATTCCACCATGTTAACGCAGTACCTGTGAAGGTATGCGTAGCGTACTTCACTTTGTCCTCTTCAGCACACTTACTTATGGCAAACACCGATTCGACCTTCTCGGTCTACCGTTTCAATCCGATCGGTCCTTCGGTTTCATCAAATTCCAAAGGTTTGCAGGCAGTGAATTCTTTGTAGGTGCATCCTACACGATTTCTTGCGCCATTAGCTGCATTGCTAGATTCGGAGTTATTGTTGGTATGTAGCGCAGCCTGTACTGCGGCTATGTTTGAAGCAAGAAAGGCACGAAATTCCTCTTCGGTCATTTTCAAGGTGTGTCGAGTAGTCGCTGCCATTTCCTTCAAAATAGTAAAATGAAACGAGTTAATCATATAGAATATCAAGAGTAGTCAATAGTATTTCGTAGCGTAATATGAACTTATTTATAAAAGCTCTTTCTTCATATTAGCGTTTTATACTATTTAATTCGGGTAGTACCTACCCGTTAAGTTCATACTTAGTAGCTAACATACCATTTCAACTACTACAATTCTATATGAAAAACTAATCACAAAAAAAAAATATCATATTCAAACTGTAACGTCCTCCCAATAGGGTCTGGAAGAAACGTTACTAATATCAAATAAACCAACATATTATAATATGAGAACAATACTAAATGAGAAAATTTAACTTTATTGAGTACGCAGCGGAAAATGAAATGTCGTTACAATAATGGAAATAACGATAAAGTAATTGTTCATATGCAGAAGTAATAAATGCGATATTTCTTGATCCTAAGTCCAAGTAGCATCACATAAGTAGTAGATAAGAAAGCTTGAATCAAACAGCACCTGAGACAAAACATGCTAAAGTGTCAACCAAAAAGGTTGAGTGAAGTTCATAGGTTTAACAAAAGTAGTTATCATTGTTTTTAGACCATAAGATTTAGTTGTAAAGTTGATCTCCCGCAGGATCAAAAAGTAGATCTCGCAGATCCAAAAGTAGTACTGATTCGTGATATTTTAGACTAAACGTTTGTTTTGTTGCCCCGATGATAAGTTGGCAGTACCTTATCACCATGTTTAAATCATTATTAAGTAATACAAAGACATCACGGTCAAATGTATCGGGGACGTTACTCCCGATAGGCCTACCCTCAATAATTAAGAATGCCTTATCCTGAAAGCAATTAAAAAATATCACTGTGGGGTCTTAGTAGCATAAGCTAGTCATAGTACAGTTTAGGTTCGTACTTGTGTCTAAGTTGTTTAAAGTATAAAAGCAGCATGTGTCTCACCCCAGTAAGTATAAAAAGTGCTATAGCAATAAGAGTGGGGCTATGAAAGTCACCTTAGTAAGTAGAGAGAGAGTTATTCCTCGGAATAAAGAGTTAAACGAGTGAGCAGGAAAGTCAACCTATTGACATTTAAGAGTAGTTAAGTGTTTTGCCCATGTTTAAGTTTAAGTATGTGTTTAAGTATAGTTTGTTTTACTAAGTTTCTATTCCTAGTAAGTTACTATTTTTATAAAGTTTCCATTTTTAGAAAGTTTCTTATTTTACTAAGTTTCTATGACTAGAGAGTTTCTACTTTTATGAGTGTTTTTCATTTTAGGATACTTGCCGTATTAGATAAGCTTCCAATCACCCCTTTCCCTTTGAATGGCTAATTTAGATCTTGGGGCTTGAGCCATAGGACCCTTTAAATCGGAAATCCAAACCCTCTGCCTAGAATCTCGTAGAAACCATTCGTCAAGAAAGTTCGAAGATCTATACATCTCTAATACATATCCCAAAATATTTTTGTGCTACAATATAAGTAGTAGGTTATAGGTGCTAGTAATAGTAATAGTGTATACATGTTAAGTACTAGTATAAGTAGTATTAGGGTTTAAGGTTTTAATATGTATATGTATATATAATTCGTATATATACATAAAAATATTTTTTTTTTACATATATATATGTATATATAAATCTAGGAGTGTTTATGTATATACTTATGAATAACAAGTTTATAATATGAATATGAATTAACAAAGATTAAAGTTTATGTAAATAGTTTAGGGTTTATGTTATACCTTTGAAGATTCAAGATAATTAACAAAGAAAAGATGAACACGATGAAGATGGAAGATCAAAGCCTTAAAAATCTTGAAGAACTCCTTGAAGATTCTTGAAGAACACGAAGAACAAGCTTGAAGATCCGAATACCACAAGAGATGTAGAGGGAGAGATTGTTTTTGAGAGAGGATTTTGGTGTGATTTGTGAATAAGAAACTAGGAGTCTAGGAGTGTTTATATAGTGCAAGTATTAGAGTGTTAGTCAATATAAGGATGTTCTAATTAATGATTTTATTTTGTTTTATAATTTTTAGTCAACAAAAGGTGGTACTAGTTTATAATTAGTCAACATAAGGATGTACTAGTTTATACTTTATTTTTAGTCAACATAAGGATGTAATTGTTTAAGATTCTTTAGTCTCATTATTATTTCTATTATTATTATTATGTTTATTTTTATTTTTACATTTACTACATGATAAGTATTATTTTCTTTTTACTAATTCATGACTTGTATTTATTTTTATTTAGTTCCCAATTGTTTTATTATTTATATAAATGTCACTTTTTATTTATTACTTATAGATTAATAGTTATAAATAATATTATTGAAATGCATAAATTTTAATTAGCAGTGAGTGTCGAATAAAAGTTTATTATTTGGTCAACGTTAAATTGATTGTGTATATAACAACCCTTAAATAATTAATACGTATAGTCAGACAGTAAATCCTAGGGTCATTTCAGTAATTTCAGAAGTCAAAAAGTGAGGATTGTTATAGTACCTCCCCGTTAATAAAAACTTCGTCCCGAAGTTTTAGGTAGACTTCTCGGATGCATCAGCAGTTGAGAAGAGATGGGGATATTTCCGTTTCATATGGTCTTTGCGTTCCCAGGTATATTCGGGGCCTCTACGCGAATTCCAACAGACTTTAATGATAGGTATGTTGCTTTTACGCGTTTGTTTGACCTCTCCTTCCATGATTTCTATAGGTTTTTCAACGAAGTGCATTTTATCATTAATGCGAAGATCATTCAAAATGATGATGTTATACAAGTCATTTCAGTAAATTGGATACATGAAATGTGTTATGAATGGTATTGAGCTCATTTAAAACCTTGAGCATTTTATGCCACAATATTAGGGCAGACAAACAGAGAGGAGTTCGTGAAAATCACAGTCATGAAATTTGATAGAGATCTTCATTGTTTACAACAAGAATATTTTAATGATGAATATAAGTTGAAAAATAAAGTTTTATCACTATTGAATAATATGGATAAAATGATTCGTTTATAGGAAGAGTATAAACGAAGCTATCATAAAAGAGTGAAATGAAAAAAATTAAATGTTCGCCTTAACTTTTGACGTAGTCACGATTGATTTCTGGAATTCAAGAAATTAAAGGAAATCTTCGTAATCTATAAGATTTGATTCTCCGGTATTTACGAAATTTTGAGATTTGTTTGATTAAATGCGGTGATTTGCCTCGATTGATGTGTTTGGAATTTTGCTATAAATTAGCTTCTTCCGTTTCATTATCTTCACCACTTCTATACTTTCTTTCTCAATTCAAACTTCCAAAAGATTAAGAAAATGCTAAATCCAGTTCTGATCCTGGTTATTATATTGACCATCTATGCAGTCATTCTTCTTTTTCTTTTACCGCCAGAGGAATCTGTTTACTTCTTCTATGCTCTTGGGGTTATAGTGTTTTTAATTATCCCGTGTCTTTATATTGCTATACGCATTGATATACACGGTTTGTAATTTCAGAGTCGTTATCGGGCTTTATATTTTCCCTTATATGTCGGAGCTTTATGTTTTTGTTTCTTCTTCCCGACTTCAAGTCAAGCGAGTAATGGTCCAGAATTCATAGGTATGAAGTTTTGAATGATCATAATATATAAAGTAGAAAGGAAAGGTAATAGCACGATTTGATTTGTCATATTACCAGAATATCCGAAAAAGACCAAATCATCAAGAAAAATATTTTCTTGATATGTTTAGAGGTTAAATAGAATGTAAGAGTCGTGTAACATGGCAAATGATGATTATAAAATCTATGAATCATCATCTTCCATTAAAAACTGAGCATGACTTACTGTAATATAATCACGTTGGCCTGACGTCATTATATTATATTAACTCATGCTTCAATTCCCAATCACTTCTTCAAAGCATTTATAATTTAAACTCGAATTTTACAGAATATAGAAACTAAAACAGTTTCCTTTATAAAGATATCGCAAAGAGATACTTAATTGCGGACATGAATCGTTATGAAGATATCTTCCGAATTATAGAGGATATTTATGATGATATTTTGGAATTTCTAAGTTCGAAAGTTGATGAAGAAAAATTTTCCGCAAGCTTTTAACATGACTTTGGAGCAAGATATTCTCTAAAGATTTCACCGGATTCAGAATTTCCTGGATTCTTTGAATATAGGGTTTGGCCCTTGTGTTTGTCCTTGGTCTCCTCCATGGTTAGCTCAATCCGTTTTTCAGTTCCAAATTTTCTTTTGGGCTTTTCCAACGTACCATTCTTTATTATCAAACTGTTAGCCCTTAAGAACATTTATAGCATTTGCTGCTTCATCAGCATTCTCAAGGTTAACGAATCTGAATCATTGATTGACAACCCGAGATGGTTTCAAGAAATTTTATTTTTAGAAGATTAAACGCTGATTGTAATCGTCAATGGATCTAATGGTTGACGAATAGGCGTTGTTGATTTCAAAAGTAATGAATGATAATTTTGGTGGTTTGATGTGATAATTCATCATAGAATACGAATGAATATAATTCATGAATGTAGTGATCTTTAGGAAGATAACATCTGCTATAGCTTTACTTGAATTCTGATATGTCAAATTCAGAATATGTAATTTGATTTGAATGAAAATGGTTGTTCTTTGGTGCACGGATACATATGTGGATGTAAGTAGTATAGTTACTGATTATTGAATCAGAATTTGAAGAATGTACAATGTAACATATTAATGTGAGATATAAATATTTCTCGGGTATTACCTACCCATTAAAATATTTTCACAATTAACAGTTTGTACAAAAGAGAAGATATACGTTCATATATGTATTCTTCAGATATAATATAGATTTAATTAGTTAATATAATATTAAACTCATTTGATTTGCGGTTGAAACGAGAATAAATAATCTCCAAAACCTTAGAGATTTCATAATTGTCGCGAAATATTTCGTTAATGAAGTTATGAATCAATACTTCATCGTTCATTGTTATTGATATACCTCAGTATATGATGTTGGTGCTCGTGGAATTCTTGTGAAATTCATAAGGCACGAATGATGTTTTCTAGAAAGTTTCGAGTACATCGAAAATGAAAGTATACAATCAATCATGTATTTGAGTAATACACTTGGTTTATTATGAAATGGAGTTTATTGTGTTGAAGCAGTGATTAACGATTGTTAAGTCATTAACGAAGGATGTACATCATAGCATATTAATGATATGAATTAATCAAGTAGTACATACTAGTTAAGATTCACACGTAATAGCTTAGTATGAAATGATTTATTATTGTTCCAATCCATATATATAAAGTATACATATGTAATTCTTCAGGAAGAATGAGTCAATACATCTTAACTCATTATTACTAATATTCCTTGGTATCTATGGGGCGTATGATGTTGATGTTTGAGGTACTGAGTGTGATGTTGAGGCATGGAATGCGGATGTTTTCGTTGGTGAAGCTGGTGATGTTGGTGGTGATGCCGATGGTACTGGTGGTACTTGAAATGTCCCGTTCTTATTGATTAAAAACGTTCCATATTAATTGATTTCGTTGCGAGGTTTTGACCTCTATATGAGACGTTTTTCAAAGACTGCATTCATTTTAAAACAAACCATAACCTTTATTTCATCAATAAAGGTTTAAAAATCTTTACGTAGATTATCAAATAATGATAATCTAAAATATCCTGTTTACACACGACCATTACATAATGGTTTACAATACAAATATGTTACAACAAAATAAGTTTCTTGAATGCAGTTTTTACACAATATCATACAAGCATGGACTCCAAATCTCGTTCTTATTTAAGTATGCGATAGCGGAAGCTCTTAATAATCACCTGAGAATAAACATGCTTAAAACGTCAACAAAAATGTTGGTGAGTTATAGGTTTAACCTATATATATCAAATCATAATAATAGACCACAAGATTTCATATTTCAATACACATCCCATACATAGAGATAAAAATCATTCATATGGTGAACACCTGGTAACCGACATTAACAAGATGCATATATAAGAATATCCCCATCATTCCGGGATACCCTTCGGATATGATATAAATTTCGAAGTACTAAAGCATCCGGTACTTTGGATGGGGTTTGTTAGGCCCAATAGATCTATCTTTAGGATTCGCGTCAATTAGGGTGTATGTTCCCTAATTCTTAGATTACCAGACTTAATAAAAAGGGGCATATTCGATTTCGATAATTCAACCAAAGAATGTAGTTTCACGTACTTGTGTCTATTTTGTAAATCATTTATAAAATCTGCATGTATTCTCATCCCAAAAATATTAGATTTTAAAAGTGGGACTATAACTCACTTTCACAGATTTTTACTTCGTCGGGAAGTAAGACTTGGCCACTGGTTGATTCACGAACCTATAACAATATATACATATATATCAAAGTATGTTCAAAATATATTTACAACACTTTTAATATATTTTGATGTTTTAAGTTTATTAAGTCAGCTGTCCTTGTTAGTAACCTACAACTAGTTGTCCACAGTTAGATGTACAGAAATAAATCGATAAATATTATCTTGAATCAATCCACGACCCAGTGTATACGTATCTCAGTATTGATCACAACTCAAACTATATATATTTTGGAATCAACCTCAACCCTGTATAGCTAACTCCAACATTCACATATAGAGTGTCTATGGTTGTTCCGAAATATATATAGATGTGTCGACATGATAGGTCGAAACATTGTATACGTGTCTATGGTATCTCAAGATTACATAATATACAATACAAGTTGATTAAGTTATGGTTGGAATAGATTTGTTACCAATTTTCACGTAGCTAAAATGAGAAAAATTATCCAATCTTGTTTTACCCATAACTTCTTCATTTTAAATCCGTTTTGAGTGAATCAAATTGCTATGGTTTCATATTGAACTCTATTTTATGAATCTAAACATAAAAAGTATAGGTTTATTGTCAGAAAAATAAGTTACAAGTCATTTTTGTAAAGGTAGTCATTTCAGTCGAAAGAACGACGTCTAGATGACCATTTTAGAAAACATACTTCCACTTTGAGTTTAACCATAATTTTTGGATATAGTTTCATGTTCATAATAAAAATCATTTTCTCAGAATAACAACTTTTAAATCAAAGTCTATCATAGTTTTTAATTAACTAACCCAAAACAGCCCGCGGTGTTACTACGACGGCGTAAATCCGGTTTTACGGTGTTTTTCGTGTCTCCAGGTTTTAAATCATTAAGTTAGCATATCATATAGATATAGAACATGTGTTTAGTTGATTTTAAAAGTCAAGTTAGAAGGATTAACTTTTGTTTGCGAACAAGTTTAGAATTAACTAAACTATGTTCTAGTGATTACAAGTTAAACCTTCGAATAAGATAGCTTTATATGTATGAATCGAATGATGTTATGAACATCATTACTACCTTAAGTTCCTTGGATAAACCTACTGGAAAAGAGAAAAATGGATCTAGCTTCAACGGATCCTTGGAAGGCTCGAAGTTCTTGAAGCAGAATCATGACACGAAAACAAGTTCAAGTAAGATCATCACTTGAAATAAGATTGTTATAGTTATAGAAATTGAACCAAAGTTTGAATATGATTATTACCTTGTATTAGAATGATAACCTACTGTAAGAAACAAAGATTTCTTGAGGTTGGATGATCACCTTACAAGATTGGAAGTGAGCTAGCAAACTTGAAAGTATTCTTGATTTTATGTAACTAGAACTTGTAGAATATATGAAGAACACTTAGAACTTGAAGATAGAACTTGAGAGAGATCAATTAGATGAAGAAAATTGAAGAATGAAAGTGTTTGTAAGTGTTTTTGGTCGTTGGTGTATGGATTAGATATAAAGGATATGTAATTTTGTTTTCATGTAAATAAGTCATGAATGATTACTCTTATTTTTGTAATTTTATGAGATATTTCATGCTAGTTGCCAAATGATGGTTCCCACATGTGTTAGGTGACTCACATGGGCTGCTAAGAGCTAATCATTGGAGTGTATATACCAATAGTACATACATCTAAAAGCTGTGTATTGTACGAGTACGAATACGGGTGCATACGAGTAGAATTGTTGATGAAACTGAACGAGGATGTAATTGTAAGCATTTTTGTTAAGTAGAAGTATTTTAATAAGTGTATTGAAGTCTTTCAAAAGTGTATAAATACATATTAAAACACTACATGTATATACATTTTAACTGAGTGGTTAAGTCATCGTTAGTCGTTACATTTAAGTGTTGTTTTGAAACCTTTAGGTTAACGATCTTGTTAAATGTTGTTAACCCAATGTTTATAATATCAAATGAGATTTTAAATTATTATATTATCATGATATTATCATGTATGAATATCTCTTAATATGATATATATACATTAAATGTCTTTACAACGATAATCGTTTCATATATGTCTCGTTTAAAAATCATTAAGTTAGTAGTCTTGTTTTTACATATGTAGTTCATTGTTAATATACTTAATGATATTTTTACTTATCATAGTATCATGTTAACTATATATATATCCATATATATGTCATCATATAGTTTTTACAAGTTTTAACGTTCGTGAATCACCGGTCAACTTGGGTGGTCAATTGTCTATATGAAACATATTTCAATTAATCAAGTCTTAACAAGTTTGATTGCTTAACATGTTGGAAACATTTAATCATGTAAATATCAATCTCAATTAATATATATAAACATGGAAAAGTTCGGGTCACTACAGTACCTACCCGTTAAATAAATTTCGTCCCGAAATTTTAAGCTGTTGAAGGTGTTGACGAATCTTCTGGAAATAGATGCGGGTATTTCTTCTTCATCTGATCTTCACGCTCCCAGGTGAACTCGGGTCCTCTACGAGCATTCCATCGAACCTTAACAATTGGTATCTTGTTTTGCTTAAGTCTTTTAACCTCACGATCCATTATTTCGACGGGTTCTTCGATGAATTGAAGTTTTTCGTTGATTTGGATTTCATCTAACGGAATAGTGAGATCTTCTTTAGCAAAACATTTCTTCAAATTCGAGACGTGGAAAGTGTTATGTACAGCCGCGAGTTGTTGAGGTAACTCAAGTCGGTAAGTTACTGGTCTGACAGGATCAATAATCTTGAATGGTCCAATATACCTTGGATTTAATTTCCCTCGTTTACCAAATCGAACAACGCCTTTCCAAGGTGCAACTTTAAGCATGACCATCTCTCCAATTTCAAATTCTATATCTTTTCTTTTAATGTCAGCGTAGCTCTTTTATCGACTTTGGGCGGTTTTCAACCGTTGTTGAATTTGGATGATCTTCTCGGTAGTTTCTTGTATAATCTCCGGACCCGTAATCTGTCTATCCCCCACTTCACTCCAACAAATCGGAGACCTGCACTTTCTACCATAAAGTGCTTCAAACGGCGCCATCTCAATGCTTGAATGGTAGCTGTTGTTGTAGGAAAATTCTGCTAATGGTAGATGTCGATCCCAACTGTTTCCGAAATCAATAACACATGCTCGTAGCATGTCTTCAAGCATTTGTATCGTCCTTTCGCTCTGCCCATCAGTTTGTGGATGATAGGCAGTACTCATGTCTAGACGAGTTCCTAATGCTTGCTGTAATGTCTGCCAGAATCTTGAAATAAATCTGCCATCCCTATCAGAGATAATAGAGATTGGTATTCCATGTCTGGAGATGACTTCCTTCAAATACAGTCGTGCTAACTTCTCCATCTTGTCATCTTCTCTTATTGGCAGGAAGTGTGCTGATTTGGTGAGACGATCAACTATTACCCAAATAGTATCAAAACAACTTGCAGTCCTTGGCAATTTAGTGATGAAATCCATGGTAATGTTTTCCCATTTCCATTCCGGGATTTCGGGTTGTTGAAGTAGACCTGATGGTTTCTGATGCTCAGCTTTGACCTTAGAACATGTCAAACATTCTCCTACGTATTTAGCAACATCGGCTTTCATACCCGGCCACCAAAAATGTTTCTTGAGATCCTTGTACATCTTCCTCGTTCCAGGATGTATTGAGTATCTGGTTTTATGAGCTTCTCTAAGTACCATTTCTCTCATATCTCTAAATTTTGGTACCCAAATCCTTTCAGCCCTATACCGGGTTCCGTCTTCCCGAATATTAAGATGCTTCTCTGATCCTTTGGGTATTTCATCCTTTAAATTTCCCTCTTTTAAAACTCCTTGTTGCGCCTCCTTTATTTGAGTAGTAAGATTATTATGAATCATTATATTCATAGATTTTACTCGAATGGGTTCTCTGTCCTTCCTGCTCAAGGCATCGGCTACCACATTTGCCTTCCCCGGGTGGTAACGAATCTCAAAGTCGTAATCATTCAACAATTCAATCCACCTACGCTGCCTCATATTCAGTTGTTTCTGATTAAATATGTGTTGAAGACTTTTGTGGTCAGTATATATAATACTTTTGACCCCATATAAGTAGTGCCTCCAAGTCTTTAATGCAAAAACAACCGCGCCTAATTCCAAATCATGCGTCGTATAATTTTGTTCGTGAATCTTCAATTGTCTAGACGCATAAGCAATCACCTTCGTTCATTGCATTAATACACAACCGAGACCTTGCTTTGATGCGTCACAATAAATCACAAAATCATCATTCCCTTCAGGCAATGACAATATAGGTGCCGTAGTTAGCTTTTTCTTCAATAACTGAAACGCTTTCTCTTGTTCATCATTCCATTCAAATTTCTTCCCTTTATGCGTTAATGCAGTCAAGGGTTTTGCTATTCTGGAAAAGTCTTGGATGAACCTTCTGTAGTAACCAGCTAGTCCTAAAAACTGGCGTATGTGTTTCGGAGTTTTCGGGGTTTCCCACTTTTCAACAGTTTCTATCTTTGCCGGATCCACCTTAATACTTTCTTTGTTCACTATGTGACCGAGGAATTGAACTTCTTCCAACCAAAATGCACACTTTGAAAACTTAGCGTACAATTCTTCCTTCCTCAATACTTCTAACACCTTTCTCAAATGTTCACCGTGTTCTTGGTCATTCTTTGAGTAAATAAGTATGTCATCAATGAAAACAATGACAAACTTGTCAAGGTATGGTCCACACACTCGGTTCATAAGGTCCATGAACACAGCTGGTGAATTAGTTAAACCAAACGGCATGACCATAAACTCGTAATGACCGTAACGTGTTCTGAAAGCAGTCTTTGGAATATCATCTTCTTTCACCCGCATTTGATGATACCCGGAACGTAAGTTAATCTTTGAATAAATAGACGAGCCTTGTAGTTGATCAAATAAGTCGTCGATTCTCGGTAGTGGGTAGCGGTTCTTGATGGTGAGTTTGTTCAACTCTCGGTAGTCGATACACAACCTGAATGTACCATCTTTCTTCTTGACAAACAAAACAGGAGCTCCCCACGGTGATGTGCTTGGTCGAATGAAACCACGCTCTAAAAGTTCTTGTAATTGGCTTTGCAGTTCTTTCATCTCGCTGGGTGCGAGTCTGTAAGGAGCACGAGCTATTGGTGCAGCTCCTGGTACAAGATCTATTTGAAATTCAACGGATCGATGTGGGGGTAATCCCGGTAATTCTTTCGGAAATACATCGGGAAATTCTTTTGCAATGGGAACATCATTGATGCTCTTTTCTTCAGTTTGTACTTTCTTGACGTGTGCTAGAACAGCATAGCAACCTTTTCTTATTAGTTTTTGTGCCTTCAAATTACTAATAAGATGTAGCTTCGTGTTGCCCTTTTCTCCGTACACCATTAAGGGTTTTCCTTTTTCTCGTATAATGCGAATTGCATTTTTGTAACAAACGATCTCTGCTTTCACTTCTTTCAACCAGTCCATACCGATTATCACATCAAAACTCCCTAACTCTACTGGTATCAAATCAATCTTAAATGTTTCGCTAACCAGTTTAATTTCTCAATTCCGACATATATTATCTGCTGAAATTAATTTACCATTTGCTAATTCGAGTAAAAATTTACTATCCAAAGGCGTCAATGGAAAACTTAATTTAGCACAAAAATCTCTACTCATATAGCTTCTATCCGCACCTGAATCAAATAAAACGTAAGCAGAGTTATTGTCAATAAGAAACCTACCCGTGACAAGCTCCGGGTCTTCCTGTGCCTCTGCCGCATTAATATTGAAAACTCTTCCGCGGCCTTTGACATTCGTGTTCTCCTGGTTCGGGAAATTTCTAATAATGTGGCCCGGTTTTCCACATTTATAACAAACTACATTGGCATAACTTGCTCCGACACTACTTGTTCCGCCATTACTCGTTCCGACACCATTTGTTCCTTTCGTTCTATTAACCCCTGGTCCGTAGACCTCACACTTCACCGCGCTATGACCATTTCTTTTACACTTGTTGCAAAATTTGGTGCAGAACCCCGAGTGATACTTTTCACACCTTTGGCATAGCTGCTTCTGATTATTGTTGCTGTTGCGGTTATTATTGTTGTTGGAATGATTGTTGTAGTTGCTGTTGTTGTTGTTGTTGTTGTTGTTGTTGGGCCGTTTGTTGTAGTTGCGATTGATGTTGCGATTGTTGGGATAATTGTTGTGATTATTGTTGTAATTGCTGTTGTTGCTGTATTGGTGATTCTTATCACCGTTTTCCTCCCACTTTCTTTTGACTTGCTTTACATTGGCCTCTTCAGCAGTCTGTTCTTTAATTCTTTCTTCAATCTGGTTCACTAGTTTGTGAGCCATTCTACATGCCTGTTGTATGGAGGTGGGCTCGTGTGAACTTATATCTTCTTGGATTCTTTCCGGTAATCCTTTCACAAACGCGTCGATCTTCTCTTCCTCATCTTCGAACGCTCCCGGACACAATAGGCACAATTCTGTGAATTGTCTTTCGTATGTGGTAATATCAAATCCTTGGGTTCGTAACCCTCTAAGTTCTGTCTTGAGCTTATTGACCTCGGTTCTGGGACGGTACTTCGCGTTCATCAAGTGCTTGAATGCTGACCACGGTAGTGCGTACGCATCATCTTGTCCCACTTGCTCTAGATAGGTATTCCACCATGTTAACGCAGAACCTGTGAAGGTATGTGTAGCGTACTTCACTTTGTCCTCTTCAGTACACTTACTTATGGCAAACACCGATTCGACCTTCTCGGTCCACCATTTCAATCCGATCGGTCCTTCGGTTCCATCAAATTCCAAAGGTTTGCAGGCAGTGAATTCTTTATAGGTGCATCCTACACGATTTCCTGTACTGCTAGATCCAATGTTATTGTTGGTATGTAGCGTAGCCTGTACTGTGGCTATGTTTGAAGCTAGAAAAGTACGGAATTCCTCTTCATTCATATTCACGGTGTGTCGAGTAGTCGGTGCCATTTCCTTCAAAATAGTCAAATGGAACAAGTTAATCATATAGAATATTAAGAGTAGTTAATAGTATTTCGTAGCATAATATGAACTCATTTATAAAAGCTTTTTCTTCATATTAGCGTTTTATAAGTTTAAATTCGGGTAGTACCTACCCGTTAAGTTCATACTTAGTAGCTAATATACAATTCAACTACTACAATTCTATATGAAAAACTGATTATAATAATATTTCGCGTTCAAACTTTTATACAATATTTTACAAATTTACAATACCGCTTATTTTACATAAAGCATGAAATATAGCACACAATAACTTTGATACATGATAGTTGTGAAGATAATTCTAGCTAGTACACAAGTAGTTCAGCAAAGGCAATAAAGACACGTAATTCATACGTCCAGAAACAAGTCATGCATTCTGGTTTTACTAGGACTACTTCCCATCCTTGGTCTTGTGGAACATAACCGTTATGGCCGTTGATAAGACAGCGTGTTGTAATGTCGTCAAAGGGACGAGGGTTACGTAATGACCAACAGTCTCGTAATAACCTAAAAACCTCATTTCTTACCCCAATTACCGACTCCGTCACTTGTGGGAACGTTTTGTTTAATAGCTATAGCCCGATGTTCGTTTTCTCACTTTGGTGAGAAGCGAACATTACTAACCCGTAAGCATAGCATGCTTCTTTATGTTGCATGTTAGCCGCTTTTCCTAAATCATGAAGTCCTATATTCGGATACATTTAGTCAAAATAATTTCTTAACCCGTTGCGTAAATTAGCATTTGGGTTCCCCGCAATATATGCGTCAAAGTAAACACATCGTAACTTATGGGTTTCCCAATGTGATATCCCCCATCTTTCAAATGAAAGTCTCTTATAAACCAAGACATTCTTGGAACGTTCTTCGAATGTCTTACAAACTGATCTTGCCTTAAATAGTTGTGCCGAGGAATTCTGACCGACTCTAGACAAGATTTCATCAATCATGTCTCCGGGTAGGTCTCTTAAAATATTGGGTTGTCTATCCATTTTGTGTTTTTAAACTATAAAATAGACAAGAGTTAGATTCATAAAAAAATACTTATTAATACAAGCAATTTTAACATATATCATAAAGCATAAGCACACTATATTACATATATTACACCACACGAATACAACTATCTTATTTCGACTCGGTTGTTTCTTCTTCTTCGGTTTTGGTTCGTTTTGCCAAGTTACTAGGGATATATGATGTTCCCCTAATACTAGCTGTCGTTTTCCACAACGGTTTAGAAAAACCTGGTGGTTTAGAGGTTCCCGGGTCATTGTTACAACTTAAGGACTTCGGGGGTTGACGATACATATAAAGTTCATCGGGGTTGGAATTAGATTTCTCTATTTTTATGCCCTTTCCCTTATTATTTTCTTTTGCCTTTTTAAATTCAGTTGGGGTAATTTCTATAACATCATCGGAATTCTCGTCGGAATCCGATTCATCGGAGAATTGGTAATCCTCCCAATATTTTGCTTCCTTGGCGGAAACACCATTGACCATAATTAACCTCGGTCGGTTGGTTGAGGATTTTCTTTTACTTAACCGTTTTATTATTTCCCCCACCGGTTCTATTTCTTCATCCGGTTCCGATTCTTCTTCCGGTTCCGATTCTTCTTCCGGTTCCGACTCTTCTTCCGGTTCCTCTTCGGGAACTTGTGAATCAGTCCACGAATCATTCCAATTTACATTTGACTCTTCATTATTATTAGGTGAGTCAATGGGACTTGTTCTAGAGGTAGACATCTATCACATAATATCAAACGCGTTAAGAGATTAATATATCACATAATATTCACATGTTAAAAAATATAGTTTCCAACAAAATTTGTTAAGCAATCATTTTTCAAGTAAACACGGTCGAAGTCCAGACTCACTAATGCATCCTAACAAACTCGATAAGACACACTAATGTAAAATTCTGGTTCTCTAAGACCAACGCTCGGATACCAACTGAAATGTTCCATTCTTATTGATTAAAAACGTTCCATATTAATTGATTTCGTTGCGAGGTTTTGACCTCTATATGAGACGTTTTTCAAAGACTGCATTCATTTTAAAACAAACCATAACCTTTATTTCATCAATAAAGGTTTAAAAAGCTTTACGTAGATTATCAAATAATGATAATCTAAAATATCCTGTTTACACACGACCATTACATAATGGTTACAATACAAATATGTTACAACAAAATAAGTTTCTTGAATGCGGTTTTTACACAATATCATACAAGCATGGACTCCAAATCTCGTCCTTATTTAAGTATGCGACAGCGGAAGCTCTTAATAATCACCTAAGAATAAACATGCTTAAAACGTCAACAAAAATGTTGGTGAGTTATAGGTTTAACCTATATATATCAAATCATAATAATAGACCACAAGATTTCATATTTCAATACACATCCCATACATAGAGATAAAAATCATTCATATGGTGAACACCTGGTAACCGACATTAACAAGATGCATATATAAGAATATCCCCATCATTCCGGGACACCCTTCGGATATGATATAAATTTCGAAGTACTAAAGCATCCGGTACTTTGGATGGGGTTTGTTAGGCCCAATAGATCTATCTTTAGGATTCGCGTCAATTAGGGTGTCTGTTCCCTAATTCTTAGATTACCAGACTTAATAAAAAGGGACATATTCGATTTCGATAATTCAACCATAGAATGTAGTTTCACGTACTTGTGTCTATTTTGTAAATCATTTATAAAATCTGCATGTATTCTCATCCCAAAAATATTAGATTTTAAAAGTGGGACTATAACTCACTTTCACAGATTTTTACTTCGTCGGGAAGTAAAACTTGGCCACTGGTTGATTCACGAACCTATAACAATATATACATATATATCAAAGTATGTTCAAAATATATTTACAACACTTTTAATATATTTTGATGTTTTAAGTTTATTAAGTCAGCTGTCCTTGTTAGTAACCTACAACTAGTTGTCCACAGTTAGATGTACAGAAATAAATCGATAAATATTATCTTGAATCAATCCACGACCCAGTGTATACGTATCTCAGTATTGATCACAACTCAAACTATATATATTTTGGAATCAACCTCAACCCTGTATAGCTAACTCCAACATTCACATATAGAGTGTCTATGGTTGTTCCGAAATATATATAGATGTGTCGA
Source organism: Rutidosis leptorrhynchoides (assembly GCF_046630445.1). Taxonomy (NCBI): domain Eukaryota; kingdom Viridiplantae; phylum Streptophyta; class Magnoliopsida; order Asterales; family Asteraceae; genus Rutidosis; species Rutidosis leptorrhynchoides. The sequence continues at coordinate 292,368,449 of NC_092335.1, forward strand.
CATGATAGGTCGAAACATTGTATACCTGTCTATGGTATCTCAAGATTACATAATATACAATACAAGTTGATTAAGTTATGGTTGGAATAGATTTGTTACCAATTTTCACGTAGCTAAAATGAGAAAAATTATCCAATCTTGTTTTACCCATAACTTCTTCATTTTAAATCCGTTTTGAGTGAATCAAATTGCTATGGTTTCATATTGAACTCTATTTTATGAATCTAAACATAAAAAGTATAGGTTTATAGTCGGAAAAATAAGTTACAAGTCGTTTTTGTAAAGGTAGTCATTTCAGTCGAAAGAACGACGTCTAGATGACCATTTTAGAAAACATACTTCCACTTTGAGTTTAACCATAATTTTTGGATATAGTTTCATGTTCATAATAAAAATCATTTTCTCAGAATAACAACTTTTAAATTAAAGTTTATCATAGTTTTTAATTAACTAACCCAAAACAGCCCGCGGTGTTACTACGACTGCGTAAATCCGGTTTTACGGTGTTTTTCGTGTCTCCAGGTTTTAAATCATTAAGTTAGCATATCATATAGATATAGAACATGTGTTTAGTTGATTTTAAAAGTCAAGTTAGAAGGATTAACTTTTGTTTGTGAACAAGTTTAGAATTAACTAAACTATGTTCTAGTGATTACAAGTTTAAACCTTCGAATAAGATAGCTTTATATGTATGAATCGAATGATGTTATGAACATCATTACTACCTTAAGTTCCTTGGATAAACCTACTGGAAAATAGAAAAATAGATCTAGCTTCAACGGATCCTTGGAAGGCTCGAAGTTCTTGAAGCAGAATCATGACACGAAAACAAGTTCAAGTAAGTCATCACTTGAAATAAGATTGTTATAGTTATAGAAATTGAACCAAAGTTTGAATATGATTATTACCATGTATTAGAATGATAACCTACTGTAAGAAACAAAGATTTCTTGAGGTTGGATGATCACCTTACAAGATTGGAAGTGAGCTAGCAAACTTGAAAGTATTCTTGATTTTATGTAACTAGAACTTGTAGAATATATGAAGAACACTTAGAACTTGAAGATAGAACTTGAGAGAGATCAATTAGATGAAGAAAATTGAAGAATGAAAGTGTTTGTAGGTGTTTTTGGTCGTTGGTGTATGGATTCGATATAAAGGATATGTAATTTTGTTTTCATGTAAATAAGTCATGAATGATTACTCTTATTTTTGTAATTTTATGAGATATTTCATGCTAGTTGCCAAATGATGGTTCCCACATGTGTTAGGTGACTCACATGGGCTGCTAAGAGCTGATCATTGGAGTGTATATACCAATAGTACATACATCTAAAAGCTGTGTATTGTACGAGTACGAATACGGGTGCATACGAGTAGAATTGTTGATGAAACTGAACGAGGATGTAATTGTAAGCATTTTTGTTAAGTAGAAGTATTTTGATAAGTGTATTGAAGTCTTTCAAAAGTGTATAAATACATATTAAAACACTACATGTATATACATTTTAACTGAGTCGTTAAGTCATCGTTAGTCGTTACATGTAAGTGTTGTTTTGAAACCTTTAGGTTAACGATCTTGTTAAATGTTGTTAACCCAATGTTTATAATATCAAATGAGATTTTAAATTATTATATTATCATGATATTATCATGTATGAATATCTCTTAATATGATATATATATACATTAAATGTCTTTACAACGATAATCGTTACATATATGTCTCGTTTAAAAATCATTAAGTTAGTAGTCTTGTTTTTACATATGTAGTTCATTGTTAATATACTTAATGATATGTTTACTTATCATAGTATCATGTTAACTATATATATATATCCATATATATGTCATCATATAGTTTTTACAAGTTTTAACGTTCGTGAATCACCGGTCAACTTGGGTGGTCAATTGTCTATATGAAACATATTTCAATTAATCAAGTCTTAACAAGTTTGATTGCTTAACATGTTGGAAACATTTAATCATGTAAATATCAATCTCAATTAATATATATAAACATGGAAAAGTTCGGGTCACTACAGTACTGGTTATGCTGCTGGTGCTGCTGCTGGTGTTCGTAGGTTTCGCATCATATTCTCCAGAGCCACTACTCGAGCGCGAAGCTCGTTGACTTCTTCTATTATTCCGGGATGATTGGCGGTTCGGACAAGTGGATGAATAAGATCTAAAATTTTAGATATTATATATTCGTGACTGGATATCCTGGAAATGAGGGTGAAAATAGTGTTCCAAACGGGTTCGCCAGTAAGTGCTTCAGGTTCTTCACCAAGAGGTGAATTCGGTTGGTGGAAGGGATCACCTTCTTCTTGTCTCCATTGATTAAGTTTACTACGAACCCATCCCCAATTCATCCAAAATAGATGATGGCTGATTGGTTGGTTCATTCCGGTTACGCTGCCATTGGAGCTCGAAGAGTTCGAGAAATCCATATTATGTGTTTGGAATTAGGGTTTTTTATATGAGATTAGTTTTGAATACTGGATGATATATTCGTCTTCTCGAATACGTCTATATAGCAAAAAGTTTTCCGTAATTTATGGAGGGAATTTATGAAAAGTGTTAGACAAAATCTATTAGGATAGATACGATAAGATATAATAAGATATAATGTGTCTTTACTTTAATATTGGCAGTATGACGTGTCGAGATCATAAAGTGATAAGTATGTAATCTAATAATCTTTTGATTAAAGACTTTCAATTCGTATACTGTGATAACCCAATGACATTTTTCAATTCGCAAACCGATGCATAAAGGCATAAGGCATATAGGTACGTGATATAACAGAGAGTTATATACGTTTGAGTGTGAGTAGTAACAATTATAAGAATTTCAAAATCATGGATAATATTTCATGTAATACATATGTAATACACATAACCATGATAGATGACTTATGAATGTCAAGAATTTCTGAAATCATTGTGTCGCATTTAGATGCGGTGGTGTAATTGGATAGTACTCAGGAAAGTGAGCAGAGTTCTTAGATTAGCTCGGCATTCTAAGATAAGTAAAGTTTCTAAAGTATAGTGTAGCATTTAACAGTTAAAGGCAACAATTAAAGGCACTATGGTCAAGGAAAGTTGTAGTCCTACATTAGGAAAGAGACTTTGATTAGAATCTTTAAGTCAAGTTTGGTAAAGCATGATTGTTAAGATTATAAGGCAATTCTAAATGCTTTAAGTCTAAGGCAGGAAAGGTTATAGTCTCCTAGATTGCTAAGGCACCCTAGCTAGCAAGTAAGGCACACATAAAAATGCAATCCTGGTTCTCTATAACAGCCTGGTTATGCTCTGATACCAATCTGTAACGTCCTCCCAATAGGGTCTGGAAGAAACGTTACTAATATCAAATAAACCAACATATTATAATACGAGAACAATACTAAATGAGAAAATTTAACTTTATTGAGTACGCAGCAGAAAATGAAATGTTGTTACAATAATGGAAATAACGATAAAGTAATTGTTCATATGCAGAAGTAATAAATGCGATATTTCTTGATCCTAAGTCCAAGTAGCATCACATAAGTAGTAGATAAGAAAGCTTGAATCAAACAGCACCTGAGACAAAACATGCTAAAGTGTCAACCAAAAAGGTTGAGTGAAGTTCATAGGTTTAACAAAAGTAGTTATCGTTGTTTTTAGACCACAAGATTTAGTTGTAAAGTTGATCTCCCGCAGGATCAAAAAGTAGATCTCGCAGATCCAAAAGTAGTACTGATTCGTGATATTTTAGACTAAACGTTTGTTTTATTGCCCCGATGATAAGTTGGCAGTACCTTATCACCATGTTTAAATCATTATTAAGTAATACAAAGACATCACGGTCAAATGTATCGGGGACGTTACTCCCGATAGGCCTACCCCCAATAATTAAGAATGCCTTATCCTGAAAGCAATTAAAAAATATCACTGTGGGGTCTTAGTAGCATAAGCTAGTCATAGTACAGTTTAGGTTCGTACTTGTGTCTAAGTTGTTTAAAGTATAAAAGCAGCATGTGTCTCACCCCAGTAAGTATAAAAAGTGCTATAGCAATAAGAGTGGGGCTATGAAAGTCACCTTAGTAAGTAGAGAGAGAGTTATTCCTCGGAATAAAGAGTTGAACGAGTGAGCAGGAAAGTCAACCTATTGACATTTAAGAGTAGTTAAGTGTTTTGCCCATGTTTAAGTTTAAGTATGTGTTTAAGTATAGTTTGTTTTACTAAGTTTCTATTCCTAGTAAGTTACTATTTTTATAAAGTTTCCATTTTTAGAAAGTTTCTTATTTTACTAAGTTTCTATGACTAGAGAGTTTCTACTTTTATGAGTGTTTTTCATTTTAGGATACTTGCCGTATTAGATAAGCTTCCAATCACCCCTTTCCCTTCGAATGGGTAATTTAGATCTAGGGGCTTGAGCCATAGGACCCTTTAAATCGGAAATCCAAACCCTCTGCCTAGAATCTCGTAGAAACCATTCGTCAAGAAAGTTCGAAGATCTATACATCTCTTATACACATACCAAAATGTTTTTGTGCTACAATATAAGTAGTAGGTTATAGGTGCTAGTAATAGTAATAGTGTATACATGTTAAGTACTAGTATAAGTAGTATTAGCGTTTAAGGTTTTAATATGTATATGTATATATAATTCGTATATATACATAAAAATATTTTTTTTTTACATGTATATATGTATATATAAATCTAGGAGTGTTTATGTATATACTTATGAATAACAAGTTTATAATATGAATATGAATTAACAAAGATTAAAGTTTATGTAAATAGTTTAGGGTTTATGTTATACCTTTGAAGATTCAAGATAATTAACAAAGAAAAGATGAACACGATGAAGATGGAAGATCAAAGCCTTAAAAATCTTGAAGAACTCCTTGAAGATTCTTGAAGAACACGAAGAACAAGCTTGAAGATCCGAATACCACTAGAGAGGGAGTGGGAGAGATTGTTTTTGAGAGAGGATTTTGGTGTGATTTGTGAATGAGAAACTAGGAGTCTAGGAGTGTTTATATAGTGCAAGTATTAGAGTGTTAGTCAACATAAGGATGTTCTAATTAATGATTTTATTTTGTTTTATAATTTTTAGTCAACAAAAGGTGGTACTAGTTTATAATTAGTCAACATAAGGATGTACTAGTTTATACTTTATTTTTAGTCAACATAAGGATGTAATTGTTTAAGATTCTTTAGTCTCATTATTATTACTATTATTATTATTATGTTTATTATTATTTTTACATTTACTACATGATAAGTATTATTTTCTTTTTACTAATTCATGACTTGTATTTATTTTTATTTAGTTCCCAATTGTTTTATTATTTATATAAATGTCACTTTTTATTTATTACTTATAGATTAATAGTAATAAATAATATTATTGAAATGCATAAATTTTAATTAGCAGTGAGTGTCGAATAAAAGTTTATTATTTGGTCAACGTTAAATTGATTGTGTATATAACAACTCTTAAATAATTAATACTTATAGTCAGACAGTAAACCCTAGAGTCATTTCAGTAATTTCAGAAGTCAAAAAGTGAGGGTTGTTATACAAACCTTTATACAATAACTTGCAAACTTACAATACCGCTTTTTTTTTACATATAGCATGAAATATAGCACATAAAACTTTGATACAATGTAGTTGCGAAGATAATTCTAGTTAATAAATAAGGCGTTCAGCAAAGGCAATAAAGACACGTAATTCATACGTCCAGAAACAAGTCATGCATTCTGGTTTTACTAATACCACTTCCCATCCTTGGTTTTGTGGAATATAACCGTTGTGACCGATAGTAAGACAATGTGTTGTAACGTCGTCAAAAAGATGAAGGTTACTTAATGACCAACAGTCTCGTAATAACCTAACAACCTCATTTCTTATCCCAATTACCGACTCCGTCACTTGTGGGAACGTTTTGTTTAATAGTTGTAGCCCGATGTTCTTGTTCTCACTTTGGTAAGAAGCGAACATTACTAACCCGTAAGCATAACATGCTTCTTTATGTTGCATGTTAGCCGCTTTTTCTAAATCACGAAGTCCTATATTCGGATATATTGAGTCAAAATAATTTCTTAACCCGTTGCGTAAAATAGCATTTGGGTTCCCCGCAATATATGCATCAAAGTAAACACATCGTAACTTATGGATTTCCCAATGTAATATCCCCCATCTTTCGAACGAAAGCCTTTTATAAATCAAGGCATTCTTGGAACGTTCTTCGAATGTCTTACAAACTGATCTCGCCTTAAATAGTTGTGCCGAGGAATTCTGACCGACTCTAGACAAGATTTCATCAATCATGTCTCCGGGTAGGTCTCTTAAAATATTGGGTTGTCTATCCATTTTGTGTTTTTATATTGTAAAATAGACAAGAGTTAGATTCATAAAAAAAAATACTTATTAATACAAGCAATTTTTACATATATCATAAAGCATAAGCACACTATATTACATATATTACACCACACGAATACAACTATCTTATTCCGACTCGCTCGTTTCTTCTTCTTCGATTTTGGTTCGTTTTGCCAAGTTTCTAGGGATATATGATGTTCCCCTAATACGAGCCATCGTTTTCCACATTGGTTTAGAAAAACCTGGTGGTTTAGAGGTTCCCGGGTTATTGTCACAACTTAAGAAATACGGGTGTTGACGATACATATAAAGTTCATCGTGTTTGGAATCAAATTTCTCTATTTTTATGCCCTTTCCCTTATTGTTCTCTTTTACCTTATTAAATTGTGTTGGGATAATTTCTATAACATTATCAGAATCCTTGTCGTGATCTGATTCATCGGAGAATTGGTAATCCTCCAATACTTTGCTTCCTTGGCGGAAACACCATTGACCATAATTAACTTTGGTCGGTTGGTTGAGGATTTTCTTCTACTTAACCGTTTTATTATTTCCCCCACTGGTTCTATTTCTTCTTCCGGTTCCGATACTTCTTCCGGTTACGACTCTTCTTCTGGTTCCTCTTCGGGAACTTGTGAATCAGTCCACGAATCATTCCAATTTACATTTGACTCTTCATTATTATTAGGTGAGTCAATGGGACTTGTTCTAGAGGTAGACATCTATCACATAATATCAAACACGTTAAGAGATTAATATATCACATAATATTCACATGTTAAAAATATATAGTTTCCAACAAAAATGTTAAGCAATCATTTTTAAAGAAAACACGGTCGAAGTCCAGACTCACTAATGCATCCTAACAAACTCGATAAGACACACTAATGCAAATTTTCTGGTTCTCTAAGACCAACGCTCGGATACCAACTGAAATGTCCCGTTCATATTGATTATAAACGTTCCATATTAATTGATTTCGTTGCGAGGTTTCGACCTCTATATGAGACGTTTTTCAAAGACTGCATTCATTTTTTAAAACAACCATAACCTTTATTTTATCAATAAAGGTTTCAAAAGCATTACGTAGATTATCAAATAATGATAATCTAAAATATACTGTTTACACACGACCATTACATAATGGTTTACAATAGAAATATATTACATCGACATATGTTTCTTGAATGCAATTTTTACATAATATCATACAAACATGGACTCCAAATCTTGTTCTTATTTTAGTATGCAATAGCAGAAGCTTTTAATATTCACCTGAGAATAAACATGCTTTAAACGTCAACAAAAATGTTGGTGAGTTATAGGTTTAACCTATATAAATCAAATCGTAACAATAGACCACAAGATTTCATATTTCCATATACATCCCATACATAGAGATAAAAATCATTCATATGGTGAACACCTGATAACCGACATTAACAAGATGCATATATAAGAATATCCTCATCATTCCGGGACACCCTTCGGATATGATATAAATTTCGAAGTACTAAAGCATCCTGTACTTTGGATGGGGTTTGTTAGGCCCAATAGATCTATCTTTAGGATTCGCGTCAATTAGGGTGTCTGTTCCCTAATTCTTAGATTACCAGACTTAATAAAAAGGGGCATATTCGATTTCGATAATTCAACCATAGAATGTAGTTTCACGTACTTGTGTCTATTTTGTAAATCATTTATAAAACCTTCATGTATTCTCATCCCAAAAATATTAGATTTTAAAAGTGGGACTATAACTCACTTTCACAGATTTTTACTTCGTCGGGAAGTAAGACTTGACCACTGGTCGATTCACGAACCTATAACAAATATGTACATATATATCAAAGTATATTCAAAATATATTTACAACACTTTTAATACATTTTTATGTTTTAAGTTTATTAAGTCAGCTGTCCTCGTTAGTAACCTACAACTAGTTGTCCAACGTTAGATGTACAGAAAAAAAATGATATATATTATCTTGAATCAATCCACAACCCAGTGTATACACGTCTCAGGCTAGATCACAACTCAAAGTATATATATTGTTGGAATCAACCTCAATCCTGTATAGCTAACTCCCACATTACTGCATATAGAGTGTCTATGGTTGTTCCAAATAATATATACACATGGGTCGATATGATATGTCAAAACATTTGCATACGTGTCTATGGTATCCCAAGATTACATAATATATTAGAATACATGTATAATACAATATAAGTTAGCTAGGATATGATTAATATAGATTTGTTACCAATTTTCACGTTGATACAACAAGAAAAATTATCCAATCTTGTTTTACCCATAACTTCTTCATTTTAAATCCGTTTTGAGTGAATCAAATTGCTATGGTTTCATATTGAACTCTATTTTATGAATTTAAACAGAAAAAGTATAGGTTTATAGTCAGAAATATAAGTTACAAGTCGTTTTTGTAAAGGTAGTCATTTCAGTCGATAGAACGACGTCTAGATAACCATTTTAGAAAACATACTTCCACTTTGAGTTTAACCATGATTTTTGGATATACTTTCATGTTCATAAGAAAAATCATTTTCCCAGAAGAACAACTTTTAAATCAAAGTTTATCATAGTTTTTAATTAACTAACCCAAAACATGAAGTGTCCCGTTCTTATTGATTAAAAACGTTCCATATTAATTGATTTCGTTGCGAGGTTTTGACCTCTATATGAGACGTTTTTCAAAGACTGCATTCATTTTTAAAACAAACTATAACCTTTATTTCATAAATTAAGGTTTAAAAAGCTTTACGTAGATTAAATTATAATCTAAAATATCCTGTTTACACACGACCATTACATAATGGTTTACAATACAAATATGTTACATCGAAATCAGTTTCTTGAATGCAGTTTTTACACAATATCATACAAACATGGACTCCAAATCTTGTCCTTATTTTAGTATGCAACAGCAGAAGCTCTTAGTATTCACCTGAGAATAAACATGCTTTAAACGTCAACAAAAATGTTGGTGAGTTATAGGTTTAACCTATATATATCAAATCGTATCTATAGACCACAAGATTTCATATTTCAATACATAACCCATACATAGAGAAAAAATCATTTATATGGTGAACACCTGGTAACTGACATTAACAAGATGCACATATAAGAATATCCCCATCATTCCGGGACACCCTTCGGATATGATATAAATTTCAAAGTACTAAAGTATCCGGTACTTTGGATGGGGTTTGTTAGGCCCAATAGATCTATCTTTAGGATTCGCGTCAATTAGGGTGTCTGTTCCCTAATTCTTAGATTACCAGACTTAATAAAAAGGGGCATATTCGATTTCGATAATTCAACCATAGAATGTAGTTTCACATACTTGTGTCTATTTTGTAAATCATTTATAAAACCTGCATGTATTCTCATCCCAAAAATATTATATTTTAAAAGTGGGACTATAACTCACTTTCACAGATTTTTACTTCGTCGGGAAGTAAGACTTGGCCACTGGTTGATTCACGAACCTATAATAATATATACATATATATCAAAGTATGTTCAAAATATATTTACAACACTTTTAATATATTTTGATGTTTTAAGTTTATTAAGTCAGCTGTCCTCGTTAGTAACCTACAACTAGTTGTCCACAGTTAGATGTACAGAAATAAATCGATAAATATTATCTTAAATCAATCCACGACCCAGTGTATACGTATCTCAGTATTGATCACAACTCAAACTATATATATTTTGGAATCAACCTCAACCCTGTATAGCTAACTCCAACATTCACATATAGAGTGTCTATGGTTGTTCCGAAATATATATACATGTGTCGACATGATAGGTCGAAACATTGTATACGTGTCTATGGTATCTCAAGATTACATAATATACAATACAAGTTGATTAAGTTATGGTTGGAATAGATTTGTTACCAATTTTCACGTAGCTAAAATGAGAAAAATTATCCAATCTTGTTTTACCCATAACTTCTTCATTTTAAATCCGTTTTGAGTGAATCAAATTGCTATGGTTTCATATTGAACTCTATTTTATGAATCTAAACAGAAAAAGTATAGGTTTATAGTCAGAAAAATAAGTTACAAGTCATTTTTGTAAAGGTAGTCATTACAGTCGAAAGAACGACGTCTAGATGACCATTTTAGAAAACATACTTCCACTTTGAGTTTAACCATAATTTTTGGATATAGTTTCATGTTTATAATAAACATCATTTTCTCAGAATAATAACTTTTAAATCAAAGTTTATCATAGTTTTTAATTAACTAACCCAAAACAGCCCGCGGTGTTACTACGACGGGGTAAATCCGGTTTTACGGTGTTTTTCGTGTTTCCAGGTTTTAAATCATTAAGTTAGCATATAATATAGATATAGAAAATGTGTTTAGTTGATTTTAAAAGTCAAGTTAGAAGAATTAACTTTTATTTGCGAACAAGTTTAGAATTAACTAAACTATGTTCTAGTGATTACAAGTTTAAACCTTCGAATAAGATAGCTTTATATGTATGAATAGAATGATGTTATGAACATCATTACTACCTCAAGTTCCTTAGATAAACCTACTGGAAATGATAAAAATAGATCTAGCTTCAAAGGATCCTTGGATGGCTTGAAAGTTCTTGAAGCAGAATCATGACACGAAAACAATTTCAAGTAAGATTTCCACTCAAAATAAGATTGTTATAGTTATAGAAATTAAATTAAAGTTTGAATATGATTATTACCTTGTATTAGAAAGATAACCTACTGTAAGTAACAAAGGTTTCTTGATCTTGGATGATTACTTGGAATGGATTTAGAAAACTTAGAAGTAAACTTGCAATCTTGGAAGTATTCTTGATTTTATGAAACTAGAACTTTTGGAATTTATGAAGAACACTTAGAACTTGAAGATAGAACTTGAGAGAGATCAATTAGATGAAGAAAATTGAAGAATGAAAGTGTTTGTAGGTGTTTTTGGTCGTTGGTGTATGGATTAGATATAAAGGATATGTAATTTTGTTTTCATGTAAATAAGTCATGAATGATTACTCATATTTTTGTAATTTTATGAGATATTTTATGCTAGTTGCCAAATGATAGTTCCTACATGTGTTAGGTGACTCACATGGGCTGCTAAGAGCTGATCATTGGAGTGTATATACCAATAGTACATACATCTAAAAGCTGTGTATTGTACGAGTACGAATACGGGTGCATACGAGTAGAATTGTTGATGAAACTGAACGAGGATGTAATTGTAAGCATTTTTGTTAAGTAGAAGTATTTTGATAAGTGTCTTGAAGTCTTTAAAAAGTGTATGAATACATATTAAAACACTACATGTATATACATTTTAACTGAGTCGTTAAGTCATCGTTAGTCATTACATGTAAATGTTGTTTTGAAACCTTTAGGTTAACGATCTTGTTGAATGTTGTTAACCCATTATTTATTATAAAAAATGAGATGTTAAATTGTTATATTATAATGATATTATGATATATAATATATCTTAGTATGATATATATACAGTTAAATGTCGTTACAACGATAATCGTTACATATATGTCTCGTTTCAAAATCATTAAGTTAGTAGACTTATTTTTACATATGTATTTCATTGTTAAAACACTTAATAATATATTTACTTATCATTTAACATAATTACCCAAGTGTATCAATATCTTAATATGATTCGTATGTACCTAGTAAGACGTTGTTATAACGATAATCGTTATATATATCGTTTTCGAGTTTCTTAAATTAATAGTCTCATTTTTATGTATATAACTCATTGTTAAAATACCTAATGAGATACATACTTATAATAAAATCATGTTAACTATATATATAACCATATATATGTCATCGTATAGTTTTTACAAGTTTTAACGTTCGTGAATCACCGGTCAACTTGGGTGGTCAATTGTCTATATGAAACCTATTTCAATTAATCAAGTCTTAACAAATTTGATTGCTTAACATGTTGGAAACACTTAATCATGTAAATAACAATTTCATTTAATATATATATATATAAACAAGGAAAAGTTCAGGTCACTACAGTACCTACCCGTTAAATAAATTTCGTCCCGAATTTTTAAGCAGTTGGAGGTGTTGACGTATCTTCTGGAAATAAATGCGGGTATTTCTTTTTCATCTGATCTTCATGCTCCCAGGTGAACTCGGGTCCTCTACGAACATTCCATCGAACCTTAACAATCGGTATCTTGTTTTGTTTAAGTCTCTTAACCTCACGATCCATTATTTCGACGGGTTCTTCAATGAATTGAAGTTTTTCATTGATTTGGATTTCGTCCAACGGAATAGTGAGATCTTCTTTAGCAAAACATTTCTTCAAATTTGAGACGTGGAAAGTGTTATGTACAGCCGCGAGTTGTTGAGGTAGCTCCAGTTTGTAAGCTACTGGTCCGACACGATCTATAATCTTGAATGGTCCAATGTACCTTGGATTTAGTTTCCCCCGTTTACCAAATCGAACAACGCCTTTCCAAGGTGAAACCTTAAGCATGACCATTTCTCCAATTTCAAACTCTATATCTTTTCTTTTACTGTCCGCGTAGCTCTTTTGTCGACTCTGGGCAGTTTTCAATCTTTGTTGAATTTGGATGATTTTCTCGGTAGTTTCTTGTATTATCTCTGAACCTGTAATCTGTCTATCCCCCACTTCACTCCAACAAATCGGAGACCTGCACTTTCTACCATAAAGTGCTTCAAACGGCGCCATCTCAATGCTTGAATGGTAGCTGTTGTTGTAGGAAAATTCTGCTAACGGTAGATGTCGATCCCAACTGTTTCTGAAATCAATAACACAAGCTCGTAGCATGTCTTTAAGCGTTTGTATCATCCTTTCGCTCTACCCATCAGTTTGTGGATGATAGGCAGTACTCATGTCTAGACGAGTTCCCAATGCTTGCTGTAATGTCTGCCAGAATCTTGAAATAAATCTGCCATCCCTATCAGAGATAATAGAGATTGGTATTCCATGTCTGGAGACGACTTCCTTCAAATACGGTCGTGCTAACTTCTCCATCTTGTCATCTTCTCTTATTGGCAGGAAGTGTGCTGACTTGGTGAGACGATCAACTATTACCCAAATAGTATCATAACCACTTGCAGTCCGTGGCAATTTAGTAATGAAATCCATGGTAATGTTTTCCCATTTCCATTCTGGGATTTCAGGTTGTTGTAGTAGACCTGATGGTTCTGATGTTCAGCTTTGACCTTAGAACACGTCAAACATTCTCCTACATATTTAGCAATATCGGCTTTCATACCTGGCCACCAAAAATGTTTCTTAAGATCCTTGTACATCTTCCCCGTTCCAGGATGTATTGAGTATCTGTTTTTATGAGCTTCTCTAAGTACCATTTCTCTCATATCTCCAAATTTTGGTACCCAAATTCTTTCAGCCCTATACCGGGTTCTATCTTCCCGAATATTAAGATGCTTCTCCGATCCTTTGGGTATTTCATCCTTTAAATTTCCCTCTTTTAAATCTCCTTGTTGCGCCTCCTTTATTTGAGTAGTAAGGTTAGTGTGAATCATTATATTCATAGATTTTACTCGAATGGGTTCTCTGTCATTTCTACTCAAGGCGTCGGCTACCACATTTGCCTTCCCCGGGTGGTAACGAATCTCAAAGTCGTAATCATTCAACAATTCAATCCACCTACGCTGCCTCATATTCAGTTGTTTCTGATTAAATATGTGTTGAAGACTTTTGTGGTCAGTATATATAATACTTTTGACCCCATATAAGTAGTGCCTCCAAGTCTTTAATGCAAAAACAACCGCGCCTAATTCCAAATCATGCGTCGTATAATTTTGCTCTTGAATCTTCAATTGTCTAGACGCATAAGCAATCACCTTCGTCCGTTGCATTAATACACAACCGAGACCTTGCTTTGATGCATCACAATAAATCACAAAATCATCATTCCCTTCAGGCAATGACAATATAGGTGCCGTAGTTAGCTTTTTCTTCAATAATTGAAACGCCTTCTCTTGTTCATCCTTCCATTCAAATTTCTTCCCTTTATGCGTTAATGCAGTCAAGGGTTTTGCTATTTTGGAGAAATCTTGGATAAATCTTCTATAGTAACCAGCCAATCCTAAAAATTGACGTATATGCTTCGGAGTTTTTGGGGTTTCCCACTTTTCAACGGTTTCGATCTTTGCCGGGTCCACCTGGATACCTTCTTTGTTCACTATGTGACCGAGAAATTGAACTTCTTCCAACCAAAATGCACACTTTGAAAACTTAGCGTACAGTTTTTCTTTCCTCAATACTTCTAGCACTTTTCTCAAATGTTCTTCGTGCTCTTGATCATTCTTTGAGTAAATAAGTATGTCATCGATGAAAACAATGACAAACTTGTCAAGATATGGCCCACACACTCGGTTCATAAGGTCCATGAACACAGCTGGTGCGTTAGTCAATCCAAACGGCATAACCATAAACTCGTAATGACCATAACGTGTCCTAAAAGCAGTTTTTGGAATATCATCCTCCTTTACTCGCATTTGATGATATCCAGAACGTAAATCGATCTTCGAATAAATCGACGAGCCTTGTAGTTGATCAAATAAGTCGTCAATTCTCGGCAGTGGATAACGGTTTTTGATGGTAAGTTTGTTCAAATCTCTGTAGTCAATACACAACCTAAATGTACCATCCTTCTTCTTGACAAACAAAACAGGAGCTCCCCATGGTGATGTGCTTGGTCGAATGAAACCACGTTTTAATAGTTCTTGCAGTTGGCTTTGCAGTTCTTTCATCTCGCTGGGTGCGAGTCTATAAGGAGCACGAGCTATTGGTGCAGCTCCTGGTACAAGATCTATTTGAAATTCAACAGATCGATGTGGAGGTAGTCCCGGTAATTCTTTCGGAAATACATCGGGAAATTCTTTTGTGACGGGAACATCATTGATGCTCTTTTCTTCAGTTTGTACTTTCTCAATGTGTGCTAGAACAGCATAGCAACCTTTTCTTATTAGTTTTTGTGCCTTCAAATTACTAATAAGATGTAGCTTCATGTTGCCCTTTTCTCCGTACACCATTAAGGGTTCTCCTTCATCTCGTACAATGCGAATTGCATTTTTATAACATACGATTTCTGCTTTCACCTTCTTCAGCCAGTCCATGCCAACTATTACATCAAAACTCCCTAACTCTACTGGTATCAAATCAATCTTAAATATTTCGCTACCCAGTTTAATTTCTCGATTCCGGCTTATATTATCTGCTAAAATTAATTTACCGTTTGCTAATTCGAGTAAAAATTTACTATCCAACGGCGTCAATGGACAACTTAATTTAGCACAAAAATCTCTACTCATATAGCTTCTATCCGCACCCGAATCAAATAAAACGTAAGCAGATTTATTGTCAATAAGAAACGTACCCATAACAAGCTCCGGGTCTTCCTGTGCCTCTGCTGCATTAATATTGAAAACTCTTCCGCGGCCTTGTCCATTCGTGTTCTCCTGGTTCGGGTAATTTCTAATAATGTGGCCCGGTTTTCCACATTTATAACAAACTACATTGGCATAACTTGCTCCGACACTACTTGCTCCGCCATTACTCGTTCCAACACCATTTGTTCCTTTCGTTCTGTTAACCCCTGGTCCGTAGACCTCACACTTCGCCGCGCTATGACCATTTCTTTTACACTTGTTGCAAAATTTGCTGCAGAACCCCGAGTGATACTTTTCACACCTTTGGCATAGCTGCTTCTGATTGTTGTTGTTGTTGTTGCGGTTGTTATTGTTGTTGGGATGATTGTTGTAGTTGCTGTTGTTGTCATTGTTGTTGTTGTTGTTGTTGTTGTTGGGCCGTTTGTTGTAGTTGCGATTGATGTTGCGATTGTTGGGATAATTGTTGCGATTATTATTGTAATTGTTGTTGTTGTTGTATTGGTGATTCTTATCACCGTTTTCCTCCCACTTTCTTTTGACTTGCTTCACATTGGCCTCTTCAGCCGTCTGTTCTTTAATTCTTTCCTCAATCTGGTTCACTAGTTTGTGAGCCATTCTACATGCATGTTGTATGGAGGCGGGCTCATGTGAACTTATATCTTCTTGGATTCTTTCCGGTAATCCTTTCACAAACGCGTCGATCTTCTCTTCCTCATCTTCGAACGCTCCCGGACACAATAGGCACAATTCTGTGAATCATCTTTCGTACGTGGTAATATCAAATCCTTGGGTTCGTAACCCTCTAAGTTCTGTCTTGAGCTTATTGACCTCGGTTCTGGGACGGTACTTCTCGTTCATTAAGTGCTTGAATGCTGACCACAGTAGTGCGTACGCATCATCTTGTCCCACTTGCTCTAGATAGGTATTCAACCATGTTAACGCAGAACCTGTGAAGGTATCCGTAGCGTACTTCACTTTGTCCTCTTCAGTACACTTACTTATGGCAAACACCGATTCGACCTTCTCGGTCCACCATTTCAATCCGATCGTTCTTTCGGTTCCATCAAATTTCAAAGGTTTGCAGGCAGTGAATTCTTTGTAGGTGCATCCTACACGATTTCCTGTACTGCTAGATCCAAGGTTATTGTTGGTATGTAGCGCAGCCTGTACTGCGGCTATGTTTGAAGCTAGAAAAGTACGGAATTCCTCTTCATTCATATTCACGGTGTGTCGAGTAGTCGGTGCCATTTCCTTCAAAATAGTCAAATGGAACAAGTTAATCATACAAAATATTAAGAGTAGTTAATAGTATTTCGTAGCATAATATGAACTCATTTATAAAAGCTTTTTCTTCATATTAGCGTTTTATAAGTTTAAATTCGGGTAGTACCTACCCGTTAAGTTCATACTTAGTAGCTAATATATAATTCAACTACTACAATTCTATATGAAAAACTGATTATAATAATATTTCGCGTTCAAACTTTTATACAATATTTTACAAACTTACAATACCGCTTATTTTATATAAAGCATGAAATATAGCACACAATAACTTTGATACAAGATAGTTGTGAAGATAATTCTAGCTAGTACACAAGTCATTCAGCAAAGGCAATAAAGACACGTAATTCATACGTCCAGAAACAAGTCATGCATTCTGGTTTTACTAGGACTACTTCCCATCCTCGGTCTTGTGGAACATAACCGTTATGGCCGTTGATAAGACAGCGTGTTGTAATGTCGTCAAAGGGACGAGGGTTACGTAATGACCAACAGTCTCGTAATAACCTAAAAACCTCATTTCTTACCCCAATTACCGACTCCGTCACTTGTGGGAACGTTTTGTTTAATAGTTGTAGCCCGATATTCTTTTTCTAAATCATGAAGTCCTATATTCGGATACATTGAGTCAAAATAATTTCTTAACCCGTTGCGTAAAATAGCATTTGGGTTCCCCGCAATATATGCATCAAAGTAAACACATCGTAACTTATGGGTTTCCCAATGTGATATCCCCCATCTTTCAAACTAAAGTCTCTTATAAACCAAGACATTCTTGGACGTTCTTCGAATGTCTTACAAACTGATTTCGCCGTAAATAGTTGTGCCGAAGAATTCTGACCGACTCTAGACAAGATTTCATCAATCATGTCTCCGGGTAGGTCTCTTAAAATATTGGGTTGTCTATCCATTTTGTGTTTTTATACTGTAAAATAGACAAGAGTTAGATTCATAAAAAAAAATACTTATTAATACAAGCAATTTTTACATATATTATAAAGCATAAGCACACTATATTACATATATTACACCACACGAACACAACTATCTTATTCAGACTCTCTCGTTTCTTCTTCTTCTGTTTTGGTTCGTTTTGCCAAGTTTCTAGGGATATATGATGTTCCCCTAATACGAGCTGTCGTTTTCCACAACGGTTTAGAAAAACCTCGTGGTTTAGAGGTTCCCGGGTCATTGTTACAACTTAAGGGCTTCGGGGGTTGACGATACATATAAAGTTCATCGAGGTTGGAATTAGATTTCTCTATTTTTATGCCCTTTCACTTATTATTTTCTTTCGCCTTTTTAAATTCAGTTGGGGTAATTTCTATAACATCATCGGAATTCTCGTCAGAATCCGATTCATCGGAGAATTGGTAATCCTCCCAATATTTTGCTTCCTTGGCGGAAACACCATTGACCATAATTAACCTTGGTCGGTTGGTTGAGGATTTTCTTTTACTTAACCGTTTTATTATTTCCCCCCACCGGTTCTATTTCCTCCTCAGGTTCCTCCTCTTCCGGTTCTGATTCTTCTTCCGATTCTGATTCTTCTTCTGGTTCTTCTTCGGGAACTTGTGAATCAGTCCAATATATATTCGACTCTTCGTTATTATTAGGTGAGTCAATGGGATTTGTGCTAGAGGTAGACATCTATCACACAATATCAAACATGTTAAGAGATTAATATATCACATAATATATACATGTTAATAATATATAGTTTCCAACAAAAATGTTAAGCAATCATTTTTAAAGAAAACACGGTCGAAGTCCAGACTCACTAATGCATCCTAACAAACTCGATAAGACACACTAATGCAAATTTTTTGGTTCTCTAAGACCAACGCTCGGATACCAACTGAAGTGTCCCGTTCTTATTGATTAAAAACGTTCCATATTAATTGATTTCGTTGCGAGGTTTTGACCTCTATATGAGACGTTTTTCAAAGACTTCATTCATTTTTAAAACAAACCATAACCTTTATTTCATAAATAAAGGTTTAAAAAGCTTTACGTAGATTAAATGATAATCTAAAATATCCTGTTTACACACTACCGTTACATAATGGTTTACAATACAAATATGTTACATCGAAATCAGTTTCTTGAATGCAGTTTTTACACAACATCATACAAACATGCACTCCAAATCTTGTCCTTATTTTAGTATGCAACAGCGGAAGTTCTTAGTATTCACTTGAGAATAAACATGCTTTAAACGTCAACAAAAATGTTGGTGAGTTATAGGTTTAACCTATATATATCAAATCGTAACTATAGACCACAAGATTTCATATTTCAATACACATCCCATACATAGAGATAAAAATCATTCATATGGTGAACACCTGGTAACCGACATTAACAAGATGCATATATAAGAATATCCCCATCATTCCGGGACACCCTTCGGATATGATATAAATTTCGAGGTACTAAAGCATCCGGTACTTTGGATGGGGTTTGTTAGGCCCAATAGATCTATCTTTAGGATTCGCGTCAATTAGGGTGTCTGTTCCTTAATTCTTAGATTACCAGACTTAATAAAAAGGGGCATATTTGATTTTGATAATTCAACCATAGAATGTAGTTTCACATACTTGTGTCTATTTTGTAAATCATTTATAAAACCTGCATGTATTCTCATCCCAAAAATATTAGATTTTAAAAGTGGGACTATAACTCACTTTCACAGATTTTTACTTCGTCTGGAAGTAAGACTTGGCCACTGGTTGATTCACGAACCTATAACAATATATACATATATATCAAAGTATGTTCAAAATATATTTACAACACTTTTAATATATTTTGATGTTTTAAGTTTATTAAGTCAGCTGTCCTCGTTAGTAACCTACAACTAGTTGTCCACAGTTAGATGTACAGAAATAAATCGATAAATATTATCTTGAATCAATCCACGACCCAGTGTATACGTATCTCAGTATTGATCACAACTCAAACTATATATATTTTGGAATCAACCTCAACCCTGTATAGCTAACTCCAACATTCACATATAGAGTGTCTATGGTTGTTCCGAAATATATATAGATGTGTCGACATGATAGGTCGAAACATTGTATACGTGTCTATGGTATCTCAAGATTACATAATATACAATACAAGTTGATTAAGCTATGGTTGGAATAGATTTGTTACCAATTTTCACGTAGCTAAAATGAGAAAAATTATCCAATCTTGTTTTGCCCATAACTTCTTCATTTTAAATCCGTTTTGAGTGAATCAAATTGCTATGGTTTCATATTGAACTCTATTTTATGAATCTAAATAGAAAAAGTATAGGTTTATAGTCGAAAAAATAATTTACAAGTCGTTTTTGTAAAGGTAGTCATTTCAGTCGAAAGAACGACGTCTAGATGACCATTTTAGAAAACATACTTCCACTTTGAGTTTAACCATAATTTTTGGATATAGTTTCATGTTTATAATAAAAATCATTTTCTCAGAATAACAACTTTTAAATCAAAGTTTATCATAGTTTTTAATTAACTAACCCAAAACAGCCCGCGGTGTTACTACGACGGCGTAAATCCGGTTTTACGGTGTTTTTCGTGTTTCCAGGTTTTAAATCATTAAGTTAGCATATCATATAGATATAGAACATGTGTTTAGTTGATTTTAAAAGTCAAGTTAGAAGGATTAACTTTTATTTGCGAACAAGTTTAGAATTAACTAAACTATGTTCTAGTGATTACAAGTTTAAACCTTCGAATAAGATAGCTTTATATGTATGAATAGAATGATGTTATGAACATCATTACTACCTCAAGTTCCTTGGATAAACCTACTAGAAATGAGAAAAACAGATCTAGCTTCAAAGGATCCTTGGATGGCTTGAAAGTTCTTGAAGCAGAATCATGACACAAAAACAATTTCAAGTAAGATTTCCACTCGAAATAAGATTGTTATAGTTATAGAAATTGAATTAAAGTTTGAATATGATTATTACCTTGTATTAGAAAGATAACCTACTGTAAGTAACAAAGGTTTCTTGATCTTGGATGATTACTTGGAATGGATTTAGAAAACTTGGAAGTAAACTTGCAATCTTGGAAGTATTCTTGATTTTATGAAACTAGAACTTTTGGAATTTATGAAGAACACTTAGAACTTGAAGATAGAACTTGAGAGAGATCAATTAGATGAAAAAAATTGTAGAATGAAAGTGTTTGTAGGTGTTTTTGGTCGTTGGTGTATGGATTAGATATAAAGGATATGTAATTTTGTTTTCATGTAAATAAATCATGAATGATTACTCATATTTTTGTAATTTTATGAGATATTTTATGCTAGTTGCCAAATGATGGTTCTCACATGTGTTAGGTGACTCACATGGGCTGCTAAGAGCTGATCATTGGAGTGTATATACCAATAGTACATACATCTAAAAGCTTTGTATTGTACGAGTACGAATACAGGTGCATACGAGTAGAATTGTTGATGAAACTGAACGAGGATGTAATTGTAAGCATTTTTGTTAAGTAGAAGTATTTTGATAAGTGTCTTGAAGTCTTTCAAAAGTGTATGAATACATATTAAAACATTAAATGTATATACATTTTAACTGAGTCGTTAAGTCATCGTTAGTCGTTACATGTAAATGTTGTTTTGAAACCTTTAGGTTAACGATCTTGTTGAATGTTGTTAACCCATTATTTATTATAACAAATGAGATGTTAAATTGTTATATTATCATGATATTATGATATATAATATATCTTAGTATGATATATATACAGTTAAATGTCGTTACAACGATAATCGTTACATATATGTCTCGTTTCGAAATCATTAAGTTAGTAGTCTTATTTTTACATATGTATTTCATTGTTAATACACTTAATAATATATTTACTTATCATTTAACATAATTAACCAAGTGTATCAATATCTTAATATGATTCATATGTACCTAGTAAGACGTTGTTATAACGATAATCGTTATATATATCGTTTTCGAGTTTCTTAAATTAATAGTCTCATTTTTATGTATATAACTCATTGTTAAAATACCTAATGAGATACATACTTATAATAAAATCATGTTAACTATATATATAACCATATATATGTCATCGTATAGTTTTTACAAGTTTTAACGTTCGTGAATCACCGGTCAACTTGGGTGGTCAATTGTCTATATGAAATCTATTTCAATTAATCAAGTCTTAACAAGTTTGATTGCTTAACATGTTGGAAACACTTAATCATGTAAATAACAATTTCATTTAATATATATATAAACATGGAAAAGTTCGGATCACTACAAAACAGCCCACGGTGTTACTACGACGGCGTATGTCCGGTTTTACAGTGTTCTTCGTGTTTCCAGATTTTATATCATTAAGTTAGAATATCATATAGATATAGAACATGTGTTTAGGTGATTTTAAAAGTCAAGTTAGAAGGATTAACTTTTGTTTGCGAACAAGTTTAGAATTAACTAAACTATGTTCTAGTAATTACAAGTTTAAACCTTCGAATAAGATAGCTTTATATGTATGAATCGAATGATGTTATGAACCTAATTACTACCTCAAGTTTTCTGGATAAAGCTACTAGAAATGAGAAAAATGGTTCTAGCTTCAAAGGATCCTTAGATGGCTTGAAAGTTCTTGAAGCAGAATCATGACACGAAAACAAGTTCAAGTAAGATTTCCACTCGAAATAAGATTGTTATAGTTATAGAAATTGAATCAAAGTTTGAATATGAGTATTACCTTGTATTAGAAAGATATCTTACTGTAAATAATAAAGATTTCTTGAGGTTGGATGATCACTCTAAAAGATTGGAAGTAAGCTAGCAAACTTGGAAGTATTCTTGATTTTATGAAACTAGAACTTGTAGAATTTATGAAGAACACTTAGAACTTGAAGATAGAAATTGAGAGAGATTAATTAGATGAAGAAAATTGAAGAATTAAAGTGTTTGTAGGTGTTTTTGGTCGTTGGTATATGGATTAGATATAAAGGATGTGTAATTTTGTTTACATGTAAATAAGTCATGAATGATTACTCATATTTTTGTAATTTTATGAGATATTTCATGCTAGTTGCCAAATGATGGTTCCCACATGTGTTAGGTGACTCACATGGGCTGCTAAGAGCTGATCATTGGAGTGTATATACCAATAGTACATACATCTAAAAGCTGTGTATTGTACGAGTACGAATACGGGTGCATACGAGTAGAATTGTTGACGAAACTGAACGAGGATGTAATTGTAAGCATTTTTGTTAAGTAGAAGTATTTTGATAAGTGTCTTGAAGTCTTTCAAAAGTGTATGAATACATATTAAAACACTACATGTATATACATTTTAACTGAGTCGTTAAGTCATCGTTAGTCATTACATGTAAGTGTTGTTTTGAAACCTTTAGGTTAATGATCATATACATGGCATTGTATATGTATATTTTATTTGCCAAAAGCCAAAGGCAGAACTACGCGAATTATAAGGCAAAGCTATACAATATTCGCTGAAAATAAGTACAGCGGTTATGTTTTCGCATTAATGCAAGACCGCGGTTTAATCCGCTGAGTTTCCGCGGATAGTTAAGTAACTCGCAGATCGCGGATATTTCGATTCCTATAAATAGAGAGCTTGGCCTCTCATTTATGGGTTGTTGATTCTCTGCCATTTTGCCTAAGCCTTTGTAATTTCCACTTGTGATCTTACCCAAGGGATTTTTACACCGCGCAAAGGTGAATTAAGCTAATTAACAATCAAGACCCGGTCAGGGTGGTTGATCACTTGATAATCATCAAACATTCCATCCTCCATTACAATCTTATTGCACTCAATTCGTAATTAAGTAACATCATTAATTAAGGATTGATCAATTGGCGCCATCCGTGGGACACTTTTTACAAATTAACCTGAAAATTTTTTGTTTTGTGCCATTAAACAATTAATTCGACGGTTTAATTGCAATCGTGTTTTTGTTGTGATGATTTGCAGGTGCTTTTACAATACGCAATTAGTCGATCTGCTCGACAATCATGATGACAAATGCAAAGCAAACTGGTGGTTCTGCGAATGCTGATGCACTGCCTGGTGATTCGCAGAACGTTGTGATATTTCCATTACAAACAAATGATAGTATAACCGCGGGAAAATCGGTTCAAGAACCGATCGCTAAAACATCTGCTGAAAACAATGCTAGTGACTCGCAGCCAGAAGTTGCTGCTGAAAAAATGATTGCGCGAAGAAATTTGCTGCAAAATCGCAGTGAAATAACCGCTGATGGGAAGCGACCAAAAGCTTTGGATGGAAAATCTAGTCTGAAGACTGACAAAATTGTTGGTACTGCTATCGAGCAAGCTAAGCGAGATGCTAAGCGTAATTGCGAATCTCGCATACCGCGCACTTACTTATGGCCATTAAATGATTCACGATCACAAGTTGATCATTTAGTTATTGAGCATAATGATAGCGATAGTGATAATGCAGAAGATCGCAATCATTTGAACTCTGTGTATAAATCAAAAATTTCAAAAACGCCAAGAGAAGAGAGCGAATTTTCTGATGATTCGGACAGCGTGGAAGAGTTTGTTAAAAATCCACAAATTAAGCAAAAACGACCACCAACACCGTTCCCTCGCTATGGGGAAGAAGGTGACGCATCTGACGCTGCTCGCAGAGAAAATGCCCAGAATTTTTTGGCAAATGCTTTCAGAAGCATTGCGCCAAATTCCATGCAACATAAGTTTGATCAGCCAAACTTTTTGCAAGACATGCTTACCAAGTTTTGTGCGGAGAATGTAGATACTCGCACAAAGAAGGCAACAGAAATCACTACTGCTGCGGACAAGTTTGCCCAGCATATTTCTGACTATCCAATTGTTTCTCCGCCGATCGTGCCAGCAACTTTGGGAGTCTATTCGGGTCTAACTGATCCTTTGGATTTTCTACAACGCTTCGAAGGCATTGTGAGCACTTATAACTGGGATGAACTAGTTGCGTGTAGAGTATTCCCCATGGCCTTGCAAGGGTCAGCAAGGGAATGGTTCCATAGTTTGCAATCTCGCAGTATCTTTGGCTTTGTAGATTTGCGCGATAATTTTTTGCTACAGTTTCAAAATCTATTACCGCAGAAAAAGACGTACATAGAATGTCACGATATTAAGCAAGACAACAAGGAGACTTTGAACGCATTACTTACGCGTTACATCTACGAATGTCAAAAGATTCCAAGCCTGCATGAAGATCAAAAAATCTCTGGATTTTTGCATGCTATTAATCCGCAGAGACATCCAACTCTGGTGCGAAGGCTGCGAAGAGATGTCCCACACACTTTTGCTAAGGTTCAACAGGAAACATATGATTGCCTCCGTGGTGGAGAGGATAGCACTATAACCCCTGCGTGTGGGTGGGGTAAAGACAAAAGTTGGCGAGATGATAATGACTCTTTTCGCGATGGTAACAATGATAATTACCGCGGATCAGGTTTTCCGCGAAGAAATGGCGGCGGTGGATACCCGCGAAATGACAGGTTTCAAATCCAAAATGATAACCATGGATATGGACGCCGTGATCGCTATTCTACGCGAAAGTGGAGCAATGAATCATTCAACATCATTCAGACGCTAACAAAAACGCCCAAGGAAATTTTGTTGCAAGAAAGAGTTGCTAAGTCTTTTCCTGATCCGCAGCCTTTGGGAGAAAATAACAGGCGCGATAGATCAAAATTTTGTGTTTTCCATGACGATTACGGTCATGAAACCAATCGTTGTAGAGATTTGGCGGAATTCATTGCAGAAGCATACGAGCAAGGCAGGCTAGACCATTTAATCGCACAAAACACCATGAATGCGATTATAATGCCTACAGAAGCTAATACCTCGAATGCGTCAAACGCGGTTGAGCGAAAGGCCCCCGCAGTAAAAAATCTGGGAGTAAAAATGGTGAGCAAAAAAGAAAATCAGCGCGGAATCCAGGTAATCAATGTGGTAGAAGTGCAGGGCGACACGTCGATAATGCAAATTTCAGAACAGATTGTCAATTGGAAATGTCCTTCTATTGCGTTTCCTCCTGCAAGTTTGACCGCGGATGATGATAAGCCTGTAGTGGTTTCATGTCGCATTGCAAATACTGGAATAATGATAATGAAGGTACATGTGGACACTGGTAGCAGTGTCGAGTCATGTACGAATAATGCTTTAGCAAGTTGCCCGTGAACATTCAAGCTTTGATGAAACCTACTGCGGTTTCACTTGCCGGGTTCTCAGGAGAGTCATCCTGGCCCGTTGGTCAGTTGGAATTACAGATGGAGTTAGTTGATGACAACGATGAGTCGCTAAGGCACCAAGCTTTATTGAATCTGTATATAATGCGAAATCAATCGCGGTTCAATATGATATTTGGGCGCACAGCTTTGCGCATGTTTTGCGCTATACCATCTACCATACATGGTATGCTAAATTTTTCTGCCAACAAGGGCATTGGCACGCTGATTTCTGCGGAAGTGGAGCCATTCTGCGCTATGATAATGGCAAATGAGAATTTGGGTATTGAAGGACGATCAGTTAATCCTGAATAGTGCGAAAATTTAAAAAGTTGTAATAAGATGCTAAGGAAAAATTCATAAATGCATGATATTAAGATGCGAATTTGATATTTGTGTTTATGTTTTGAATGCGAAATAATAATGAATAAAGCAAAGTTAATTTCAGTGTTAGTAATTGTTTCTTTACAAAGCAAAAACACTACGTGTGGCCACGCGTAGTGCTTATTTCGCAGAATGCAATTATTTGTCTTTTACAACACTAAGTTAATTTCTGTTCTGCGGATATTTTAAGTAAGGTGGCATGATTTTCGCTAAGCGTGGCCTACTTAAATGTTATAATAATGCAAGAATGCATTGTGACATAATTTGTTAAAAACAAAGTGATGAAATTGCCCACTTGTGTTAATTTGAAAATAATTGCGAAAGGATAACACTTCCTAAGTATTTGATCTTGCCAATACTTAGATGATTCGCAATGCTAAATTTGCCTAAGGATCATTATGGCGGACTTAGAAGATTCATAACGTATAAGTATATACGCATACAGATTGTTTCGCAAAAGTACACATTTATTATGTGCACAATAATAAAAGTTGGAAATTGCAAAGGACAAGTCCGTGTTATGAATATTGATAATAAAGCGCTATATAAATAAAAAAAGTTGCAACTGCGAACTGTGAAAAAAGTGATTAATATTAAGCGCGTACGCAACGCGGATTCTTACAGCAAACGCAATTTGTATTTGCGAAAATACATTCAAAAACAAATTAGTTAAGCCAAAACTAAAGTTCTAATGCTTTAGTATCTGCAAATGAAACGCCTTCCCGCTGACTGAGCTCCTCAAGAACAGTGACTGGCTCGGAGTCCATCACTTTATCCGCGAATGTTGGGAGATACTTGAGTAGCTTTCACTGCTTTATCATACTCGTCTGACATCTCAGTGAAGCGCTCCATGCTGTCGACTGTCAGATAAATTGCATTGTAGCAATTATGTAGTCGTTGTCTGCCAGCCTCGGGATAAGACAATTTGCGATATTGCTCCCTTGTTTCTTCAGGAACAAATTTATAAAGCCTTTGGTATAGTCTAAAGGCCCGATTTGCTGCGGCAGTTTCTTTCGCATCGGCTTCTCCTTCCTCTTCCTGGTTGGACGTTTCTGTGTCAGATGGAAGAGATAAGTCTTCATTCCCGGGTTCATTAAGAATATTTGTAGGGATTCTCCCTCTAAAGTTGTAAAGCGGTGTAGCTTCAGCGGATGACCCAGAAAGAATAGCTATAAACAGATAAGGAAATATAGCAAGTTTATGCTAAAACAAACAATGCGTAATAAAATAAATACTGCGAAATAGCATTTGCTTACTTGCTTCTTGTTCAAAATGAGAGCGCAGACGTTTCTTGCTTGGAGTGGGAGTAGTTTTCGCAACCTTACACTTGCCGCGGTCCTCACCTCCAACAATATAACATGTATTGATGATCAGTTCATCAATAAGAATAATGTCGCCGTCGCCATTCTTTAGGCGACGGGCAGGGCTAATCCTGCTTATATCAGCTGTGACGACCCGGAAAATTTTAACTTATTCTGACAAGATAAGCAAATTGACGTGTGCATTAAAATGTTTTCATAAATTTAATTATCCATTGGACTTTACCCTACGATTCACGGACTAATTATAATTTAAAACTCGAAACCCGTTAAGATATATATATTACGCAATTTAATTTCTAAAATGAAAACATTATATGATATAATAATTTCAATTATTAAAATGTTTGTAAATTATATATAAAGTAATTTGAATATAATTAGTTTTGAAAAATTAAATTTTGTAATATTAATTGATTTAGTTTCAAACGTACGAAAACTTTTTTTTA
This sequence comes from Rutidosis leptorrhynchoides, assembly GCF_046630445.1. Classification (NCBI taxonomy): domain Eukaryota; kingdom Viridiplantae; phylum Streptophyta; class Magnoliopsida; order Asterales; family Asteraceae; genus Rutidosis; species Rutidosis leptorrhynchoides. The sequence continues at coordinate 292,396,965 of NC_092335.1, forward strand.
GAACTTTGTTATTAAAATATTTTTTTTATGTAATTTGAATATAAAAAGAAAGAAAAACCAATATAATAGATGTTAGGTTGCAAGTATATATATATATATATATATATATATATATATATATATATATATATATATATATATATATATATATATATATATATATTAAAGAGTGTTATGTTTTCTTAAAAACGAATATAATTTTTATAAATATCTAGAACCACTTTTAATAATTTGTTTCTTAGCTGTCATGAAAAGGATAAAGATTTTAATGTTATCCTAAATTTTGGAATTTTTATAAGACTTTTTGATATTTATTATTGTTAACGAGACATCAAATAACAGTCCGTGAAAACACGGAGTCTAAATAATTAAAAAAAAATGATGTCGACATGCATATGTCCAAAGTGGCGGCTCACTTTATATGGTTAATCCCCACATTTTTTTAATATATATTATATTATTATTATAATAATTATTATTATTATTAAATTATTAAATTATATTATTATAATATTCATATATATTATATATATATGATCATATGTCGATGCAATTGTAAAAACACATACACACATCACATTTTAAAAAAAAAATTTATCTCCTTTCTTCTTTATGGCCGAGACTCCCACATTCAGTATCATGGTATTTTTTTTTCCAGCAATACTCACGCACACATATCTTACTTAAAATGATGTTTATTTTTGTAAACAAATTCAATATAAAATATTATAACAAGTATTGTATATGGGTATTTTTAATTCGAGTTTCAAACCGGTTAAAACTAAAGAAATTGTGGGTATTGTTCGTGAATCCGAGGCCAACCATGCGTTCGTCATTACCTTTGCGTCTGCATATTTTCCTACAATATTGAGCCACAATATTGATAAGTGAGTTTCATTTGCTCCCTTTTTAATTGCTTTTGCAATATATATTTTTGGGCTGAGAATACATGCGCTGTTTTATAAATGTTTTACGAAATAGGCACAAGTACTGAAACTAATTCTATGTGGGTTTAAACCAGAAATGTACCCTTAGCTTGGTAACATTAAACTACTTGTCTATGTACGGTAGGCGCGAATCCTAAAGATAGATCTATTGGGCCTGACAAACTCCATCCTGACTATGGGATGCTTTAGTACTTCGAGGTTATTTTAAACACACCTGATCTGGTGTACTTCAGAGGGTAAACCATGAATGTTAAGGCTTGTTACCGGGTGCCTACAACTTATAGAATACTTTTATACACTTGCGAGTGTACATATATTTATAAACGGAAATCTTGTGGTCTATTAAAATATTGAAATGATTGTTATGATAAACCTATGAACTCACCAACCTTTTGGTTGACACTTTTAAGTATGTTTATTCTCAGGTATGAAAGAAATCTTCCGCTGTGCATTTGCTCATTTTAAAGATATTACATGGAGTCGTACATGGCATATTTAGGACAGTACCTCGCAATGGGACCAAATGTTGATGACTTCGTCCAGGTGGATTAGGACGGATCGTCACAGGTGGTATCAGAGCGGTGGTCGTAGCGAGCCAGGTCTTGCATTAGTGTGTCTAACAGGTAGTTGTTAGGATGCATTAGTGAGTCTGGACTTCGACCTAGTAGTTGTTAGGTTACATTAATAAGTCTGGACTTGAACCTGGTCTGCATGTCAAAAGTTTTGCTTACCATTCTTTGTCGAAAAATATCTACTTATCATTTTCAGTCTCGACACGTCTTACTGCAATTATTGCATAGATAGTATATAGACAAATTCATATTTTATCAAATCTATCATAGTAAATTTAGCCTGACATAATTAAACTTGAACAATCAAACAAATAAATTAAGTACATAATATTAAGTATAAAAATAATTAAGTACATGATATTAATTACAAAAATAAATAAGTACATGTACCAATTTGCCTCCTACCTTCTTATCTGTTGTTTCACGTGACCACCTCCAAGAGTGGGGTCAACCCACTTTTCTTTTTTATTTTTATTTTATTTTTTTTTTCCGACAAAAACCAAACTTCAAAATTGGATATTTTATTTTGGCTATAGCTACCAAGAGTGGAAAATAATATTTAATATAGTAGCCTCTTTCAGTGTTTCACATCCATCTGCACAAACAATTAAAATATATATCCAATTGATGAATATCGAGGCCACACTTTAGCTTTATTAAAATGTTTTAACAATGAAAATGAATACCAAGTGAACCCAGTCGAAGTTAATGAGTATGTCTCGTACTAAGCTTTTGTTTTCCTTTAAGTTTCTTATAGTCAGAATTTTTCCATCTTTTCATACATATATAATTTTGATCTCTTAAATTCTTATTAAGAGTATCCATTCAATAATTCATTCTTTTATTACATATGCATCAAAAATCATGTCGAATCTTTAAAACAACAAAATGCATAAAACTTTTATTCAGTCTTAATCATAGACCTAACATAGCAATTATTGGCATAAAAAGTGTAAATACCATTAATCGATTGTAGCAGCCAAAGAAGCGACAACAACAGCCACACCGGCGGCCAGCGGAAATAGTGTGACGACTTTTATTTAACAACGACATCCAAAACAGCGCTTACACATGGCCGTATTTCCCTCTGTAAATACACAACGCTGTGTTAAAAATGAATACGCAGGCCAAAAGCCCCCGCTGCAACACGCGGGCCTGTCCGAACTAGTATATACTATAAATTAAATGTATTATTACGTAGTAATATTATGACGATTGTATCTTCTAGATAAAAAGAGTTAACTAATTAACTTTCATATCCATTTTTTTTATTGTTAAGGGAGAAAACTCTCCTATGAACGAGCACATTGGCCAGTGGCGAAGTCAGGATTTCAGATGAATGGTGTCATAAAATAATGGTTCACAAAATAAAAAAAAAATTTATAGAAAAACAAGTTATCGTCTAATACAAATGTCCTCTACAATTTTTTTCCTTTCGTTGTTGAAAACGCTCCATAATTGCTTCATTAGTAAGGTACACTAGCTATAGCTTCTTTCTATGGCATCAAGAAAACATCCGTTTAGGAATTTAACATTCATTCGATTACATAGATATACTTTTTACAAGCTTAATTGTCGAAACGTACCTCTAGGCCGTTACACAGTTGCAACAGTAAAAACAAAGCAACCTTTATCAACCTAATATAAATATGTCAAGTGTTATTATTTATGATTATATATTATATGTGCAATAGAGGATTTTAGAAATCAACGCTTTGTTTACTCGTATATATTTCGGAGTATTAATAATTAAAATTGGGACGTGTATTTAATTAATTTGTCTGTATCTTTGAGAAACTTGGTTTCCAAATTCCAATAAAATTTCCACTGCCTTCAAAAACATTACATTACATTGAATATTGGGTCCGACTTCCAGCACCCCTCTCCTTTCATTTCCATAGCCTGTATATGATAGGTCCCACACTTCAGTCACCATGTCCCCTCCCATTTCTGATTTCTACTCAATTATATAAATAAATTATACGAATTATATAAACAATAATATATTTAATATAAACTAAATAAAATAACAATGATAATACTTCGTAATATATTATTCTAAAATTCTACTATGTTCCTATAAATATGCTGCCACCTCAAGCAAGTTTTATACGGAGTACACAACTATTTTTATTTCACTATTATCTAAATTAATTAAATTTAAAATGTATGAATCATTATTAGCAGAGTCGTACTGTCAATTTCATTGGTCATGTTAAATAACTAAAAGTTGACCATTTATATACGAGTTTTTTTCATATATAATAATAAGTCCAATAATACTTATAAAATCATAAGTATTAGGATCAATCAAAATAACGATTGTATTAAAAAATGAACTAAGGTGTTTTAAGCTATCACATGCGTACCAACTTACAAGTTATTTAAATGCATGTATGGACACATATACGACACTGAATAAAAACGTCTAACTTAGATGTTTCAATTATAAATCTTATTTTGTAGACTTTTTCTATTTTAAAATTAAAGTTATAAGTAATATTTTTATTTTTATTATAATTATAATTATAATATAATTATTATAGTATATATTATATGAAGTAACTAAATGAAAACGTATATTAAAATTAAAATATATAATGATGGTACAAAAAATAAGGTATGCATTTATTTATTTTTTCAAAAAAAAAAAAAATACTGTAAACACATACTCCATAGTTTTATCAACAATTATTTAATTTAATTGAAACATGCAAATGATGACATTGAATTGATGGGGGAGGAATGCAGGCCTATGAGGGGGTGTTGTTAGAATTACCGTATTATATTTAGTGGGGTCAACCTTTGATAATCCAGAACATATAGCCTATAATTATGAAAACTGCATTCTTACAATATTTTTCCAGTGGTGTCAATTGACACCTCTATTTAAAGCGTGGCTCCGCCACTGACATTGGCCCCACATAAAAGGTAAAACCTCAGGTAATCAAGCCCCCGAACGTGAGACCTAGTACCGGATGAATTACGGATTATGTGCACCCTCTAGTCATACTCCCTTTTTGAAAAAAAAAATTGTCATAGCCAGGAATTGAACCCGGATGGTGTGCTTCATTGAGCAAATCGGTAGCCAATCAGACAAACCTACGTGGTAAAGGGGTAGCATCTTCAAATGTCTATATTTACTTCAAAATAAAAAAAAAATTTAATTTACATAAATTATTAATGATTTTAAAAATATCTCCCTGAAAATAATAAAAAGGGAACAAATTTATAAGCCATTATATATACTCTCTTCTTGGATATGATCGGATGGATGATCAATCGCCCCGTCACACTCTTTGTATCAAATTATGCTTATGAGTTTAGTGAATATATTAACCAATATCTATGCGTTGGAAAAAAAAAAAAAAAAAAACATTCTCAGAGTTGATAAAATTTTTGTAGTCTTTATCATATAAGTTTTAAACCTTTTATAAATAATAGTAATAAAATATTATTTGCCATTAATAAAATTAGGAAATCTAAAATTATATTCTTAAAGAACGTGTATTTTACTTAATCAAATAATATGTTTATATCAATATATTAATTATTAATTTAATTTGATTTAATATAATTCATAAACTAAAATGAAAAATTGGCCCGGCCAAAAAGGAGTTTTGGGACAAAACGTAGTGATGATGCGAACTAGGAAGGAAAGGGTGGCAAATATCATCATCATCCGTATTATCTTTTTACAAAATTTTCCTCTTCAAACTCAAAAAGATGTTTTATGCCCACTCATTTTAATCCCTTTTATTATTAAAATGATTCCACTGATAATTATTTTCGATGCGTATCTTGGTATTTTCTTGTTACATCGTTTCAACCCCACCCCACTCACAAAATTGATCAAAACGACATTGACCCAAACCTGACCTAAAAAAAAAAAAAAAAAAAAATTTACTTAGCTGAAGACACAATTTCTAACATAACCACGAGCCAAGGTCTTCAATCTTCATCAATTTATACCCAAAAGAACAAGATATCGCAAATAATAAAATATATAAATGAGCCGATATCAAATTATAACTTTATTTACGTTGGAGAAGTATTCTGCGGTGATTATGTAGTCTCTAAAGTTTAAAAAAAAAAATTATTCATTTCTAACTCCAACCGTAAATCAAATGAGTTTAATTTAATATTAACTCATTAAATATATGTTACATCTAAGGAAAAATATACATGTAAGTAGATTTTGATAGAGATTGTAATAAAAATTCTTTTGTACAAACCATTGCATGTGAAATTTCTTTTAACAAGTAGGTAAAACCCGAGAAATACTTGAATTCACATTAATATATTGCAGTGTATATTCCTCAATTTTGATTCAATAATCATTAACTATACTCACTTCTCTTATGGCGATATACAGTCTTTCATAAAAATCAGGACAATCATTTTCATACAAATTCAATAACATATTCTGATTTTGAAAGATCAGAATTCAAGCCAAAATTTAACAAGTGGCATCACTCTTAGATTCCTACATCTTTCGAGATCATACTTTGAATTCAAACTGTACTAGAACATCACTTTTATTCATAAAACTCGGAAAAATATTCGTATCATTCAAAATGATTTCATCTTAAACATCATATGTATATTGATAATTACAATTTCGTTATAAATAACTTTGATGTTTCTGAAGATACCTTCATAAATATCTTTGTCCGAAATTATCTATCTCCTTGTGCTATCTATGTTATATCATAAAAGAAACTGTTTTAGTTTCTATATTCTGTAAAATTTGAGTTTAAATTATGAATGATTTCTGGAGAAGTGTTGGGAGTTGAAGCATGAATTAGTATAATATAATGACGCCCGGCCAACGTCATTATATTACATTAAGTCATGCTGAATTTCTAATGGAATGTGATGATGGTTCACAGACCATACCCTTATCATGTGTCATGTTACATAACTCTTTCATTCTATTTAACCTCTAAACATATCAAGAAATTATTCCCTTAATAGTTCTATCCTATCCGTGATTCCAGAAGTTTGTTAACTAATCGTACTATTACATTTCCTTTCTGTTTAAGAGATTTTCTTTAATTTCTTGAATTCCGGAAATCGATCGTGACTACGTCAAAAGTTAAGACGAATCTCTATTTCTTTATTTCAATCTTTTGCGATAGCTTCACTTATACTTTTCATGTAATCGAATTGTTTATTACATATTACTCAATGGTGATAAAGCTCTATTTTCAACTCGTATTTGTCACGAAAACATTCCTGTTGTCAACCATGACGACTACAGTCAAATTTCGGGACGAAATTTCTTTAACGGGTAGGTACTGTGACGACCCGGAAAATTTTAACTTATTCTGACAAGATAAGCAAATTGACGTGTGCATTAAAATGTTTTCATAAATTTAATTATCCATTGGACTTTACCCTACGATTCACGGACTAATTATAATTTAAAACTCGAAACCCGTTAAGATATATATATTACGCAATTTAATTTCTAAAATGAAAACATTATATGATATAATAATTTCAATTATTAAAATGTTTGTAAATTATATATAAAGTAATTTGAATATAATTAGTTTTGAAAAATTAAATTTTGTAATATTAATTGATTTAGTTTCAAACGTACGAAAACTTTTTTTTAGAACTTTGTTATTAAAATATTTTTTTTATGTAATTTGAATATAAAAAGAAAGAAAAACCAATATAATAGATGTTAGGTTGCAAGTATATATATATATATATATATATATATATATATATATATATATATATATATATATATATATATATATATATATTAAAGAGTGTTATGTTTTCTTAAAAACGAATATAATTTTTATAAATATCTAGAACCACTTTTAATAATTTGTTTCTTAGCTGTCATGAAAAGGATAAAGATTTTAATGTTATCCTAAATTTTGGAATTTTTATAAGACTTTTTGATATTTATTATTGTTAACGAGACATCAAATAACAGTCCGTGAAAACACGGAGTCTAAATAATTAAAAAAAAATGATGTCGACATGCATATGTCCAAAGTGGCGGCTCACTTTATATGGTTAATCCCCACATTTTTTTAATATATATTATATTATTATTATAATAATTATTATTATTATTAAATTATTAAATTATATTATTATAATATTCATATATATTATATATATATGATCATATGTCGATGCAATTGTAAAAACACATACACACATCACATTTTAAAAAAAAAATTTATCTCCTTTCTTCTTTATGGCCGAGACTCCCACATTCAGTATCATGGTATTTTTTTTTCCAGCAATACTCACGCACACATATCTTACTTAAAATGATGTTTATTTTTGTAAACAAATTCAATATAAAATATTATAACAAGTATTGTATATGGGTATTTTTAATTCGAGTTTCAAACCGGTTAAAACTAAAGAAATTGTGGGTATTGTTCGTGAATCCGAGGCCAACCATGCGTTCGTCATTACCTTTGCGTCTGCATATTTTCCTACAATATTGAGCCACAATATTGATAAGTGAGTTTCATTTGCTCCCTTTTTAATTGCTTTTGCAATATATATTTTTGGGCTGAGAATACATGCGCTGTTTTATAAATATTTTACGAAATAGGCACAAGTACTGAAACTAATTCTATGTGGGTTTAAACCAGAAATGTACCCTTAGCTTGGTAACATTAAACTACTTGTCTATGTACGGTAGGCGCGAATCCTAAAGATAGATCTATTGGGCCTGACAAACTCCATCCTGACTATGGGATGCTTTAGTACTTCGAGGTTATTTTAAACACACCTGATCTGGTGTACTTCAGAGGGTAAACCATGAATGTTAAGGCTTGTTACCGGGTGCCTACAACTTATAGAATACTTTTATACACTTGCGAGTGTACATATATTTATAAACGGAAATCTTGTGGTCTATTAAAATATTGAAATGATTGTTATGATAAACCTATGAACTCACCAACCTTTTGGTTGACACTTTTAAGTATGTTTATTCTCAGGTATGAAAGAAATCTTCCGCTGTGCATTTGCTCATTTTAAAGATATTACATGGAGTCGTACATGGCATATTTAGGACAGTACCTCGCAATGGGACCAAATGTTGATGACTTCGTCCAGGTGGATTAGGACGGATCGTCACATCAGCGGACCTCATGATCAGGTCAAGTGGAACCACTGTAAAGATAAAAGCGCATAGTGTTATGCAAAGCGAAAATATTGCGAAAAATGTAAGTGTATTATGTTAATATACTGCGAAAAATTTCAGCGGCATACCATTTTTTGATTGGTCAACCAAAAGCGCATCATGGTCGCTCCACGGCCATTGAATTGACACTCTGCCAATGTACAGTGGTACATTCGAGTAAGGTCGTAGGAATATGCCTGCGTTTTTTAGTGTATTGAGAGTGTCATTCTCAAGATCATCGAGTACAGGCCTCTCATTGAGCTCGGGATTAAGCTCTGTACACCAAGCTTTAGGAATAGCACTGTCCAAATAGGCAGTGTCGTTGATGTAAAAGAATGAACTACGCCAATTGCCTATTGAGTCCTTGGGTGAAGTCATTATGCCAAGTTTACTGCGGAAAGAAAACCACCCAACATCGTATAGCACTAGGCTATTGCACATACGAAAAACGTTCAGCAGTAGTGGTTGGCCGGTGGCATTGCAGTACATCTCGAACAGCACAATTTTGTTAATCGCGTTAGGATGCAGCTGTGCCATAGCGATATTATAGTATTCGCAAACACTGCGGAAAAAGCGGGTAAGTGGAAATCGAAGGTTGCCTTCAGAAATGGCAGCCTCATAAACAGAAATCATCCCTTTAGGGGGAGTATCGGCTCGCTGTTCTGCCGCAAGCGCGGTAGGAACAAATTGAGCAAGTGGCGGATACCATTCCTGTAGGGTTTGAAGTTTTATTTCCGTCATATAGGAAACATAACCTCCGGGAGTATGCATAGAAGAAGACGACGCCATTTGCAATAAGGAAAATAAATTGGATGATAAAATTGAAGGAATTAAAGGATGGAATTGTTAATTGCACGGTACGATTGTGATTCGACGAATTTGATTACAGATGAAATTGAAAGAGAAAGAGTAAAGTTTTTATGTGGATTATTGTGTTATTTATAATCGGGATTAGGGCGAGCAAGTTGAAAAGATAATCATTGTATTTAAATGGCTAAAATTACCGCAACGTGTAAACGGTAATTTTCTAGCCGTTACAGCGTGTTGATTTGACAGATTGGCGAAAGTTACCATTGTAATTACACGTTGAGCTTAATTAAAACAACGGTAATAAATGGGTGGTAAGAAATATTAAAGTATTGTTTGCGAACTATTTTAAGAAGCATTTCGTTATTTTTAGAGTTTATCATGATGCATTAGCTTCGCGAAAATGCATCATAATAAACTGGGGGGACTTGATCATATACATGGCATTGTACATGTATATTTTATTTGCCAAAAGCCAAAGGCAGAACTACGTAAATTATAAGGCAAAGCTATACAATATTCGCTGAAAATAAGTACAGCGGTTATGTTTTCGCATTAATGCAAGACCGCGGTTTAATTCGCTGAGTTTCCGCGGATAGTTAAGTAACTCGCAGACCGCGGATATTTTGATTCCTATAAATAGAGAGCTTAGCCTCTCATTTATGGGTTGTTGATTCTCTGCCATTTTGCCTAAGCCTTTGTAATTTCCACTTGTGATCTTGCCCAAGGGATTTTTACACCGCGCAAAGGTGAATTAAGCTAATTAACAATCAAGACCGGGTCGGGGTGGTTGATCACTTGATAGTTAAAGTGAAAGACGATCATCGGGGTCCAAAATAATCATCAAACATTCCTTCCTCCATTACAATCTTATTGCACTCAATCCATAATTAAGTAACATCATTAATTAAGGATTGATCAGTTAACGATCTTGTTAAATGTTGTTAACCCATTGTTTATTAAATCAAATGAGATGTTAAATTATTACATTATCATGATATCATGATGAATTAATATATCTTAATATGAGATATACATTAATAATGTCGTTACAATGATAATCGTTACATATATGTCTCGTTTCAAAATCATTAAGTTAGTAGTCTTGTTTTTACATATGTAGTTCATTGTTAATATACTTAATGATATGTTTACTTATCATAATATCATGTTAACTATATATATATATATATATATATATATATATATATATATATATATATATATATATATATATATATATATATATATATATATATATATATATATATATGTCATCATATAGTTTTTACAAGTTTTAACGTTCGTGAATCGCCGGTCAACTTGGGTGGTCAATTGTCTATATGAAATCTATTTCAATTAATCAAGTCTTAACAAGTTTGATTGCTTAACATGTTGGAAAAGTTCGGGTCATTACACCAGGAGTCTGATCAGACCCTGAAAAACAGTAAACAAGTGCTCCGGTGAGTTTCTTGGTGTTTGATCCTCATCACGGTTCTCATCCTTGATGCGTATAAGCCTCAAGTGTACAACTCTTGATGTTTTAGCATCACCTTAACCAAGGTTTAACCATCAACACACAAAGTCAAGACTAAGAAATAAAATACAACTCATTTAAGAGTTTGAGCAAGATGATGAACCAAAGTTACATCAATTCTTAGTATCAACACAAGTACAATTTTTATTAAGCTATAAACTTTGATTTAAACTAAATAAGCAAGACCTTAAGTTATAGAACTTAGATCTTAGCTAAGTATTGAAGACCATAAGTTACACAACTTAGATCAAACACAAAAATGAAACCCTAAGCTAGAGAGCTTGGATTCCTAACAACACTTATGAGACTTCAAGCTAGTAAGCTTGTATCTTCTGTTGAATAAAAACATAAGTCACAAATCTAAAGTACAACAAATTAAAGAAGATCATAAGTTAATAAATTTTGATCTTAACTAACTTTTTGTAGAAACTTCAAGCTAGAAAGCTTGTATTTCTTTTGTTCTTGAAGATCCATAAAGTAAAAAGTTGGATCTACAAGTTACATGAAGATCATAAACATGAGTTTTGATCTTTTAACACAATTAAAGAGATCTTAAGTTAATAAACTTAGATCTAACGAAGATTCAAAGCTAAAAAGCTTGAATCCCTCATGTTCTTGAAGACTTTTCAAAACAAAGTTTAAATCTTGCAAGAGTTATGAAGATTCAAGTTACAAAACTTGAATCTTTAACAAAAATGATGATGAATCAGGAATTCAAGAAGGAAAAGAAGAAGAAATATCAAGAACACTTACAAGTTCTTTAAAGTTTTTGGAGAGAAAACTAGAGAAAATAACTTTAGAGAAAATGAGTGTGTGTTATGAGAGAATGAAGTGAGTTTAAAAAAAAGAGTGGTGGTGGTGGCCATAAAAGGCCATAGGTTTTTAGGAGAGTGTGGGGGGGCCATTGGCCTTATGTGGTGGTGGCATGGTGTGGTCCATGGTGGTGGTACAAGGTAGTGTTGGTATGTTGGGTGATTTGAGACATAATGTAAGTATTAGTACATAAGGCATGCTAGTTACTTGTCTCATTATTTACATGGGCTAATTATTAAGTAAATGGGCTAATTAGTCCACTAATTAATCCACACTAAGTTGAGTGGGTTGGTCATGGAAGTCCATTAAGGTAAAAGTCCATTAAAGTTAACTAGTGAGCATTAGTAAACACTAAGCATAATTAATAAACTGTGACGACCCAGAAATTTCCGACCAAATTTAAACTTAACCTTTATATGTTTCCGACACGATAAGCAGAATTTGTAATATTGAATCTCAAAAAGTTTGGAACTACATTCATGTAATCAATTACCCTTTGACCGTGTTCGACGATTCACGAACAATTATGTGTATATAGATATGTATATATAATATATAATATTAACTGAAAACATTAACAAAGTATTAGATATATGATACTTTACATGAACGTATTTGTTTCGATATATTTATTGACAGAATTAAGAGATAATATCAAATGATTGAATTATCAGATACATTATGATATGATTACGGGCCTATGTTATGAGGTCCACTGTGATTAAAGAAATCTATTCTTTTTGACCACTCATTACTTAACCAGTATGATAAAAATAACGATATTTATATTTTATTTTATCAAATATATATAATGCTTTAAATTAATATTATATATATTTATACACGTATTATACGTACATATTTTTATACTTTTACTATACTTTAACTTTAACTTTACCTTTACTTTACTTTTACTTTATTTTAACTTTAATAATTCATACTTTAATAATTCACTTTAATAATTCTCACTTTAATAATTCATACTTTAATAATTCACTTTAATAATTCATACTTTAATAATTCACTTTAATAATTCATACTTTAATAATTCACTTTAATAATTCATACTTTAATAATTCACTTTAATAATTCAAAAATCTATTATAAATAGAATTTAATAGGTTTTATTATTTTATAGAAACTTAAAAATATATTTCTCTAAACTCTCTCAATCGAATTTCATACATACATACATACATACATATATATATATATATATATATATATATATATATATATATATATATATATATATATATATATATATATATATATATATATATATATATATATATATATATATATATATATATATATATATATATATATATATTTACTTAGTATTATTTCAAGATATTATTAGTATACATAAAATACTACGACGGAGTTATATTCAGACGATTTCAAAATAAGTTTTCAAATGGGATAGAGCTAAGGAGATTATGGTTATAGCTATGGAGGTTATGGGTATTGATTGAGGGTATTGCTCGTGAGGTCAACCTAACGTTTATCATTTTCGTTGCGTCTACGTACTTTCCTGCAATATTGAATCACAATATTGATACGTGAACATTCATATCTTATCTTTTATATATTAATAGTGTATCCCTGACTAGTGCTCGAGTATATATGATATGCATGTCGTTGAAAAGATGAAGAAAAATTAATAACTTTTCATTTAGAAATCGTGTGGTTTCGATGAACGTATTAAAAGATATGGTCAACGGAATTATTATTAATTTTAATATTATTATTAAAATGATTATTATAATTGTTATTAGTTGATGTTATTACTAAAATTATCTTTATTACTAAAAATTAATATTTTTATTGAAACTATCATTTTATTATTTTTATCATTATTATTATTATCAATATTATTTTATCAAATAAATATGCGTACAAAGATATTTTTACCACACGTAATATAATTACATTAATAATACATACCACTATATTTTTATGATATTAAGTGAATTTTATAAATTTTATTACTTGAGATATATAAAAGTATATTTTTATCATATATGAATTTTAATATAAATTTTTATTTATTAATAAATGATTTGTATTATTTAGTATAATAAGATCTGATAAATATATTTAAATATATAAAACGACTATATATAAGTTATATAATAAACATGTATAGATTTTGGAAGTCATTTTGGGTCAAGTTGACTTTTGTTGACTTTTGCATGTCGGTCTCGAGCATTAGGATTGTGATACACTACGACTTGACCTAAATTGTTAGACAGATATTGACCAACATATAAATATATATACTTAATATAGGTTCATGAATCCGAGACAAACCCTGCACTTGTTCAGTGCCGTCATATACATAATTGCTACGAAATACAGTATTGTGAGTTTCATTACTCCCTTTTTATATATATTTTTGGGCTGAGAATACATGCACTGTTTTATAACTGTTTTACGAAATGGACACAAGTACTAAAAACATATTCTACGTTGAGTTGTACCACTTTGCATATTTTTACCTAATAGCTTGGTAACTAATATTTACATGTTGTATGAGCATGTAAGCGCGAATCCTATTGATATATCTATCGGGTTTGACAACCCCAATCGGGCTAGTCGCTCTAGTATCGTAAACGGTTGCATAGTACTTTGTTTTTACTACACTTGGTACAGTGTTGGGAGATTTCATAATAAAGGGAATATGCCACATTAATTGTTAAGTATGGTTACCGAAGCGCTCAACAACTTATAGAATGATTTTATACACTTGCGAGTGTACGGATATTTATAGAAACTGAAATCTTGTGGTCTATTACTATTATGGAAATGATTGATTATGATAAACTAATGAACTCACCAACCTTTTGGTTGACACTTTAAAGCATGTTTATTCTCAGGTATTAAAGAAATCTTCCGCTGTGCATTAGCTCATTTTAAGGATATTACTTGGAGTCATTCATGACATACTTTGAAAGACGTTGCATTCGAGTCGTTGAGTTCATCAAGATTAATATTAAGTCAATTATAGTTGGATGTAATATGAAATAGTATGCATGCCGTCAATTTTTGATGTAAAGAAAGTTTATCTTTTAAAAACGAATGCAATGTTTGTAAAACGTATCATATAGAGGTCAAATACCTCGCGATGTAATCAACTATTGTGAATCGTTTATAATGTATATGAACGGATCCTTTCAGTTGGTATCAGAGCGGTGGTCTTAGCGAACCAGGTCTTGCATTATTGTGTCTAACTGATAGTTATTAAGATGCATTAGTGAGTCTGGACTTCAACCGTGTCTGCATGTCAAAAGTTTTGCTTATCATTTTAGTCGAAAATCATCTACTTACCATCCTTAGGAAATTACCTGCTTATCATTCTTAAGTCTAGACGCGTTTTCCTACATTTATTGCATATTAATGTATAGACGAATTCTTATCTTAGCATATCTGTTACTGTGAACTTTGACTGACATCTTTCAAAGATTCTTCCGTAATTTATGGGATTTTAGTATTATATATACATATGCAAATTATGTATTGAAGAATACCAAATCTAAATTCTATAATCTATTTCATACCAAAAATTCTTTCCCTGATCATACAAGATGGATCCCTCAACCAGTTCAAGTTCCTCGGATTCCGACAGCTATGCTGATATGGATTTCCACATGAGCTCCGATAGCAGCGTGACCGGAATGGATCAACCAATTAGCCATCATCTATTTTGGATGAATTGGGGATGGGTTCGTAATCTACTTAACCATTGGGGACAAGAAGAAGGTGATCCCTTTCATCCACCACATTACCCTCTTGGCAATGAACCTGAAGCACTTGCCGGCGAACTTGTCCGAAACACCATTTTCTCTCTCATTTCCAGAGTATCTTGTCATGATTATATACTACATCAAATTCTAGATCTTATTTATCCGCTCGTCTGAACCGACAATCACCCCGGTGTAATAGAAGAAGTCAACGAGCTTCGCGCTCGGGTAGTGGCTTTGGAGAATATGGTGCAAAGGTTACAAATGTGACATCCCGGAAATTTCTAACCAAATTTAAACTTTATCTTTATATTATTCCAACACGATAAGCAAAGTTTGTTAAGTTAAATTTCAAGAATTTTAAATTGTGTTCATACATTCATTATAACCTCGACCAAATTCCGACGATTCACGAACCGTTATATATAAATAAAAATGTATATATATGTATATATATATATATATATTATAACTTGAGAATATTAATAAAGTATTAAACGTATAATACTTTACATGAACGTATTTATTTCAATATGTTTATCGATGGAATTAGAAGATAATATCAAATGATTGATTTTCAGATACATTATGATATGATTACGGGTCTATGTTATGAGGTCCACTGTGATTTAAGAAATCTATTCTTTTTGACAACATTCGGAAAATGGTAAAGTGATTTATAGGTAAGAACGTGAAGTGTAAATAACTTAGATGTTGGATATCGACAAGTTAAGTAACTCGACATTTTTCATTAAGATGATTTCATACGTTTATTTAACCTTTGAACTTTATCCCATGGTTTACCAACAAACTGTAATTTAAAAACTTGAAATCTATTATGAATATATATGATTCTACTTTTCTAAAACATTTTATGATATAACGATTTCCATTATTTTAACCTTTAAACAAAATGATTCTTAAAAATATATTTGGTTTTGGAAAACAAAATTATTATATTTATTTGATTTAGTTTCAAACGTACAAAAACGTTTTCAGTTTAAAAAGAACTTTATTATTAAAACGTATATAACTTTTATAAATATCTAGAACTACTTTTGACAACTCATTACTTAACCAGTATGATAAAGATAACAATATTTATATTTTATTTTATTAAATATATATAACGATTTAAATTAATATTATATATATTTATACGCGTATTATACGTACATAGTTTTATACTTTTACTATACTTAAACTTTACCTTTACTTTATTTTTACTTTACTTTAACTTTAATAATTCACTTTAATAATTCATACTTTAATAATTCACTTTAATAATTCATACTTTAATAATTCATTTTAATAATTCATACTTTAATAATTTACTTTAATAATTCATACTTTAATAGTTCACTTTAATAATTCATACTTTAATAATTCACTTTAATAATTCATACTTTAATAATTCACTTTAATAATTCATACTTTAATAATTCACTTTAATAATTCATACTTTAATAATTCACTTTAATAATTCAAAAATCTATTATAAATAGAATTCAATAGGTTTCATTATTTCATAGAAATTTGAAAATATTTTTCTCTAAACTCTCTCAATCGATTTACATATATATATATTTACTTCGTATTATTTCAAGATATTATTAGTATACATAAAATATTACGTCAGAGTGCTGTCCGAGTGATTTCGAAATTGTTTTTCGAGTGGGATTGGATTAAAGAAATTATGGGTTATAGCTATGGAGGTGATTGGGTATGGTTCATGGGTATGCTCGTGAGGTCAATATAGTGTTTATCATCTCCGTTGCGTCTACGTACCTTTCCTGCAATATTGAATCTCAATATTGATACGTGAGTACTCATAATTTAACTTTTACATACTAATAGTGTATCACTGACTAGTGCTCGAGTATATAGGATTATGCATGTTTGTACTTTTGATATTGCCTTTAGTTAGGTTATGTTGAATCCTGAATTAGTTATATATGCGACTGAGATAAGGTATAAGATATGCATGTCGTTGGAAAGCTAGCGAAAAATTAAGAACTTTTCATTTAGATATCGAATGATTTCGATGAACGGATTTGAAGTTATAGTCCATCGAATTTTTGTATTATTATTAAAAATGATTATTATTATCGTCGTTATTATCGTCGTTCTAGTTTTATCTTATTATTATTATTATTATTATCTTTATCAATAAAAGGATTTATCATTAAAAAAATTGTTATTTTTTTTTTATTACTATCGTTATTATCGTTAAAGTTATAATTAGTATTATTATTATCCAATTATTATTATTATTATTATTATTATTATTATTGGTATTATTATTATTATTATTATTATTATTATTATTATTATTATTATTATTATTATTATCATTATTAATATATATATCATTATTTAAAAATGGTTATTGTTATTGTTAATATTATTTTTACTATATTATCATTAAGATAATTATTAGTATTATCGTTAATAATGTTATAGTAACTATCATTATTAATATTAGTGTAATTAAAACAAATATTTGTAACACCTAATTATTTTGATTACTATTATTATCATTATTACGAACACGATATAAAAGACGATTAAAAGCAATTAAACGAAACGATTAGGAAATAATGGGTAAGAGTATCATGATGAAATTAAAATATTATAAGATATTGATTTAGATAACATTATCGTTCTTATTATTTTTATCATTACTATTATTATTAAAATTATCGTTAGTATTAAAACTATCATTTTAACAAAAATTATCATTTTAATAGAAATGTCATTGTTAATATAAAATATCATTATTATTATTATTTTAAATAGAATTATTATTTTAAAGATAATATTAAAAATTATCGTAAATATTAAAGTTATCATAATTAGAATTATCGTTTTATCATAATGTCATCTTAGTAATTATAAATATTGATATTTTTATAATAATAATTATTATTACAAAATAATACAACTTTTACTTACTATCATTATAGATATTATTTTATCAAATAAATATTTGATACAAACATATTTTACTACGTGTAATAACTTACTTTAATAATACCTATCATATTATCTTTATAATATTAAATGAACACTATAAATTTTATTTCTTAATATATATAAAAGTATATTTTATTATATAAATATAATATAATATTTTATTTATTAATAAATAAATTATATTATTTACTCTAATAAATCTTTTAAAAATATCTAAAAATATAAAATGACGATATTTAAACTATATATTAATCATGTATAGATTTTTGGAAATTATTTTGAGTCAAATTTACTTTTGTTGACTTATGCATATTAGTCTCGAGCATTAGGATTGTGGTACACTATGACTTGACCTAATTTGTTAGACAAATATTGACCAACACATAAATAT
Organism: Rutidosis leptorrhynchoides; assembly: GCF_046630445.1. Classification (NCBI taxonomy): domain Eukaryota; kingdom Viridiplantae; phylum Streptophyta; class Magnoliopsida; order Asterales; family Asteraceae; genus Rutidosis; species Rutidosis leptorrhynchoides. Next base: position 292,415,928 of record NC_092335.1, read on the forward strand.
ATATAATTAATTTAGGTTCGTGAATCCGAGGCCAACCTTGCACTTGTTCAATGACGTTATATGTATTTTTACTACGAAATACAGTATGGTGAGTTTCATTTACCTTTTTATCCTTTATATTTTTGAGACTGAGAATACATGCGTTTTTATAAATGTTTGACGAAATAGACACAAGTAATTGAAACTACATTCTATGGTTGAATTATCGAAATCGAATATGCCCCTTTTTATTAAAGTCTGGTGATCTAAGAATTAGGGAACAGACACCCTAATTGACGCGAATCCTAAAGATAGATCTATTGGGCCTAACAAACCCCATCCAAAGTACCGGATGCTTTAGTACTTCGAAATTATATCATGTCCGAAAGAGGATCCCGGAATGATAGGGGATATTCTTATATGTATCTAGTTAATGTCGGTTACCAGGTGTTCACCATATGAATGATTATTTTTTGTCTCTATGCATGGGATGTATATTTATGAGAACTGGAAATGAAATTCTTGTGGTCTATTAAAATGATGGAAATAAATGATTATGATAAACTAATGAACTCACCAACCTTTTAGTTGACACTTTAAAGCATGTTTATTCTCAAGTGTTAAAGAAATCTTCCGCTGTGCATTTGCTCATTTTAAAGATATTACTTGGAGTCTTTCATAGCATATTTCGAAGAACGTTGCATTCGAGTCATTACGTTCATCAAAGATTATTATTAAATCAATTTATAGTTGGATAGTGGATATTATGAAATGGTATACATGCCTGTCAATTTTTGATGTAAAGAAAGATTGTCTTTTAAAAAAGAATGCAATGTTTGTAAAATGTATCATATAGAGGTCAAATACCTCGCAATGTAATCAACTATTGTGAATCGTTTATAATGTATATGAACGGGTCCTTTCAGTTGGTATCAGAGCTGGTTTAATGCCGTTTATTAGCGGGTTAATCGTAGAGGGGGTTCTCACAGTGTTACCTGTGACGAAGCATTGGCTCTTACTCCTCGCGGTCCCTATTAGGGTTGACTGTACTGCTGAGAGGCGGGCCGTAAAATCAGTGTCTGAGGTACGCTCAGTGGTCACAGGAAGTTAGCTGAGAAGGCACTGAGTGGGATGCGTCCCCAACTTTCAGTTGGTATCAGAGCGGTGGTCTTAGTGAACCAGGTCTGCATTAGTGTGTCTAACTGATAAGTCGTTAGGATGCATTAGTGAGTCTGGACTTCGACCGTGTCTGCATGTCAAAAGTTTTTCTTATCATTTCTAGTCAAAAATTATCTGCTTATCATCCATAGGAAATTACCTGCTTATCATTATTAGTCTAGACACGTCTTGCTACATTAATTGCATGAGTAGTGTATAGACAAAATTCATATCCTAGCGTATCTGCTAAATCATATCTTATCGTATCTGTTACTTTAAACTTTGCCTGACATATCCCGCAAATTCCTCCGTAATCTATGAAATCTTTTGATCTCTATATATAGATATCCTATGTAAATAGAATACCACCCGATAGCCGAAAAAACATTTTATATCGAAAATCCTTTATCCAATCGTACGAAATGGAATTTGTCATCAGTTCAAGTCACTCGTATTCCGAAATGGAATCTCACTCAAGCTCCAAAAGCAGTGTGACCGGAATGGATCAACCAATCAGTCATCACCTATTCTGGATGAATTGGGGATGGGTTTGTAGCCTCCTCAATAATTGGAAACAAGAAAAAGACGATCCTTTCCATCCACCACATTGCCCTCTTGGCGAAGAACCTGAAGCACTTACCGGCGAACCTGTTTGAGACACCATTTTCTCTCTCATTTCTAGGGTATCTCGTCACGATTATATACTACATCAAATTCTAGATTTTATTTATCCACTCGTTCCGACCGACAATCATCCTGGAATAATAGAAGAAGTCAACGAACTTCGCGCTCGGGTAGTGGCTTTGGAGAATATGGTGCAGAGATTACAAACACCAGCAGCAGCACCAGCAACATAACCAGTACCACCATCATCAACGCCAACAGTACCATTACCACCTCCAACCACAACCGCGTTGTAAACCTCAACTTCACAATCTGTCCCACTAGCATCAATGTCATACGCACCATAGATACCAAGGAGTACCAACAACAATAACTGACGAAGTATTAATTCATAACTTCATTGGAGAAACATTCTGCGGCGATTATATAATCTCTAAAGTCTTAGAGATTATCTAATCTAGCACTAACCATAAATCAGTTAAGCGAAACAAAATGATAGAAGGAAGAGTAGAAACCCTGACAAAAATGGTGTGTGATTAACAAGTTAAACTTGTTTTACCAACAGCATCAACAGTACCGTCAACGTCACCAGCATCGTCAGTACAGTCAACATTAGAATCAACAACACCTATAATATCACAAACTCCGTCAGTTCAAGAATCATTGTGGACATCATTACGAATCAATAACGTGTATATTGTATCAACAAGTTATGAAGAATTAACTCATTCCCTCTGAAGAAATTATATATATATATTTTTTATATATATATTTTGAAATAAAAATAAATCTTTCCGTGCTAAGCTATTGTGTGTGAATCTTAACTACTCGGTTAATTCATATTACAAATATGCAATAATGTACGTCCCTCGTCCGCGACTTAACCATCGTTAACTACAATCTCTGTCTCAATTCAACAAATTCCAATTCCTAATAAATCAAGTATATATTTGATTTTACACTTCATCATTGATGTAACCGAAACTTTTCAGATAACATCATTCGTACTTTGCGAAGTTCACAAGAATTTAATGAAAACCAATATCACATCTCAACAAATAACGAAGTATTGATTCATAATTTCAATATTATTGAAGAAATACTTATGTAACCTCTAAAGCCTTCAAGGAATTATTCAATTCTAGTTCCAACCGTAAATCGAATGAGTTTAATTTAGTATTAACTCATTAAAATCTATGTTACATCTGAGGAGAATATATACATATATATTTTCATAAAGACTGTAATAAAATTCTTATGTACAAAATATTAATTGTGAAAATTTTTTAACGGGTAGGTAATACCCGAGAGATATATAAATTCACAATTAATATGTTACATTATTCAAATCAGATTAAGCAAATTATCAATTATACTTCCTACTTTCACAATAATATACATTCTTTCATAGAAATCAAAACAACCATACTCATTCAAACACAATTACATATTCTGATTTTAAAATCTCAGAATTCAATTCGAGATATAACCGGTACCATCACTTTTAGATTCCTACATCTTTCAAAGCTATACTTTGACTTCAAAAGTTTGTTAGAACATCAAATGTATACAAACAATTACAATCTGTGTTCAAACCCTTCGAAAATCTCTGACGACACTTCAAATAATGAGCAATCGAGATGATGATCCAACCACATATTACCCACAGATATGTACTTAAAAAGCTCTCGAAACCAAAGTCATAATTCAACACATATCTGTGTCAGATCTTTTGGCATTTATTAGCAAAAATAACCTTGCAATTCCTTTGCAAAGTAGCAAATTATATCAGAGCTCCAGCAAGACAACTTCAGTTTTTTCATTCGGAGTAGCCTTATCATAATTTTGATATATGTGATTACCCTTTTGTTACCGGAGAACCTTTCATATTCCACCACATTAGCAATAAACTTACCAACAGCTTCACTGATCTTGGGCATTCCGAAGAATCTTTATATTTATCGAAACCTCATCATTTACTCATCTGCCTCTTGTAACGAGAATTGCCATACGAATCATTGGGAATTAGCAATCAGTATTTTGAAATCTCACAGCATGTTGACGCCAATAGTTATACATAACGTCTATTTCCAAGGCTTACATACTTCGAAAGTGAAGTTTCTGAAAAACACTCTGAACCGCGAACTAGTTCTCGAAATACTGATGAAGCAACAAAAACTCTAAACGACCTTAGCAGTAAAAAGTTTGATGATAAAGATTAGTGTATTAACAAAGCTCAGAAATAGAGAAGTTTTGAAACTGGAAAACGGATTGGGCAAAGTATGAAGGAGGCTGTGGACAAATCACAAAGACTAAACCTGCCTTCAAAGAATCCAAATGATTCAGTGTCTGCTGAAGTCTTTAACGAATACCTTGCTCCTGACACTAAACCCTTACAGACAATATTCTTCATCATCCTCTGATATTAGAAATTCTAAGATATCATCGTATCTTTCATTATAAATATCCTCCATATTTCTGAAGATATTTTCATAACTATTCTTATCTGGAATCATTTATCTCTTTGCGCTATCTGTATTACATCAAAAAGGAAACTGTTTAGTTCCTATACTCTGTAAATCTTTGAGTTTAAAATATGAATGTTTTTGAAGTAGTGTTGGAAACTGAAGCATGAGTTAGTATAATATAATGACACTTGATCAACGTGATTATATTATAGTAATTCATGATGAGTTTCTAAATGGAACGTGATGATTCACAGATCATAACATCATCATGTGCTATGTTATACGACTATTGTATTCTATTTAACCTCTAAAATATCAAGAAAATATTTCTTTATGATTCGGCCTTTTCCAAGGTATTCTAGTAATTTGACAAGTCAAGATCATGCCATCACAATTTCCTTCCTAGAACATTAACAATGTTCATTCCGAAATTCATATCTGTAAATTCTGGACCATTACAAGCGGTGCTTAATCGCAAGAAGAAGAAACGAAAGGACAAAACTCCGAAATAGAAATTGGGGTATAAATTGCAGCAAATAAAAGAGAGCATTAACTGTGGATGACAATGATTATAGAAGATAGAAATGGAGACTTTGAAATATAAGGGAAGATATAAAGCCCAACGACAAACCAAAAATTATAAACCATATATATCGATGCATATAGCAATATAAAGACACGGAAGAACTAGAAACACTATAAAACCAAGAGTATAGTAGAAGTAAATAGATTCTTCCGGCGGTAGATGAAAAAGAAGAATGACCGATATGAAAGTTATAAGTATATCGAGAATCAGAACTGGATGGAGCATATTGATGAACACTTTAAATATGAGTTGAGGGGGAAAGAATAGAAGGTGATGAAACATGATTAGGAACTTAGAAATCAACAGATTTAACTCACACAATGACGGAATAAGTGAATCAAACCCTCTAGTAAATAGGTTAAGCTTTTTGGGATTAATTTAGTCATACCATAACTAAATTAAGTGTGATTAGATCAACACCTAGAGCTATTATTCACCACCTGGGTGATTTGGGTTGAGAGAGAATCGGAGGAGCTCACCAGATCTGAGTGTGTGTAATAAATGAGAGGCTTAACCTAAAATGAAGAACATAAGACTTTATATACCCCTGCTGTTGACTCACCCGTACGATTCATCCATCACACATACGAGTTAGCATCATCAGCCGTACGGGTGATCACTTACTCGTGTCTTCTCATTTAGGTTGTAATTGTGACTTAGCTCAGTATCAACCGTGCGTATGAGCCTATCAGCCATACGAGTGAGGCTTCACTCGGATGTCTGACTAAGTCTAACATAGTCAAACATCCAAATCTCGTTCCTGCATTTACTGTAACCACATACAAACACGGATAGGATAATAACGAACGATCATGGTGGCCTGGAAACTGTTGTACCTGTAATGGACATGGGTAGATGTCTAGGGACTTGCATAAAATGCATCAACAGAAGGTGTAAGTTGTAAGAAAATGAAGGAGGTGAATTTATAAGAAAATCTCCGACAGAACAATTAAAATGGACGATCGCATTTAAAGCGGATCCTAATTCCTTTTGTTACCGGAGAATCAAATCTTATTACAAAGATTTTCTTCAAATCCCTTGAAATCTGGAAATCAATCATATCTACGTCAAATGATAAGATGAATCTACACTTACTCATTTCACTCTTCTATGTTAGCTTCATTCGTACTCTTCATATAAATGGATTGTTTATCCAAATTATTCGCTGATGATAAAACTCTAATTTTCAGCCTGTATGCATCATGAAAACATACTTATTATCATTCACGACCTTTCCACTCAAATTTCGGGACGAAATTTCTTTAACGGGTAGGTACTGTGACAACCCAGAAATTTCCAACCAAATTTAAAATTTATCTTTATATTATTCCGACACGATAAGCAAAGTTTGTTAAGTTAAATCTCAAGAATTTTAAATTGTGTTCATACATTCATTATAACCTCGACCAAATTCCGACGATTCACGAACCGTTATATATAAATAAAAATGTATATATATGTATATATATATTATAACTTGAGAATATTAATAAAGTATTAAACGTATAATACTTTACATGAACGTATTTGTTTCAATATGTTTATCGATGGAATTAGAAGATAATATCAAATGATTGATTTATCAGATACATTATGATATGATTACGGGTCTATGTTATGAGGTCCACTGTGATTTAAGAAATCTATTCTTTTTGACAACATTCGGAAAATGGTAAAGTGATTTATAAGTAAGAACGTGAAGTGTAAATAACTTAGATGTTGGATATCGACAAGTTAAGTAACTCGACATTTTTCATTAAGATGATTTCATGCGTTTATTTAACCTTTGAACTTTATCCCATGCTTCACCAACAAACTGTAATTTAAAAACTTGAAACCTATTATGAATATATATGATTCTACTTTTCTAAAACATTTTATGATATAACGATTTCCATTATTTTAACCTTTAAACAAAATGATTCTTAAAAATATATTTGGTTTTGGAAAACAAAATTATTATATTTATTTGATTTAGTTTCAAACGTACAAAAACGTTTTCAGTTTAAAAAGAACTTTATTATTAAAACGTATATAACTTTTATAAATATCTAGAACCACTTTTAACAACTCATTACTTAACCAGTATGATAAAGATAACGATATTTATATTTTATTTTATTAAATATATATAACGATTTAAATTAATATTATATATATTTATACGCGTATTATACGTACATAGTTTTATACTTTTACTATACTTAAACTTTACCTTTACTTTATTTTTACTTTACTTTAACTTTAATAATTCACTTTAATAATTCATACTTTAATAATTCACTTTAATAATTCATACTTTAATAATTCACTTTAATAATTCATACTTTAATAATTCACTTTAATAATTCATACTTTAATAATTCACTTTAATAATTCATACTTTAATAGTTCACTTTAATAATTCATACTTTAATAATTCACTTTAATAATTCAAAAATCTATTATAAATAGAATTCAATAGGTTTCATTATTTCATAGAAACTTGAAAATATTTTTCTCTAAACTCTCTTAATCGATTTAAATATATATATATTTACTCCGTATTATTTCAAGATATTATTAGTATACATAAAATATTACGTCAGAGTGCTGTCCAAGTGATTTCGAAATTGTTTTTCGAGTGAGATTGGATTATGGAAATTATGGGTTATAGCTATGGAGGTGATTAGGTATGGTTCATGGGTATGCTCGTGAGGTCAATATAGTGTTTATCATCTCCGTTGCGTCTACGTACCTTTCCTGCAATATTGAATCTCAATATTGATACGTGAGTACTCATAATTTAACTTTTACATACTAATAGTGTATCTCTGACTAGTGCTCGAGTATATAGGATTATGCATGTTTGTACTTTTGATATTGCCTTTAGTTAGGTTATGTTGAATCCTGAATTAGTTATATATGCGACTGAGATAAGGTATAAGATATGCATGTCGTTGAAAAGCTAGCAAAAAATTAAGAACTTTTCATTTAGATATCGAATGATTTCGATGAACGGATTTGAAGTTATAGTCCATCGAATTTTTGTATTATTATTAAAAATGATTATTATTATCGTCGTTATTATCGTCGTTCTAGTTTTATCTTATTATTATTATTATTATTATTATCTTTATCAATAAAAGGATTTATCATTAAAAAATTGTTATTTTTTTATTATTACTATCGTTATTATCGTTAAAGTTATAATTAGTATTATTATTATTATCCAATTATTATTATTATTATTATTATTATTATTATTATTGGTATAATTATTATTATTATTATTATTATTATCATTATTTATATATATATCATTATTTAAAAATGGTTATTGTTATTGTTAATATTATTATTACTATATTATCATTAAGATAATTATTAGTATTATCGTTAATAATGTTATAGTAACTATCATTATTAATATTAGTGTAATTAAAACAAATATTTGTAACACCTAATTATTTTGATTACTATTATTATCATTATTACGAACACGATATAAAAGACGATTAAAAGCAATTAAACGAAACGATTAGGAAATAATGGGTAAGAGTATCATGATGAAATTAAAATATTATAAGATATTGATTTAGATAAAATTATCATTCTTATTATTTTTATCATTACTATTATTTTTAAAATTATCGTTAGTATTAAAACTATCATTTTAACAAAAGTTATCATTTTAATAGAAATGTCATTGTTACTATAAAATATCATTATTATTATTATTTTAAATAGAATTATTATTTTAAAGATAATATTAAAAATTATCGTAAATATTAAAGTTATCATAATTAGAATTATCGTTTTATCATAATGTCATCTTAGTAATTATAAATATTGATATTTTTAAAATAATTATTATTATTACAAAATAATACAACTTTTACTTACTATCATTATAGATATTATTTTATCAAATAAATATTTGATACAAACATATATTACTACGTGTAATAACTTACTTTAATAATACCTATCATATTATCTTTATAATATTAAATAAACCCTATAAATTTTATTACTTAATATATATAAAAGTATATTTTATTATATAAATATAATATAAAATTTTATTTATTAATAAATAAATTATATTATTTACTCTAATAAATCTTTTAAAAATATCTAAAAATATAAAACGAAGATATTTAAACTATATATTAATCATGTATAGATTTTTGGAAATTATTTTGAGTCAAATTTACTTTTGTTGACTTTTGCATATTAGTCTCGAGCATTAGGATTGTGGTACACTATGACTTGACCTAATTTGTTAGACAAATATTGACCAACACATAAATATATATAATTAATTTATGTTCGTGAATCCGAGGCCAACCTTGCTCTTGTTCAATGACGTTATATGTATTTTTACTACGAAATACAGTATGGTGAGTTTCATTTACCTTTTTACCCTTTATATTTTTGGGACTGAGAATACATGCGTTTTTATAAATGTTTGACGAAATAGACACAAGTAATTGAAACTACATTCTATGGTTGAATTATCGAAATCGAATATGCCTCTTTTTATTAAAGTCTGGTAATCAAAGAATTAGGGAACAGACACCCTAATTGACGCGAATCCTAAAGATAGATCTATTGGGCCTAACAAACCCCATCCAAAGTACCGGATGCTTTAGTACTTCGAAATTATATCATGTCCGAAGGAGGATCCTGGAATGATAGGAGATATTCTTATATGTATCTAGTTAATGTTGGTTACCAGGTGTTCACGATATGAATGATTATTTTTTGTCTCTATGCATGGGATGTATATTTATGAGAACTGAAAATGAAATTCTTGTGGTCTATTAAAATGATGGAAATAAATGATTATGATAAACTAATGAACTCACCAACCTTTTGGTTGACACTTTAAAGTATGTTTATTCTCAGGTGTTAAAGAAATCTTCCGCTGTGCATTTGCTCATTTTAAAGATATTACTTGGAGTCTTTCATAGCATATTTCGAAGAACGTTGCATTCGAGTCATTGACTTCATCAAAGATTATTATTAAATCAATTTATAGTTGGATAGTGGATATTATGAAATGGTATGCATGCCTGTCAATTTTTGATTTAAAGAAAGATTGTCTTTTAAAAACGAATGCAATGTTTGTAAAATGTATCATATAGAGGTCAAATACCTCGCAATGTAATCAACTATTGTGAATCGTTCATAATGTATATGAACGGGTCCTTTCAACAAACACCAGCAGCAGCACCAGCAGCATAACCAGTACCACCATCAACAACATCAACAGTACCATTACCACCACCAACAACAACTGCATCGCAAACCTCAACTTCACAATCTGTCCCATGAGCATCGACGTCATACGCCATGTAGATACCAAGGAATACCACAACGATGAAGTATTGATTCATTACTTCATTGGGGAAACATTCTACGACGATTATGTAATTTCTAAAGTTTAGAAATTATCTATCCTAGCCTTAACCATAAATCAAATGAGTTTAATTTAATATTAACTCATTAAATCTATATTACATCTGAAGAAATATACACATATATATTTCCATAAAGACTGTAATAAAATTCTTTTGTACAAAATATTAATTGTGAATTTTTTTTAACGGGTAGGTAATACCCGAGAGATATATAAATTCACAATTAATATGTTACATTCTTCGAATCTGATTCAGCAAATCATCCATTATACTCCCTACTTTCACAATAATATACATTCTTTTATAGAAATCAAAAAAACCATACTCATTCAAAATCTAATTACATATTCTGATTTTGAAATCTCAGAATTCGATTCAAGATATAACCGAAATAATCACTCTTAGATTCCTACATCTTTCAAAACTATACTTTGATTTCAAAACTGTCCTAGAACCTCATTTCTATTTATGGAACTCACAAAAATATTTGTATCATTCAAAATCTTAGAACATCATATGTATATTAACAATTACAATATGTGTTCAAACACTTCGAAATTCTTAAAGACATGCGAGATGATGATCCAACCACACATTACCCACTGTCATGCACCTGAAAAGCTCTCAAAACCAAAGTTATAGTTTAACACGTATCCGTGTCAGATCCTTTGATATTTATTACCAAATATAATTTTTCAATCTCTTTCCAAAATAGACAGTTTTGTCACAGCTTCAGTAAATCACCTTCATTTGTTTATATGAATAAACCTTATTATAACAATTACCCCTTCATCATTGTTACCGGGGAACCTTTCATATCTCCCCACATTAGCAGTAAACTTATCAACTACTTCATTAACCTTCGACTTAAGCCTCTCCGAAATGCCACTATACTTATTCATTAAAACCCCATCATGTACTCACCTACATCCTGTAACAATAATTGTCACACCAACTACTGGGAATTAGCAATCAGTATTTTGAATTTCGCGACAATTTTACGTCAAAAGTTATATGTATACAAATAATGTCTATCTCCTAGACTTACATACTTCGAATGTGAATTTTCTGAAAAACATCCTAAACTATGAACTAGTTCTCCGAAATTGGAAAAATGTTGATGAAGCAGCAAAAACTATAAACGACTTTAACAGTCAAAAGTTTGATGATAAAGAATAGTATGGTGGTAAAGCTGAGAAAAAGAGAAGGTTTGAAACTGGAAAACGGATTGAGCAGACCATGAAGGAGGCTGTGGACAAATCACAAAGACTAAACCTGCCTTCAAAGGATCCAAATGATTCAGTGTCTACTGAAATCGTTAGCAAACACCTTACTTCTTATTCTAAACCTTCACAGACAAATCTTCTTCATCATCCATCTATGTTAAGAATTCTAAGATATCATCGTATCTTTTATTATAAATATCTTCGATATTCCTGAAGATATTTTCACAACTATTCTTATCCAAAATCTTCTATCTATTCGCAATATCTGCGTTACAACATAAAAAGAAACTGTGTTAGTTTCTAAATTCTGAAGAAAAAAAATTCGAATTTAAAATAGGAATGTTTTTGAAGTAGTGTTGGGAACTGAAGCATGAGTTAGTATAATATAATGACACTTGATCAATGTGATTATATTACAGTAAGTCATACTGAGTTTCTAATGGAACGTGATGATTCACAGAACATACCGTCATCATGTACTATTTACACGACTCTTACATTCTACTTAATTTCCAAACATATTAAGAACATATCATCTTGATAGCTCTATATTTTCAGATATTCTGGTAATTTGCCAAATCAAGATCGTGCCATTACGATTTTCTTCTTGGAACATTAACTATGTTCATCCAAAAATTCATATCTACAAATTCTGGACCATTATCCGCTTGACTTAAGGTCGGGAAGAGAAAACAAAAGCATGAAGCTCCGAAATATAATAGAGAATATAAAGCCCGATAACAACCCCGAAATTACAAACCGTGTATATCAATGCATATAGCAATATAAAGACACGGGAGAATGAAAAACACAGTAACCCCAAGGTAATGGTAGCAGAAAATAACTTCCTCCGGTGGTAGATGAAAAAGAAGAATGACAGATATGAAAGTTAAGAGTATATCAAGAATCAATACTGGATGAAGCATATTAACGAATGCTTTAAAGTATGAATTAGGGAGAAAGACTAGAAGGTGTGAGCTGTGGAAATAAAGAAACGAAGGGGGTGGATTTATAGTAAAATATCAGACAGAGAAATCGAGACAGATTATCTCATTTAATCAAATAAGATCCTGATTTCCTTAATCGCCGAAGAACCAAATCTTATTGCAAAGATTTTCTTTAAATCCCATGAATTCCGGAAATCAATCATAACTACGTCATCGGTTAAAATGAATATACGTTTACTCATTTCACTCTCTTGCGATAGCTTCACTTATACTCTTCGCGTAATCAAATTGTTTTATCTATATTACTCAATGATGATAAAACTCTATTTATCAACTCATATTCGTCATGAAAACATTTTTAAAATTAGCCATGACGACCTCGATCAAATTTTGGGACGAAATTTCTTTAACGGGTAGGTACTGTGACGACCCGAAAATTTCCGACCAAATTTAAAGTTAACCTTTATATGTTTCTGACACGATAAGCAGAATTTGTAATGTTGAATCTCAAAAAGTTTGGAACTACATTCATGTAATCAATTACCCTTTGACCGTGTTCGACGATTCACGAACAATTATGTGTATATAGATATGTATATATAATATATAATATTAACTGAAAACATTAACAAATTATTAGATATATGATACTTTACATGAACGTATTTGTTTCGATATATTTATTGACAGAATTAATAGATAATATCAAATGATTGAATTATCAGATACATTATGATATGATTACGGGCCTATGTTATGAGGTCCACTGTGATTTAAGAAATCTATTCTTTTTGACCACTCATTACTTAACCAGTATGATAAAAATAACGATATTTATATTTTATTTTATCAAATATATATAACAATTTAAATTAATATTATATATATATATTTACTTAGTATTATTTCATGATATTATTAGTATACATAAAATACTACGACGGAGTTATATTCAGACGATTTCAAAATAAGTTTTCAAACGGGATAGAGCTAAGGAAATTATGGGTTATAGCTATGGAGGTTATGGGTATTGATCGAGGGTATTGCTCGTGAGGTCAACCTAACGTTTATCATTTTCGTTGCGTCTACGTACTTTTCTGCAATATTGAATCACAATATTGATACGTAAGCAATCATATCTTATCCTTTATATATTAATAGTGTATCCCTGACTAGTGCTCGAGTATATATGATATGCATGTCGTTGAAAAGATGAAGAAAAATTAATAACTTTTCATTTAGAAATCGTGTGGTTTCGATGAACGGATTAAAAGATATGGTCCACTGAATTATTATTAATTTTAATATTATTATTAAAACGATTATTATAATTGTTATTAGTTGATGTTATTACTAAAATTATCTTTATTACTAAAAATTAATATTTATATTGAAACTATCATTTTATTATTTTTATCATTATTATTATTATTATCAATATTATTTTATCAAATAAATATGCGTACAAAGATATTTTTACCACACGTAATATAATTACATTAATAATACATACCACTATATTTTTATGATATTAGGTGAATTTTATAAATTTTATTACTTGAAATATATAAAAGTATATTTTTATCATATATGAATTTTAATATAAATTTTTATTTATTAATAAATGATTTGTATTATTTAGTATAATAAGATCTGATAAATATATTTAAATATATAAAACGACTATATATAAGTTATATAATAAACATGTATAGATTTTGGAAGTCATTTTGGGTCAAGTTGACTTTTGTTGACTTTTGCATGTCTGTCTCGAGCATTAGGATTGTGATACACTACGACTTGACCTAAATTGTTAGACAGATATTGACCAACATATAAATATATATACTTAATATAGGTTCGTGAATTCGAGACAAACCCTGCACTTGTTCAGTGTCGTAATATACATAATTGCTACGAAATACAGTATTGTGAGTTTCATTACTTCCTTTTTATATATATTTTTGGGCTGAGAATACATGCACTGTTTTATAACTATTTTACGAAATGGACACAAGTACTAAAAACATATTCTACATTGAGTTGTACCACTTTGCATATTTTTCCCTAATAGCTTGGTAACTAATATTTACATGTTGTAAGAGCATGTAAGCGCGAATCCTATTGATAGATCTATCGGGTTTGACAACCCCAACTGGGCTAGTCGCTCTAGTATTGTAAACGGTTGCATAGTACTTCATTTTTACTACACTTGGTACAGTGTAGGGAGATTTCATAATAAAGGGAATATGCCACATCAATTGTTAAGTATGGTTACCGAAGCGCTCAACAACTTATAGAATACTTTTATACACTTGCGAGTGTACGGATATTTATAGAAACTGAAATCTTGTGGTCTATTACTATTACAGAAATGATTGATTATGATAAACTAATGAACTCACCAACCTTTTGGTTGGCACTTTAAAGCATGTTTATTCTCAGGTATTAAAGAAATCTTCTGCTGTGCATTAGCTCATTTTAAGGATATTGCTTGGAGTCATTCATGACATACTTTGAAAGACGTTGCATTCGAGTCGTTGAGTTCATCAAGATTAATATTAAGTCAATTATAGTTGGATGTAATATGAAATGGTATGCATGTCGTCAATTTTGTATGTAAAGAAAGTTTGTCTTTTAAAAACGAATGCAATGTTTGTAAAACGTTTCATATAGAGGTCAAATACCTCGCGATGTAATCAACTATTGTGAATTGTTTATAATGTATATGAACAGATCCTTTCATAAACCATCAAGCCAAGTAATTGTCATTAATAAATAACAATTAAGTTTACGTAGTCATAATATTCCAATTATGACAAAAGTTTAACGTGTACCAAGTACGTAGTTCATTTTAAATGATAAGTGACACTAACGGTCGTAAATGCATTCAAGGATCATGTTAAGTAACTAAGTACTTAATAACACGTTGTAGATATTAATGAAATTAATTAACATAATTAATGATCCCGGAATGTAATCTAACTCAGTACGCATAAATACGCAGTTTCGTGAAAGTAATAAATATAATTATAAGTCGAAAAAGTTGGGTCATTACATTACCCACCTGTTAAAGAAAATTTCGTCCCGAAATTTTGAGGAGGGACCAACAACGGTACCGAGTTTGAAGAAGAAGGAGTGTATCAAAGTTCCGAGAGACTCGTGGGCTCAGACGTGAGCTGTTTACCTTGAAAGGTACTTGGGCGTATAAAAGTAAGAATAGATATATGCTATTAATTAAGTCTCTTGACCTTAGAGATCAACAAATTGATTTTGTTTCTTGTTAATATGAATATGTCATCTAAATATATATCCACAAAGGGAAAGATGATGTTTTTAGCCTTACAGGCATCTTCAGTAGGCTGGGTGAGTGAAATGTTCCATGGAAGTTACCAACTCATCTAAAACATTGAGCACTTATGTCGCAATACAAAGCTGACAGATAGAATGGAAAACATGGCGATCACAACATACTGCATGTGAACTTATCCTTGGATGGAATGAAAGCACAGTTCCATGATGTAACTTTATCCTTTCAGTTACATGTTGAAGTTATGGTTAACATTAACTAGAACAACATATAGTTGCACCCAACGAAGGAAGGAATATGTAGAGTAACCACATCTGTGTTATAGACGTTTTAAGTAGTCCTTTCCAAGAGGATAACAAGATTCATAGATTCTTGAAGTATTTTATATTACATTTCCGAAAGAAAATTGCACGAAAGGTGTGATCTTTGAACGGGAGTGAACTCTTCGTACAACGAGCGAGTTGATCTGAATTTATCCTTGTACTGAAGGGGATGCGCGGATGAGAAGATACATGAATCCCTTGGTCATAAAGAATGGTTTATTCCAAGTGAAAATAATCTCAAAAATGATTTCTTGTACCTCAACATACCGAATCATAGAGATGATGTTTACGAGAGTGTTGCGATTAGCCGTGAAATATTGAGAGTAGAAACCCACCTAGTGCCTTTCCTACAATAGGGTGATCACTGAGTGTACCTCAGAAAACTGATTTATCGGCCCGCATTTGGCATGTCTAACCTTAAAAGGAACATTTCATGAGCGCAAAGACTTCCTAACAAATTTTGTAAAACTGCCATCCAAAGTGGCTCAAGTGTTTTTAACAAAGATCTTAATGGTAAGCTTCATCCCTAAATGGAGGACGAGAAGAAGTGTGATCCATACATGGTGTAGACTAATACGAAACCTTTAATAAAATCATCCAAGGAATTTTTGAAAAACTTTTAAACGTTTGATGTGACAACATAAACGGAACGAAGTTCCTAGTAAATTTAGAAGTATGTACAACGTGTACCATTTTGCACAAAACTATTTGATTTAAGTTAAACAACTCAACAAATGAGCGATTTTTAAAAAAATTTGAAGGTATAACTTAGTATGTACTAACCAAAATAAGTAAAGGTAAATTTATTAACTTAATTATATACATACATATATGATTTTATAAATCGCATATGTGATAGAAAAATTTTATTAACTTCATTTGTCCATAAATCTCGTGAGGACCGCACAAATAAACAACGTGTAAAAATTTTAATAAACATAGTTTTTCGTATTTCAAAGGTTACGAGTTGAAAAAGATCGAGTGAAAAATATTTGACTCATCGGGTGACATGTTACTAGGTAATGAAAACTAATGGATTAAATGTGGTTTCGATAATTATCAGGACATAAGTCTTTGGGTCAAAAATGTTCACGTGCGAAGCCGTTGCTAAAAAGCGAGGTGTGAAGGATAAGGCACGAGGATGAGAAGTTAATCGCTTCTTGACTTTGCCAAACAGGTTATGGCTAATATCAAAGTCAGAATACTGATGGTGTTAATATCACTAAATTAGAATCTCTTGGAATATGTCAGGACTTAGAATTATGTAAGAAAGAGCATCGTTCCAATAGGTGTGGCAAATAAGATCCTTGGGATAGCGCCATAATTTTGAATGGTTTAAGTGTTAGTGGATGCCCGAAGGCACTGCATGTCATGGTAGTAAGTGCCTTTATCATACACACATGAATCTCTCGATTTCGACGGTTGTAAAGTCTTCATGATGACTTGGATACGGACAAGCAATGAAAATTTTATATAAAATATGCAACGAAAATTTTATAGAAATCGTTTTAGGTGACAATGTAAGAAAAGAAACGAAGTTCTTAGTAAATTAGAGTTATGTACAATATGTACTATTCTAAGTAAAATATCTTTTGAATAAAAGAATTGATTTGTAAAAGTGAAGGTGAAATTTCATATGTACTAGTCAAAAATAAGTAATTATCTACTTTATTATACATAACATATACGGTTTCTAAAATTTGTACAAATGGCAATAAAATAAATCTTTATAAAACTTTGAGAGGATCGCACAGTAAAATAGTGGGTGTAAAATTTTGGCAAACAAAATTTTCATATTTCGGAGATTACAAGTTGGAAAAAAGATTGATGAGGATCGAGTAAAAGATTTTTGAAAATTTCGGGTGATATTTGAGCAAAAAATGTTACGAGGTAATGAAAACTATTGAATCTAAATGTGGTTGATGACTATTAGTAGGGCATAAGTCCTTCGACCAAAAATGCTTAAGTGTGAAGTTGTTGCTTATAAGTGAGATACGAATGAGAGAGTATGAGGATGAGAATTAACCACCCATTGATTTTGGAAAACTTTGAACTGGTATGACTAATATCGAAGTAAGAAGGATGACGGTGTGATTATCATCAAATAAGAAATCTCTCGGAATAAGTTAGGATTTTGAGTCGGGTAAGAATGAGTATCAAATAAGACTCTTGGGTAGTCATTAATATAGAATCTGAATTGCTGAAGTGACGGGATACAATTTCCTTTATGTATCGTTGTGCAAGTTTGTCCATTGTATCGGTTTCTTTCATGGTTAGAAAGTGAGCAGTTTTAGTGAGACGGTCAATAATAACCCAGATAGTGTCATAGTCACCTACCGTTTTCGGTAGCTTCATGATGAAATCCATTGTTATTCCTTCCCATTTCCATTGTGGGATTTCGGGTTGTTGAAGTAACCCAGATGGCTTTTGCCGTTCGGCTTTGACCTTGGAACAAGTCAGACACTTCCCAACATAAGTAGCAATGTCCTTTTCTCATGACCTCTTGTGCCTTCATGCAACTAATAAGGTTCGGCTTCGGGCTACTCCTCTCCCCATAAACTATTAATGGCTCACCATGTTCGCGAGGTATACGAATAATCTCTTTACTATAAATAACTTTCGCTTTCATCCTTGAAAGCCAGTCCGTTCCAACTATTTCTTCAAAGCTTCCTAACTTGATGAGTATTAGGTTAATCCTAAAGTCCATTCCAACTATTACATCAAGCTTCCCAAACTGATAGGTGTTAGGTTAATCTTAAGGTTTATTCCAACCAAATCTTATTATACTACCGTGAAAATTTTTATCAATCTTCTCAAATAACATCTGCTTGTGCGTAGGTAACTAATCCTTTCCACTACTACTTTAAAACTTCTAAGTTTTGTTGACATGAGGTCATCTCCAAATGACCCACCTGTTAATTTTAAGGTACTACCTTACATCATTCTTCTATCTCTGCCAGCTTACCATTTGTTTGTCCTATAAAACACTTAACTCTCATGGTTGTTAATGGCTTATTAGTCATAACACTAAGGTTCTTAGATATAGGGTTTCTA
Organism: Rutidosis leptorrhynchoides; assembly: GCF_046630445.1. Lineage (NCBI taxonomy): Eukaryota > Viridiplantae > Streptophyta > Magnoliopsida > Asterales > Asteraceae > Rutidosis > Rutidosis leptorrhynchoides. Next base: position 292,435,011 of record NC_092335.1, read on the forward strand.
TTGTTCTAGTATTAAACAATTCTGAGACAATAAACCATTGTGATGAAACGTACCCTAACTAAAATTGGGATCCATGCAAGTTTCCATAGCTGAGATAACAATTGCTCTACCGCAAGTAAGTGCAAAGTTTTTCCTATTTGAGAACTTTTTCCTTAAGTGTCCAGGGTGTGTATATCTATAACAAATTTTCGGGTTATCGATTCTGTAATCAAGGCCCTTCTTGTACAGTATCTGGGCTACGTGATTATTCTTTCCCTACCTCTAACAGACCATAATGCGTATACTCAAGTGGCTCCTACCAAATTTTTCTTTGAATCACTTCATATTCCTTATATAGTAACATTGGAACTTCTGCATGATTTACTTCAATATAATCACGCTGGCCAGGTGTCATTATATTGTACTAAATCGTACGTTCATTCCAATATCACTCCATATGGTCAATGTAAAGTGATCACTTCAAGTTCTACTCAATTTCATCTAACAATGCTTTTCTATGCCATCTCAAAAAAGAATCTACATAATTAATCTCACGGCTTCTCGGTGTGGGTGCGTAGGTTCCGCAGGTCATGCATCAATGCCTAAATGTCCCAAAATTTCTTCAAAATATTCGGGTTCAGGTAATGTCGTTAGGTTCGTTTCTAGAAATTCAATTTTGGTCTCGTATCGAGTTGTACTTGTAGCAAGTAGTAATACGATATGTCTTGAGGCGACTCTCAAGTCTTTGGGTATGGCTGAGCATCAGTAGAAGACACTATGACCTTGTGAAAGGAGATGCCTTCCGGACTTCTCCAATGCCTAAGAGTATTAGGGACCTAAGTCCAGAAGTGTCGTTAGATTTTCGAGTAGTGGTGTAGAATGAAAGAGATAAGTGACGTTCATGAAAGCGTACGGGATACGGGTCAACTTGCAGAAACTGAACAACCTTCTAATGTTCATATGTTGTACGTGGCTAATTAGGGTGAGCTCGGGGGTGGGGCGAGGTGCGGTTACTCCGACAAGTCCTCACATATCTCCTCCTCCGAGGATCAACTTTAGTGGGCGTGTAATCCGAGGGGTACTCTTCCTAGATTGCGTGAAGTAATGTTTCGATCTCTGGAATGGTAGTAACAGGTGGATTACATTACTAGTCCTTAGGGTTAGACGAGTGGAAAAAGGGTTCAGAAAAACATCTGAACTAGGAAAGATAAATTTTCCAAGTAGGTACAGCGGATAGCAGACGTGTAGCAAGAACGTAATCAGGCATAATAACTATAGCAGCCTAGATCGTCTACAACAATACATAGCATGGTAATAATAACAATATCAAACAGAAGTATCATGCAATAAGCAGATAGTAGCATGCAGTAGCGAGAATAAGCAGTAGCATACAGCAAGATCATATAGCAGTAAAAGTGAGCAGTAGCATGAAGCAAGTTCATATAACAGTAAAAGTAAGCAGTAGCATACAGCAATTCCACAGAAACAAGTAAACGAGCAAGTTGTAGATTAGTCCTATTAGTGAATCCTACTTGACTCGGTCAAGACACATTAATGCAACCTAATTCCCTACAACCAATGCTCTGATATCAAATGTGATGCCCCGTACAAAATCAACGTGTACAGATCATCAACAACAGGATCTTTACACGGTTTATATATATATATATATATATATATATATATATATATATATATATATATATATATATATATATATATATATATATATATATATATATCACTATATGCTGTTTTAAAACAAGATTTTGCATTCATGAAAAGGTAATGTTTTACCAACGTCAAATGTTTTACAAAAGGTAATGTCTTTACCAACGTCAAATGTTTTACAAGGATAATGTGCTTCTATGAATAGAAAGCATTAACATAAGTACGTGACACAAAGGTCATTGCAGAACCATTGTTCAAATGTAACATAAGTTGTGATTGCAAAGTAAAAGTTCCATGATTGAGACATCTCTAAACAATGCAGCGGAAGTCTAACACATCGAGTCTGTAACAGCAAGTCTAACAGCAGAAGCAACAACGTCTAAGCACCTAAGAAATACATGCTTAAAAATGTCAACACGAATGTTGGTGAGCTATCGTTTTAATGTGCGCAACAAAGTAATGTAGACCACGAGATTTCAGTGCTTCAAACCAGCGTTTCAAATCAGTATTTCAAATCAGTATGATAAAGTATATGCTTATCTGTGGGCACCGGTAAATAACTTTATGTAATATTACCTCCTAAAAGTACACTTGGCGAGTGCGTAAGTTTACGAAGTATTAAACACCAGTTAAATGCTATCGCGACTAGCCCGAGTGGGGATGTCAAACCCTATGGATCCATATCTAAGATTCGCGTTCACGGTTAGGAAACCAATGATTAAACGTTACCGAGCTAATGGGAATCTTTGTGCCGTTTGTAACCCACACATATATAAAGTTAAAGTACTCGTGTCTAGTATATAAAACGTAAAAAGCGCATGTATTCTCAGTCCCAAAATAGTAAAAGTAGTAAAGGGATACTATAACTCACAGTGAATGTGCGGTAAAATCGATACGAAAATGTAAGCAAGCAGTAAGTCGGTCCAAACAAGTAAGTTGGTTGATCCAAAGGGTCCTCAACCTAAGTCAGTGGTTACTAAGTTAGTAAATTGCCCCAAAAGGTTTAAAAGTACATAAGTTAAATCTTAAGTATCATCATCATCATCATCATCGTACGTAAAAATAAAGTAAGTTTTCAATCAAGAATAGAGATCGAAACAAAGGCTGACTTCATTCAGCTGCTACGACCTCTATACAAACTGAAATGATGCGCGGTCAGTAGCCAAGGCTCCGTATATTTTCAGATCCTAACTCAATGTCGTTTGACCGTGGCGATGGTTCAAGCGCGAGTAGGTCAGAATTTTCAGCATGTTTTTACAAGGGCGTAGAGACTTTCGGGAGGCTATAAATCCTAAACCGTACATCGGATTTAGGCGAGTATTAAACAAAAAGTCATCTACTCGAACCGAACTATCTGGAAATCAGCTTTTCCAGAAGCCCAAGAGTCTGATCAGACCCTGAAAAATAGTAAACAAGTGCTCCGGTGAGTTTCTTGGTGTTTGATGCTCATCACGGTTCTCATCCTTGATGCGTATAAGCCTCAAGTGTACAACTCTTGATGTTTTAGCATCACCTTAACCAAGGTTTAACCATTAACACACAAAGTCAAGACTAAGAAATAAAATACAACTCATTTAAGAGTTTGAGCAAGATGATGAACCAAAGTTACATCAATTCTTAGTTTCAACACAAGTACAATTTTTATTAAGCTATAAACTTTGTTTTAAACTAAATAAGCAAGACCTTAAGTTATAGAACTTAGATCTCAGCTAAGTATTGAAGACCATAAGTTACACAACTTAGATCAAACACACAAAATGAAACCCTAAGCTAGAGAGCTTGGATTCCTAACAACACTTATGAGACTTCAAGCTAGTAAGCTTGTATCTTTTATTGAATAAAAACATAAGTCACAAATATAAAGTACAACAAATTAAAGAAGATCATAAGTTAATAAAATTTGATCTTAACTAACTTTTTGTAGAAACTTTAAGCTAGAAAGCTTGTATTTCTTTTGTTCTTGAAGATCCATAAAGTAAAAAGTTGGATCTACAAGTTACATGAAGATCATAAACATGAGTTTTGATCTTTTAACAGAATTAAAGAGATCTTAAGTTAATAAACTTATAAACTTAGATCTAACAAGATAATAAAGATTCAAAGCTAAAAAGCTTGAATCCCTCATGTTTTTGATGACTTTTCAAAACAAAGTTTAAATCTTGCAAGAGTTATGAAGATTCAAGTTACAAAACTTGAATCTTTAACAAAAATGATGATGAATCACGAATTCAAGAAGGAAAAAGAAGAAGAAATATCAAGAACACTTACAAGTTCTTTAATGTTTTCGGAGAGAAAACTAAAGAAAATAACTTTAGAGAAAATGAGTGTGTGTTATGAGAGAATGAAGTGAGTTTAAAAAAAAAGAGTGGTGGTGGTGGCCATAAAAGGCCGTATGTTTTTAGGAGAGTGTGGGGGGACCATTTAGCCTTATGTGGTGGTGGCATGGTGTGGTCCATGGTGGTGGTACAAGGTAGTATTGGTATGTTGGGTGGTTTGAGACATAATATAAGTATTAGTACATAAGGCATGCTAGTTACTTGTCTCATTATTTACATGGGCTAATTATTAAGTAAATGGGCTAATTAGTCCACTAATTAATCCACTAAGTTGAGTGGGTTGGGTCATGAAAGTCCATTATGGTAAAAGTCCATTAAAGTTAACTAATGAGCATTAGTAAACGATAAACGTAATTAATAAACCATCAAGCAAAGTAATTATCATTAATAAATAACAATTAAAGTTACGTAGTCATAATATTCCAATTATGACTTTAACAACCCGTCCTAATCCTTCTGGACGAAGTCATCAACATTTGGTCCCATTGCGATGATCGACTCCAAGTAATGTCCTTAACATGAGCAAATTCACAGCGGAAGACTTAATTCGTACCTGAGAATAACATGCTTTAAAATGTCAACATAAAGTTGGTGAGATATAGGTTTGATGCTAGCAGCGTTATAACTATGGACCACAAGATTTCATATATTTAAACATAATACACTCGCAAGTGTATGTAAAAGTAGTTGAGCACTTGGTAACCATACTTAACATTTAATTCATCGCAGCATATTCTTAAATAATCGCTACACCGTACCAAGTGTAGTATACAGAAACGAAGTACTGTGCAACCGTTGAAAACTGGTCGTCCAGCCCGGTTGGGGTTGTCAGGCCCGATAGATCTATCAACAGGATTCGCGTTTACATTCCTCATGTAAATATTAGCTACCAAGTATAAAGAAATATGCCATGGTACAACTCAACATAGAATTTATTTTTGGTCACTTGTGTCCATAACGTAAATCATAAAATGCATGTATTCTCATCCCAAAATATTTAGAGTTTAAAAGGGACTATATACTCACCATACTGTATTTTGTATTAAAAATACATATAACATCATTGAACAAGTGTAGGGTTGGCCTTGGATTCACGAACCTATATCATTTGTATATCTTATTAAAACATATAATGGTTATTGAACAAATTTATTATATATTGTTATTTTAATAAATTATGCGGTTCATTAATAACTTTAGTTATCTACATTTCCTTTACGTTCTTTAGAGAATTAATTAGTAATAGTATCAATATATTAATGTGATATGTGATATATACGTTTTTAGGTATATAATATTTATTTGGTAAAGTGCTATTAACAATAATAATGAATAGGTATTGTTTTATTTGTAATAATAATAATAATAATTATTATAATAATCATTATAATAATACTTTTAAAATCATGTTAATGTTAATAAAAATGATAATAATAAAAATGATAATTTATTTATAATGGTAACACTAATAATAAATGCTAATAAAAATAATAATAATAATAATAATCATAATAATACTAAAATCATAATTTTACTAATAATTATCATAATGTTAGTAATAATAATAATAATAATAATAATAATAATAATAATAATAATAATAATAATAACAATAACAATAATAATAATAATAATAATAATAATAATAATAATAATAATAATAATAATAATAATAATAATAATAATCAACAAAATTAATAAGAATGAAATAGGTTACAACCTTTGAAGAGAAAGAAACAAGTTCCAAAAAGAATAAGTCACTCCCCAGTCTCGAACCCGTGACCTCTCGAATTTTTAAACAACACCTTAACCAGTCGGGCTGTGCCCGTTTATCTGTTTTATATCCCAATTTAAATCTTATAACTCATATCTAATTTCTCTCATTTCTTTCTTCTTCCTTGTCTCAAATTATTACTCAATCGAATAGAAAATCCACAACAACAACAGTTTAAAGATTTGGTTTGCGAATTCATACAAAACAGAAGCACTTAAATCACGTTTGTAATTTAACAGCCATGAAATATATATAAAAAAAAAACAGTCTGTTGTTCGAATGAAAATAAAACTCAATTAGTGATTTTTAATTCTGGATCGTTTTAACTAAAAGTCATAACATAAGATAGGTTGTAAATCGATCGTGTAAACTTTATGAGTCGTTAATTTCACTTAAAACATCCAAATGAATTCGAATTTTAAAGAAGAACAATAGGTTAACTTTTAAAATTTAAACTTTGACCTCGAAATTAATAATCTGTTTGAGGAATTAGAAATCAGGAATTTGCAGATAGATCAAATAAGTGATTTCTAACACTTCTGCAATTACAGATTTTTCAAAATCGTTCGACATCAAGATTGGAGAAAAAAAATAAAAATAAACGAACAGAGGAACCGGCTAGGTTTTCTTTAACGTCTTTTTCTTTTATTTTCGAATTGTAGGAAGCAGAGGAATTGTGAGAGAAGTTAAATGAGTTGTTTGTGGTTCTTAATCAATCATGTTTGTTATTTTATGATTAATGGAAGTCGACGTTCATCAATAGGCGACAGGAAATAGACAGAAACAAAAGTGGAAGATGAAAAATGAAAAAGGAATCAGACTCAGATCGTGATATATATACTGATTTGGATTATGTTGATCTATAATTTATGCTTAATTGATATTAATAATTATTATAAATAATAATAATAATAATAATAATAATAATAATAATAATAATAATAATAATACTTTTAATAAAAAACTAATAAAAATAACAATAATAATAATAATGGTAACTAAAATTTATACATTTATTACTACTTATTATAATAATGATAACAATTTATATTAACATACAAATATTTACATAGACTGAACTGTTCTAATTTCTTCATAAAATATTTATAAATTATTTATATATACATATATATCTAAGATATACCTATAATAATTATGTATAGAACTTATGTAAATATTTTATATATTGTATATTTATAAGTATTCATTTTTGACATCGATTAATATCAATCGACTAACCATTGAGTGTTCACTCACTTGTAAAATACATTCTCCAATTTTCGAATATCGTTAAAAAGAACAGATTCCTAATTCAAAGTGGACCTTTTAAAAGAGACCTTTTAGTCATATCATGTAATCTCGTTGATAACCATAATAAGTTTATATCGAAATAAAATTTCGTTTATGTAAAGTATTATACATCTAATACCTTGTTAACGTTTTCAATTAATAAGTATATAATATACACATAAATGATCGTGAATCGCCAGGCATGGTCAAGGGTTATTCAATTACATAAATATAGATTTCAAACTTTGTAGACTCCACATTACAGATTTTGCTTATCGTGTCGGAAACATATAAAGATTATAGTTTAAATTTGGTCGGAAATTTTCGGGTCATTACAGTACCTACCCGTTAAAGAAATTTCGTCCCCGAAATTTGGTAGAGGTTGTCATGGATAACAATAGGGATGTTTTCATGACAAATATGAGGTAATAATGGAGTTTTATCATTATTGAGAGATATAGATAAAACGATTCGATCATGTGAAGAGTACGAGTGAAGCTATCACAAAAGAGTGAAATGAGTAAATAAATATATTCGTTTCAACCAATGACGTAATTACTACTGACTTACGGGATTTAAGGGATTTAAAGAAAATCTTACGTAATAAAAATTGGGTTCTTCGGCGATCAGGATCTTCTTTGATTTAATGCGGCAATCTGTTTTGATTTTTCTGTCGGATATTTCACTATAAATCCACCTCCTTCCCTTCCTTACTTCCATACCTCACATCTTCTATCCTTTCTCCCTCAATTCATACCTTAAAGTATTCTTTAAAATGCTCCATCCCGTTCTGATTCTTGTTATACTTCTAGCTTTCATATCTTTCATTCTTCTCTTTCATCTGCCGCTAGAAGAATCTATTCACTTTTATGATTTCCTTGGAATTATAATGTTTCTAATTCTCCCGTGTCTTTACGTTGCAATACATATTGATATACACGGTTTGTAGTTTCAGGGTTGTTATTGGGTTTTATATTTTCCCTTATACTTCAATGTCCCTGCTTCTTTCTTCTATAATCATTGTCATCCACAGTTAATGCTCTCTCCTATTTGCTGCAATTTATACTCCAATTTCTATTTCGGAGCTTCATTCTTTGTTTCCTCTTCTTGCGATTAAGCAACTCTTGTAATGGTCAGGAATTCGCACATATGGATTTTGGAATGAACATTGTTAATGCTCTAAGATAGAAATGGTATTGGAACAATTTTGATTTGTCAAATTACCAGAATATCCTGGAAAAGACCGAATTATCAAGAAATATTTTCTTGATATTTTTAGAATTTAGATAGAATGTAAGAGCCGTGTAACATGTCATATGATGATGGTACTGTGAATCATCACATTCCATTAGAAACTCAACATAACTTACTGTAATATAATGACGTTGATCAAGTGTCATTATATTATACTAATTCATGCATCAGTTCCCAACACTACTTTAAAACATTCATATTTTAAACTCGGAGGTTTCAGAATTTAGAAACTAACACAGTTTCTTTTATGTTGTAACGCAAATATTACGGAGAGATAAATGGTCTCAGATAAAAATACTTATGGAAATATCTTCAGAAATATCGAGGATATTTATAATGAAAGATACGATAATATCTTTGAATATCTAAGATCAAAGGATGATAGAGACTATTGTCCGCAAGGGTTTAGAGTAAGGAGTAAGATATTCGCTAAAGACTTCAATAGGCATTGAATTATTTGAATTCTTTGAAGTCAAACTTATTCTTTGTGATTTGTCCACAGCTTCCTTCATAGTTTCGCATAATCCGCTTTTCAGTGCTAAATTTTTCTATTGAGTGTTTCCAATACTCCATTCTTTATCATCAACTTTTGGCCATTAAGACCATCTACAACATGCTGCTTCGTCCGCATTTTCAACGTTAACAGATCTGGGTCGTCGGTTATCAAACCGAGGTGGTTTCAGGAGAACTATGTTTTTAGATGATTAAACGCTGATGGTAATATGGTGGAGTATGAAAGGTTCCCCAATAACAATAAAGAGTACACATATATATCAATGTTATAATAAGGTTGTTTCAGATAAAAGTCGGAGTTGACTTGCTGGAGCTGTGACAAAATTGGCTACTTTGGAAAGGGATTGCAAAGTTATTTTCGGTAATAACAACGCAAAATAAGCTAGCACAATTACGTGTTAATCGTTTACTCAGGTTCTGAGTGTTTTCCGGTGCATAACTATATGCATAATTTTTCCTTCCGTAGATGAAGTGTGGTTGGTTCACCTTCTCGATTGAGGTGTTTTCAAGAATCATAAAAGATTTGAACGCGAATCGTAATTGTCGAGGTACAAATGAGGTTTAAGATGAAATCAAGTGGCAAACTTGAAGAATTGTTTAGTTTCATATGTTATAATCAATATTTTAATTCATTTTAATTGTCCAAAGTTAGCAGTCCAATAGTCCAATTGTCCAATAGTCCAATGATTCATATACAGTCATATATATAATATTCGAATTAATTAATACGTATCGTGACCCGTGTACCGGTCTCAGTATTGATCACAACTCAAACCATATATATATTTTGGAATCAACTCCAACCCTGTATAGCCAACTCCCACATTCACATATAGAGTGTCTATGGTTGTTCCGAAATATATATATAGATGGGTCGATATGATAGATCGAAACCTTGTATACGTGTCCCGTTATTTAGAGTGCGTAAAATAAATAAATATATATCATGACCCGTGTACAACGTATTGTCTCATAATTAATCCGACGTATTGTGTACATGTATCCCGATTTAAAGTGCGTAAAAGTAAATAACAGAAATTAAATGACGATAAATAAAATTGCGAGAATGTAAATTGCGATAATATAAATTGCGATAAATAAAATGTAATCAGTTAGCTGGGAACAGTTAGCTAGGAACAGTTAGCGTGGATCCTTAACAGAATTTTAATTAGTTAATTTGTTTGTTTCTAACCAATTTTATTTTGTCCAATGTTTTCTTCGTTATTCCACTTGTTGGATTCTGATAGGTCAAAATCCAAATACGAAATTGAATGAAAATGGTTGTTCTATGATGAACGCATACGTATATCGGTAGTTGTAAGTAGGATATTAAATAATCATTGAATCAGATTCGAAGAATGTACAGTGTAACTTATTAATGTGAAATTTAAATATTTCTCGGGTACTACCTACCCATTAAAATATTTTCATCATTAATAGTTTATACGAAAGAATTTTTAATTACAATCTTTATGAAAATATACTTGCATATATATTTTCTTCGGATGTAATTATGAATTTAATGAGTCAATAGGATATTAAAATCATTTGATTTATCGTTATTACTAGATTACATGATCTCAAAAACATTAGAGATTACATAATCGTCATGTCAAACGAAGATAAATGAGGTAGAATGATATGTAAAGCGATGATAATCGTTGTAGAACGATATGTAGAATGAAGATCATACTCGAAGTATAAATGGTGATATTGAGGCGTGTAATGTCGATATCCAAGATACAGATTGTGATGTTGAGATTTACGGCGCTGTTGTGGTTTGGGGGTGATAAAGGTACTGTTGATGTTGATGATGGTGGTGCTGATTATGCTGCTGGTGCTGCTGCTGGTGTTTGTAACCTTCGCACCATATTCTCTAAAACCACTACCCGAGCGCGAAGCTCGTTAACTTCTGCTAGTACACCGGGATAATTGGCGGTCAGAGCGATCGGATGAATAAGATTCGTAATATGGGATAGTATATAATCGTGACGAGATACTCTAGAGATGAGAGAGAAAAATTGTTTCTCAAACAGGTTCGCCGGTAAGTGCTTCAGGTTCATCGCCAAGTGAGCAATTTGGTGGATGGAAGGGATCTTCGATGTGAAATGATTTTCGGATATCAGATGATATTCTAGCTATATAGAATATCTATATATATATTACTAAAGATTTCGTAGACTACAGAGGAACCTACGGCATATGTCAGGAAAGTCTACAGATGTGCTAAAATATGAATTATCGGATACGCTAAGATAATTTTGTCTATACACTTTCGATGCACTAAATGCAGTAGGACGTGTCTAGACTTAAGAATGATAAGCAGGCAATTTTCTAAGGATGATAAGTAGATGATTTCCGACTAGAATTGATAAACAAAACTTTTGACATGTAGACACGGTCAAAGTCCAGACTCACTAATGCATTCTAACAACTTATCAGTTAGACACACTAATGCAGACCTGGTTCGCTAAGACCACCGCTCTGATACCAACTTTAACAACCCATCCTAATCCTTCTGGATGAAGTCATCAACATTTGGTCCCATTGCGATGATCGACTCCAAGTAATGTCCTTAACATGAGCAAATTCACAGCGGAAGACTTAATTCGTACCTGAGAATAACATGCTTTAAAATGTCAACATAAAGTTGGTGAGATATAGGTTTGATTCTAGCAGCGTTATAACTATGGACCACAAGATTTTCATATATTTAAACATAATACACTCGCAAGTGTATGTAAAAGTAGTTGAGCACTTGGTAACCATACTTAACATTTAATTCATCGCAGCATATTCTTAAATAATCGCTACACCGTACCAAGTGTAGTATACAGAAACGAAGTACTGTGCAACCGTTGAAAACTGGTCGTCCAGCCTGGTTGGGGTTGTCAGGCCCGATAGATCTATCAACAGGATTCGCGTTTACATTCCTCACGTAAATATTAGCTACCAAGTATAAAGAAATATGCCATGGTACAACTCAACATAGAATTTATTTTTGGTCACTTATGTCCATAACGTAAATCATAAAATGCATGTATTCTCATCCCAAAATATTTAGAGTTTAAAAGGGACTATATACTCACCATACTGTATTTTGTAGTAAAAATACATATAACATCATTGAACAAGTGTATGGTTGGCCTTGGATTCACGAACCTATATCATTTGTATATCTTATTAAAACATATAACGGTTATTGAACAAATTTATTATATATTGTTATTTTAATAAATTATGCGGTTCATTAATAACTTTAGTTACCTATATTTCCTTTACGTTCTTTAGAGAATTACTTAGTAATAGTATCAATATATTAATGTGATATGTGATATATACGTTTTTAGGTATATAATATTTATTTGGTAAAGTGCTATTAACAATAATAATGAATAGGTATTGTTTTATTTGTAATAATAATAATTATAATTATTATAATAATTATTATAATAATACTTTTAAAATCATGTTAATGTTAATAAAAATGATAATAATAAAAATGATAATTTATTTATAATGGTAACACTAATAATAAATGATAATAAAAATAATAATAATAATAATAATAATCATAATAATACTAAAATGATAATTTTACTAATAATTATCATAATGTTATTAATAATAATAATAATAATAATAATAATAATAATAATAATAATAATAATAATAATAATAACAATAACAACAATAATAATAATAATAATAATAATAATAATAATAATAATAATAATAATAATAATAATAATAATAATAATAATAATAATAATAATAATAATAATAATAATAATAATAATAATAATCAACAAAATTAATAAGAATGAAATAGGTTACAACCTTTGAAGAGAAAGAAACAAGTTCCAAAAAGAATAAGTCACTCCCCAGTCTCGAACCCGTGACCTCTCGAATGTTTAAACAACACCTTAACCAGTCGGGCTGTGCCCGTTTATCTGTTTTATATCCCAATTTAAATCTTTTAACTCATATCTGATTTCTCTCATTTCTTTCTTCTTCCTTGTCTCAAATTATTACTCAATCGAATAGAAAATCCACAACAACAACAGTTTAAAGATTTGGTTTACGAATTCATACAAAACAGAAGCACTTAAATTGCGTTTGTAATTTAACAGCCATGAAATATATAAAAAAAAACAGTCTGTTGTTCGAATGAAAATAAAACTCAATTAGTGATTTTTAATTCTGGATCGTTTTAACTAAAAGTCATAACATAAGGTAGGTTGTAAATCGATCGTGTAAACTTTATGAGTCGTTAATTTCACTTAAAACATCCAAATGAATTCGAATTTTAAAGAAGAACAATAGGTTGACTTTTAAAATTTAAACTTTGACCTCGAAATTAATAATCCGTTTGAGGAATTAGAAATCAGGAATTTGCAGATAGATCAAATAAGTGATTTCTAACACTTCTGCAATTAAAGATTTTTCAAAATCGTTCGACATCAAGATTGGAGAAAAAAAAATAAAAATAAACGAACAGAGGAACCGGCTAGGTTTTTTTTAACTTCTTTTTCTTTTATTTTCGAATTGTAGGAAGCAGAGGAATTGTGAGAGAAGTTAAATGAGTTGTTTGTGGTTCTTAATCAATCATGTTTGTTGTTTTATGATTAATGGAAGTCGACGTTCATCAATAGGCGACAGGAAATAGATAGAAACAAAAGTGGAAGAAGAAAAATGAAAAAGGAATCAGACTCAGATCGTGATATATATACTGATTTGGATTATGCTGATCTATAATTTATGCTTAATTGATATTAATAATTATTATAAATAATAATAATAATAATAATAATAATAATAATAATAATAATAATTTTAATAAAATACTAATAAAAATAACAATAATAATAATAATGGTAACTAAAATTTATACATTTATTACTACTTATTATAATAATGATAACAATTTATATTAACATACAAATATTTACATAGACTGAACTGTTCTAATTTCTTCTTAAAATATTTATAAATTATTTATATATACATATATATCTAAGATATACCTATAATAATTATGTATAGAACTTATGTAAATATTTTATATAATGTATATTTATAAGTATTCATTTTTGACATCGATTAATATCAATCGACTGACCATTGAGTGTTTACTCACTTGTAAAATACATTCTCCAATTTCCGAATATCGTTAAAAAGAACAGATTCCTAATTCAAAGTGGACCTTTTAAAAGAGACCTTTAAGTCATATCATGTAATCTCGTTGATAACCATAATAAGTTTATATCGAAACAAAATTTCGTTTATGTAAAGTATTATACATCTAATACCTTGTTAACGTTTTCAATTAATAAGTATATAATATACACATAAATGATCGTGAATCGCCAGGCATGGTCAAGGGTTATTCAATTACATAAATATAGATTTCAAACTTTCTAGACTCCACATTACAGATTTTGCTTATTGTGTCGGAAACATATAAAGATTATAGTTTAAATTTGGTCGGAAATTTCTGGGTCATTACAATGACAAAAGTTTAACGTGTACCAAGTACGTAGTTCGTTTTAAATGATAAGTGACACTAACGGTAGTAAATGCATTCATGGATCATGTTAAGTAACTATGTACTTAATAACACGTTGTATATATTAATGAAATTAATTAACATAATTAATGATCCCAGAATGTAATCTAACTCAGTATGCACAAATACACAGTTTCGTGAAAGTAATAAATATAATTATAAGTCAAAAAATTCGGGTCATTACAGTAATTCTTTGTGATTTTATCAATAAAGAATAACCGTTGAAAATTACCTCTGACTCTATTTAATTTACTTGCTTGTATACTAAATTGTGTTTAACTATTAAGTTAATTAAAGAGAAATTGTATTCTCCCCCTCTATAATACTCCTGTTGTTAATCAAGGGACCAACAACTGGTATCAGAGCTTCAGTCTTGATAATTTAATATCTTGGATCTGAATTCTCTCATGGCTACATACTCAAATACAGTTTACCTTGAAAATGGCTCATCCAATAGACCACCCAAATTTGATGAAGATGAGTATGAAACTTGGAAGGCAAGGTTCATGCTTCACCTGGAGTCTATTGACCCACTTAAGCCTGGTATTACCACAGATGGTCCATTTGTCCCAACTGAAACTATTGATAGCATTCCAGCCACTACTGACACTCCTGCCATTCCTGGCAGAGAGGTTGTTCTCACTCCAGCCAAATGGGATGCTGAGGACAAACGTCGTGTTGGACTTGACCCTGAGATCAGAACTCTGTTAGCTATAACTTTACCTAATCACCTGTTCAAACAGATTAAGGGAAAACTGAATGATAAGCTTATGTTAGACTATCTAGATGTAACTTATGAAGGCATGGATGAGGTTAGGCAGAACAAGATTATTGCGATGAAAAAAGAGTATGAAATGTTCTTTGCCTATAAGAGTGAGACCCTTAAGCAAACCTTCATTAGGTTTAACTCCTTAGTTGCTGACCTGCTTACTTTAAAAATCACATAAACTGATTTTAAACGAGTAAACAAATTCATTGACTCATTGTTCGCTAAATGGAAACCAGCCAAATGGAAACCAGTGACTGACCCTCTAAGAACCACCCAGAATTTAAAGAACTTTAACATGTCTTCCCTCTATGGTACACTTTGGAACCATGAGATGTAGTGACCCGAACTTTTCCATGTTTATATATATTAATTGAGATTGATGTTTACATGATTAAATGTTTCCAACATGTTAAGCAATCAAACTTGTTAAGACTTGATTAATTGAAATAGGTTTCATATAGACAATTGACCACCCAAGTTGACCGGTGATTCACGAACGTTAAAACTTGTAAAAAAACTATATGATGACATATATATGGTTATATATATAGTTAACATGATATTATGATAAGTAAACATATCATTAATTATATTAACAATGAACTACATATGTAAAAACAAGACTACTAACTTAATGATTTTGAAACGAGACATATATGTAACGTTTATCGTTGTAACGACATTTAATGTATATATATCATATTAAGAGATATTCGTACATCATAATATCATGATAATATAATAATTTAAAATCTCTTTTGATATTATAAACATTGGGTCAACAACATTTAACAAGATCGTTAACCTAAAGGTTTCAAAACAACACTTACATGTAACGACTAACGATGACTTAACGACTCAGTTAAAATGTATATACATGTAGTGTTTTAATATGTATTTATACACTTTTGAAAGACTTCAATACACTTATCAAAATACTTCTACTTAACAAAAATGCTTACAATTACATTCTCGTTCAGTTTCATCAACAATTCTACTCGTATGCACCCGTATTCGTACTCGTACAATACACAGCTTTTAGATGTATGTACTATTGGTATATACACTCCAATGATCAGCTCTTAGCAGCCCATGTGAGTCACCTAACACATGTGGGAACCATCATTTGGCAACTAGCATGAAATATCTCATAAGATTACAAAAATATGAGTAATCATTCATGACTTATTTACATGAAAACAAAATTACATATCCTTTATATCTAATCCATACACCAACGACCAAAAACACCTACAAACACTTTCATTCTTCAATTTTCTTCATCTAATTGAACTCTCTCAAGTTCTATCTTCAAGTTCTAAGTGTTCTTCATAAATTCCAAAAGTTCTAGTTTCATAAAATCAAGAATACTTTCAAGTTTGCTAGCTCACTTCCAATCTTGTAAGGTGATCATCCAACCTCAAGAAATCTTTGTTTCTTATAGTAGGTTATCATTCTAATACAAGGTAATAATCATATTCAAACTTTGGTTCAATTTCTATAACTATAACAATCTTATTTCAAGTGATGATCTTACTTGAACTTGTTTTCGTGTCATGATTTTGCTTCAAGAACTTTGAGCCATCCAAGGATCCATTGAAGCTAGATCCATTTTTCTCTTTTCCAGTAGGTTCATCCAAGGAACTTAAGGTAGTAATGATGTTCATAACATCATTCGATTCATACATATAAAGCTATCTTATTCGAAGGTTTAAACTTGTAATCACTAGAACATAGTTTAGTTAATTCTAAACTTGTTCGCAAACAAAAGTTAATCCTTCTAACTTGACTTATAAAATCAACTAAACACATGTTCTATATCTATATGATATGCTAACTTAATGATTTAAAACCTGGAAACACGAAAAACACCGTAAAACCGGATTTACGCCGTCGTAGTAACACCGCGGGCTGTTTTGGGTTAGTTAATTAAAAACTATGATAAACTTTGATTTAAAAGTTGTTATTCTGAGAAAATGATTTTTATTATGAACATGAAACTATATCCAAAAATTATGGTTAAACTCAAAGTGGAAGTATGTTTTCTAAAATGGTCATCTAGACGTCGTTCTTTCGACTGAAATGACTACCTTTACAAAAACGACTTGTAACTTATTTTTCCGACTAGAAAACTATACTTTTTTTGTTTAGATTCATAAAATAGAGTTCAATATGAAACCATAGCAATTTGATTCACTCAAAACGGATTTAAAATGAAGAAGTTATGGGTAAAACAAGATTGGATAATTTTTCTCATTTTAGCTACGTGAAAATTGGTAACAAATCTATTCCAACCATAACTTAATCAACTTGTATTATATATTATGTAATCTTAAGATACCATAGACACGTATACAATGTTTCGACCTATCATGTCGACACATCTATATATATTTCGGAACAACCATAGACACTCTATATGTGAATGTTGGAGTTAGCTATACAGGGTTGAGGTTGATTCCAAAATATATATAGTTTGAGTTGTGATCAATACTGAGATACGTATACACTGGGTCGTGGATTGATTCAAGATAATATTTATCGATTTATTTCTGTACATCTAACTGTGGACAACTAGTTATAGGTTACTAACGAGGACAGCTGACTTAATAAACTTAAAACATCAAAATATATTAAAAGTGTTGTAAATATATTTTGAACATACTTTGATATATATGTATATATTGTTATAGGTTCGTGAATCAACCAGTGGCCAAGTCTTACTTCCCGACGAAGTAAAAATCTGTGAAGGTGAGTTATAGTCCCACTTTTAAAATCTAATATTTTTGGGATGAGAATACATGCAGGTTTTATAAATGATTTACAAAATAGACACAAGTACGTGAAACTACATTCTATGGTTGAATTATCGAAATCGAATATGCCCCTTTTTATTAAGTCTGGTAATCTAAGAATTAGGGAACAGACACCCTAATTGACGCGAATCCTAAAGATAGATCTATTGGGCCTAACAAACCCCATCCAAAGTACCGGATGCTTTAGTACTTCGAAATTTATATCATATCCGAAGGGTGTCCCGGAATGATGGGGATATTCTTATATATGCATCTTGTTATTGTCGGTTACCAGGTGTTCACCATATGAATGATTTTTATCTCTATGTATGGGATGTGTATTGAAATATGAAATCTTGTGGTCTATTGTTACGATTTGATATATATAGGTTAAACCTATAACTCACCAACATTTTTGTTGACGTTTTAAGCATGTTTATTCTCAGGTGATTATTAAGAGCTTCCGCTGTCGCATACTTAAATAAGGACAAGATTTGGAGTCCATGCTTGTATGATATTGTGTAAAAACTGCATTCAAGAAACTTATTTTGTTGTAACAAATTTGTATTGTAAACCATTATGTAATGGTCGTGTGTAAACAGGATATTTTAGATTATCATTATTTGATAATCTACGTAAAGCTTTTTAAACCTTTATTGATGAAATAAAGGTTATGGTTTGTTTAAAAATGAATGCAGTCTTTGAAAAACGTCTCATATAGAGGTCAAAACCTCGCAACGAAATCAATTAATATGGAACGTTTTTAATCAATAAGAACGGGACATTTCAGTTGGTATCCGAGCGTTGGTCTTAGAGAACCAGAAAATTTGCATTAGTGTGTCTTATCGAGTTTGTTAGGATGCATTAGTGAGTCTGGACTTCGACCGTGTTTTCTTTAAAAATGATTGCTTAACATTTTTTGTTGGAAACTATATATTTTTAACATATGAATATTATGTGATATATTAATCTCTTAACGTGTTTGATATTATGTGATAGATGTCTACCTCTAGAACAAGTCCCATTGACTCACCTAATAATAATGAAGAGTCAAATGTAAATTGGAATGATTTGTGGACTGATTCACAAGTTCCCGAAGAGGAACCGGAAGAAGAGTCGGAACCGGAAGAAGAATCGGAACCGGAAGAAGAATCGGAACCGGATGAAGAAATAGAACCGGTGGGGGAAATAATAAAACGGTTAAGTAAAAGAAAATCCTCAACCAACCGACCAAAGTTAATTATGGTCAATGGTGTTTCCGCCAAGGAAGCAAAATATTGGGAGGATTACCAATTCTCCGATGAATCGGATTCCGACGAGAATTCCGATGATGTTATAGAAATTACCCCAACTGAATTTAAAAAGGCAAAAGAAAATAATAAGGGAAAGGGCATAAAAATAGAGAAATCTAATTCCAACCCCGATGAACTTTATATGTATCGTCAACCCCCGAAGTCCTTAAGTTGTAACAATGACCCGGGAACCTCTAAACCACCAGGTTTTTCTAAACCAATGTGGACAACGACGGCTCGTATTAGGGGAACATCATATATTCCTAGAAACTTGGCAAAACGAACCAAAACCGAAGAAGAAGAAACGAGCGAGTCGGAATAAGATAGTTGTATTCGTGTGGTGTAATATATGGAATATAGTGTTCTTATGCTTTATGATATATGTAAAAATTGCTTGTATTAATAAGTATTTTTTTTATGAATCTAACTCTTGTCTATTTTACAGTTTAAAAACACAAAATGGATAGACAACCCAATATTTTAAGAGACCTACCCGGAGACATGATTGATGAAATCTTGTCTAGAGTCGGCCAGAATTCTTCGGCACAACTATTTAAGGCGAGATCAGTTTGTAAGACATTCGAAGAACGTTCCAAGAATGTCTTGGTTTATAAGAGACTTTCGTTTGAAAGATGGGGGATATCACATTGGGAAACCCATAAGTTACGATGTGTTTACTTTGACGCATATATTGCGGGGAACCCAAATGCTATTTTACGCAACGGGTTAAGAAATTATTTTGACTCAATATATCCGAATATTGGACTTCGTGATTTAGAAAAAGCGGCTAACATGCAACATAAAGAAGCATGTTATGCTTACGGATTAGTAATGTTCGCTTCTCACCAAAGTGAGAACAAGAACATCGGGCTACAACTATTAAACAAAACGTTTCCACAAGTGACGGAGTCGGTAATTGGGGTAAGAAATGAGGTTTTTAGATTATTACGGGACTGTTGGACATTACGTAACCCTCGTCCCTTTGATGACGTTACAACACGCTGTCTTATCAACGGCCATAACGGTTATGTTGCACAAGACCAAGGATGGGAAGTAGTCCTAGTAAAACCAGAATGCATGACTTGTTTCTGGACGTATGAATTACGTGTCTTTATTGCCTTTGCTGAACGACTTGTGTACTAGCTAGAATTGTCTTCACAACTATCTTGTATCAAAGTTATTGTGTGCTATATTTCATGCTTTATGTAAAATAAGCGGTATTGTAAGTTTGTAAAATATTGTATAAAAGTTTGAACGCGAAATATTATTATAATCAGTTTTTCATATAGAATTGTAGTAGTTGAATTGTATATTAGCTACTAAGTATGAACTTAACGGGTAGGTACTACCCGAATTTAAACTTATAAAACGCTAATATGAAGAAAAAGCTTTTATAAATGAGTTCATATTATGCTACGAAATACTATTAACTACTCTTAATATTCTGTATGATTAACTTGTTCCATTTAACTATTTTGAAGGAAATGGCACCGACTACTCGACACACCGTGAATATGAATGAAGAGGAATTCCGTACTTTTCTAGCTTCAAACATAGCCGCAGTACAGGCTGCGCTACATACCAACAATAACCTTGGATCTAGCAGTACAGGAAATCGTGTAGGATGCACCTACAAAGAATTCACTGCCTGCAAACCTTTGGAATTTGATGGAACCGAAGGACCGATCGGATTGAAACGGTGGACCGAGAAGGTTGAATCGGTGTTTGCCATAAGTAAGTGTACTGAAGAGGACAAAGTGAAGTACGCTACGCATACCTTCACAGGTTCTGCGTTAACATGGTGGAATACCTATCTAGAGCAAGTGGGACAAGATGATGCGTACGCACTACCGTGGTCAGCATTCAAGCACTTGATGAACGAGAAGTACCGTCCCAGAACCGAGGTCAATAAGCTCAAGACAGAACTTAGAGGGTTACGAACCCAAGGATTTGATATTACCACGTACGAAAGACGATTCACAGAATTGTGCCTCTTGTGTCCGGGAGCATTCGAAGATGAGGAAGAGAAGATCGACGCGTTTGTGAAAGGATTACCGGAAAGAATCCAAGAAGATATAAGTTCACACGAGCCCGCCTCCATACAACAGGCATGTAGAATGGCTCACAAACTAGTGAACCAGATTGAAGAAAGAATTAAAGAACAGACTGCTGAAGAGGCCAATGTGAAGCAAGTCAAAAGAAAGTGGGAGGAAAACGGTGATAAGAATCACCAATACAACAACAACAGCAATTACAACAATAATCGCAACAATTATCCCAACAATCGCAACATCAATCGCAACTACAACAAACGGCCCAACAACAACAACAACAACAACAACAACAACAGCAACTACAACAATCATCCCAACAACAATAATAACCGCAACAACAACAACAATCAGAAGCAACTATGCCAAAGGTGTGAAAAGAATCACTCGGGGTTCTGCACCAAATTTTGCAACAAGTGTAAAAGAAATGGTCATAGCGCGGCGAAGTGTGAGGTCTATGGACCAGGGGTTAATAGAACGAAAGGAACAAATGGTGTCGGAACGAGTAATGGCGGAGCAAGTAGTGTCGGAGCAAGTTATGCCAATGTAGTTTGTTATAAATGTGGAAAACCAGGCCACATTATTAGAAATTGCCCGAACCAGGAGAACACGAATGGACAAGGCCGTGGAAGAGTTTTCAATATTAATGCGGTAGAGGCACAGGAAGACCCGGAGCTTGTTACGGGTACGTTTCTTATTGACAATAAATCTGCTTACGTTTTATTTGATTCGGGTGCGGATAGAAGCTATATGAGTAGAGATTTTTGTGCTAAATTAAGTTGTCCATTGACGCCTTTGGATAGTAAATTTTTACTCGAATTAGCAAATGGTAAATTAATTTCAGCAGATAATATATGTCGGAATCGAGAAATTAAACTGGTTAGCGAAACATTTAAGATTGATTTGATACCAGTAGAGTTAGGGAGTTTTGATGTGATAATCGGTATGGACTGGTTGAAAGAAGTGAAAGCGGAGATCGTTTGTTACAAAAATGCAATTCGCATTATACGAGAAAAAGGAAAACCCTTAATGGTGTACGGAGAAAAGGGCAACACGAAGCTACATCTTATTAGTAATTTGAAGGCATAAAAACTAATAAGAAAAGGTTGCTATGCTGTTCTAGCACACGTCGAGAAAGTACAAACTGAAGAAAAGAGCATCAATGATGTTCCCATTGCAAAAGAATTTCCCGATGTATTTCCGAAAGAATTACCGGGATTACCCCCACATCGATCCGTTGAATTTCAAATAGATCTTGTACCAGGAGCTGCACCAATAGCTCGTGCTCCTTACAGACTCGCACCCAGCGAGATGAAAGAACTGCAAAGCCAATTACAAGAACTTTTAGAGCGTGGTTTCATTCGACCAAGCACATCACCGTGGGGAGCTCCTGTTTTGTTTGTCAAGAAGAAAGATGGTACATTCAGGTTGTGTATCGACTACCGAGATTTGAACAAACTTACCATCAAGAACCGCTACCCACTACCGAGAATCGATGACTTATTTGATCAACTACAAGGCTCGTCTGTTTATTCAAAGATTGACTTACGTTCCGGGTATCATCAAATGCGGGTGAAAGAAGATGATATTCCAAAGACTGCTTTCAGAACACGTTACGGTCATTACGAGTTTATGGTCATGCCGTTTGGTTTAACTAATGCACCAGCTGTGTTCATGGACCTTATGAACCGAGTGTGTGGACCATACCTTGACAAGTTTGTCATTGTTTTCATTGATGACATACTTATTTACTCAAAGAATGACCAAGAACACGGTGAACATTTGAGAAAGGTGTTAGAAGTATTGAGGAAGGAAGAATTGTACGCTAAGTTTTCAAAGTGTGCATTTTGGTTGGAAGAAGTTCAATTCCTCGGTCACATAGTGAACAAAGAAGGTATTAAGGTGGATCCGGCAAAGATAGAAACTGTTGAAAAGTGGGAAACCCCGAAAACTCCGAAACACATACGCCAGTTTTTAGGACTAGCTGGTTACTACAGGAGGTTCATCCAAGACTTTTCCAGAATAGCAAAACCCTTGACTGCATTAACGCATAAAGGGAAGAAATTTGAATGGAAGGATGAACAAGAGAAAGCGTTTCAGTTATTGAAGAAAAAGCTAACTACGGCACCAATATTGTCATTGCCTGAAGGGAATGATGATTTTGTGATTTATTGTGACGCATCAAAGCAAGGTCTCGGTTGTGTATTAATGCAACGAACGAAGGTGATTGCTTATGCGTCTAGACAATTGAAGATTCACGAACAAAATTATACGACGCATGATTTGGAATTAGGCGCGGTTGTTTTTGCATTAAAGACTTGGAGGCACTACTTATATGGGGTCAAAAGTATTATATATACCGACCACAAAAGTCTTCAACACATATTTAATCAGAAACAACTGAATATGAGGCAGCGTAGGTGGATTGAATTATTGAATGATTACGACTTTGAGATTCGTTACCACCCGGGGAAGGCAAATGTGGTAGCCGATGCCTTGAGCAGGAAGGACAGAGAACCCATTCGAGTAAAATCTATGAATATAATGATTCATAATAACATTACTACTCAAATAAAGGAGGCGCAACAAGGAGTTTTAAAAGAGGGAAATTTAAAGGATGAAATACCCAAAGGATCGGAGAAGCATCTTAATATTCGGGAAGACGGAACCCGGTATAGGGCTGAAAGGATTTGGGTACCAAAATTTGGAGATATGAGAGAAATGGTACTTAGAGAAGCTCATAAAACCAGATACTCAATACATCCTGGAACGGGGAAGATGTACAAGGATCTCAAGAAACATTTTTGGTGGCCGGGTATGAAAGCCGATGTTGCTAAATACGTAGGAGAATGTTTGACGTGTTCTAAGGTCAAAGCTGAGCATCAGAAACCATCAGGTCTACTTCAACAACCCGAAATCCCGGAATGGAAATGGGAAAACATTACCATGGATTTCATCACTAAATTGCCAAGGACTGCAAGTGGTTTTGATACTATTTGGGTAATAGTTGATCGTCTCACCAAATCAGCACACTTCCTACCAATAAGAGAAGATGACAAGATGGAGAAGTTAGCACGACTGTATTTGAAAGAAGTCGTCTCCAGACATGGAATACCAATCTCTATTATCTCTGATAGGGATGGCAGATTTATTTCAAGATTCTGGCAGACATTACAGCAAGCATTAGGAACTCGTCTAGACATGAGTACTGCCTATCATCCACAAACTGATGGGCAGAGCGAAAGGACGATACAAACGCTTGAAGACATGCTACGAGCATGTGTTATTGATTTCGGAAACAGTTGGGATCGACATCTACCGTTAGCAGAATTTTCCTACAACAACAGCTACCATTCAAGCATTGAGATGGCGCCGTTTGAAGCACTTTATGGTAGAAAGTGCAGGTCTCCGATTTGTTGGAGTGAAGTGGGGGATAGACAGATTACGGGTCCGGAGATTATACAAGAAACTACCGAGAAGATCATCCAAATTCAACAACGGTTGAAAACCGCCCAAAGTCGACAAAAGAGCTACGCTGACATTAAAAGAAAAGATATAGAATTTGAAATTGGAGAGATGGTCATGCTTAAAGTTTCACCTTGGAAAGGCGTTGTTCGATTTGGTAAACGAGGGAAATTAAATCCAAGGTATATTGGACCATTCAAGATTATTGATCGTGTCGGAACAGTAGCTTACCGACTAGAATTACCTCAACAACTCGCGGCTGTACATAACACTTTCCACGTCTCGAATTTGAAGAAATGTTTTGCTAAAGAAGATCTCACTATTCCGTTAGATGAAATCCAAATCAATGAAAAACTTCAATTCATCGAAGAACCCGTCGAAATAATGGATCGTGAGGTTAAAAGACTTAAGCAAAACAAGATACCAATTGTTAAGGTTCGATGGAATGCTCGTAGAGGACCCGAGTTCACCTGGGAGCGTGAAGATCAGATGAAGAAGAAATACCCGCATCTATTTCCAGAAGATTCGTCAACACCTTCAACAGCTTAAAATTTCGGGACGAAATTTATTTAACGGGTAGGTACTGTAGTGACCCGAACTTTTCCATGTTTATATATATTAATTGAGATTGATGTTTACATGATTAAATGTTTCCAACATGTTAAGCAATCAAACTTGTTAAGACTTGATTAATTGAAATAGGTTTCATATAGACAATTGACCACCCAAGTTGACCGGTGATTCACGAACGTTAAAACTTGTAAAAAAACTATATGATGACATATATATGGTTATATATATAGTTAACATGATATTATGATAAGTAAACATATCATTAATTATATTAACAATGAACTACATATGTAAAAACAAGACTACTAACTTAATGATTTTGAAACGAGACATATATGTAACGTTTATCGTTGTAACGACATTTAATGTATATATATCATATTAAGAGATATTCGTACATCATAATATCATGATAATATAATAATTTAAAATCTCTTTTGATATTATAAACATTGGGTTAACAACATTTAACAAGATCGTTAACCTAAAGGTTTCAAAACAACACTTACATGTAACGACTAACGATGACTTAACGACTCAGTTAAAATGTATATACATGTAGTGTTTTAATATGTATTTATACACTTTTGAAAGACTTCAATACACTTATCAAAATACTTCTACTTAACAAAAATGATTACAATTACATTCTCGTTCAGTTTCATCAACAATTCTACTCGTATGCACCCGTATTCGTACTCGTACAATACACAGCTTTTAGATGTATGTACTATTGGTATATACACTCCAATGATCAGCTCTTAGCAGCCCATGTGAGTCACCTAACACATGTGGGAACCATAATTTGGCAACTAGCATGAAATATCTCATAAGATTACAAAAATATGAGTAATCATTCATGACTTATTTACATGAAAACAAAATTACATATCCTTTATATCTAATCCATACACCAACGACCAAAAACACCTACAAACACTTTCATTCTTCAATTTTCTTCATCTAATTGAACTCTCTCAAGTTCTATCTTCAAGTTCTAAGTGTTCTTCATAAATTCCAAAAGTTCTAGTTTCATAAAATCAAGAATACTTTCAAGTTTGCTAGCTCACTTCCAATCTTGTAAGGTGATCATCCAACCTCAAGAAATCTTTGTTTCTTACAGTAGGTTATCATTCTAATACAAGGTAATAATCATATTCAAACTTTGGTTCAATTTCTATAACTATAACAATCTTATTTCAAGTGATGATCTTACTTGAACTTGTTTTCGTGTCATGATTTTGCTTCAAGAACTTTGAGCCATCCAAGGATCCATTGAAGCTAGATCCATTTTTCTCTTTTCCAGTAGGTTCATCCAAGGAACTTAAGGTAGTAATGATGTTCATAACATCATTCGATTCATACATATAAAGCTATCTTATTCGAAGGTTTAAACTTGTAATCACTAGAACATAGTTTAGTTAATTCTAAACTTGTTCGCAAACAAAAGTTAATCCTTCTAACTTGACTTATAAAATCAACTAAACACATGTTCTATATCTATATGATATGCTAACTTAATGATTTAAAACCTGGAAACACGAAAAACACCGTAAAACCGGATTTACGCCGTCGTAGTAACACCGCGGGCTGTTTTGGGTTAGTTAATTAAAAACTATGATAAACTTTGATTTAAAAGTTGTTATTCTGAGAAAATGATTTTTATTATGAACATGAAACTATATCCAAAAATTATGGTTAAACTCAAAGTGGAAGTATGTTTTCTAAAATGGTCATCTAGACGTCGTTCTTTCGACTGAAATGACTACCTTTACAAAAACGACTTGTAACTTATTTTTCCGACTAGAAACCTATACTTTTTTTGTTTAGATTCATAAAATAGAGTTCAATATGAAACCATAGCAATTTGATTCACTCAAAACGGATTTAAAATGAAGAAGTTATGGGTAAAACAAGATTGGATAATTTTTCTCATTTTAGCTACGTGAAAATTGGTAACAAATCTATTCCAACCATAACTTAATCAACTTGTATTATATATTATGTAATCTTGAGATACCATAGACACGTATACAATGTTTCGACCTATCATGTCGACACATCTATATATATTTCGGAACAACCATAGACACTCTATATGTGAATGTTGGAGTTAGCTATACAGGGTTGAGGTTGATTCCAAAATATATATAGTTTGAGTTGTGATCAATACTGAGATACGTATACACTGGGTCGTGGATTGATTCAAGATAATATTTATCGATTTATTTCTGTACATCTAACTGTGGACAACTAGTTATAGGTTACTAACGAGGACAGCTGACTTAATAAACTTAAAACATCAAAATATATTAAAAGTGTTGTAAATATATTTTGAACATACTTTGATATATATGTATATATTGTTATAGGTTCGTGAATCAACCAGTGGCCAAGTCTTACTTCCCGACGAAGTAAAAATCTGTGAAGGTGAGTTATAGTCCCACTTTTAAAATCTAATATTTTTGGGATGAGAATACATGCAGGTTTTATAAATGATTTACAAAATAGACACAAGTACGTGAAACTACATTCTATGGTTGAATTATCGAAATCGAATATGCCCCTTTTTATTAAGTCTGGTAATCTAAGAATTAGGGAACAGACACCCTAATTGACGCGAATCCTAAAGATAGATCTATTGGGCCTAACAAACCCCATCCAAAGTACCGGATGCTTTAGTACTTCGAAATTTATATCATATCCGAAGGGTGTCCCGGAATGATGGGGATATTCTTATATATGCATCTTGTTATTGTCGGTTACCAGGTGTTCACCATATGAATGATTTTTATCTCTATGTATGGGATGTGTATTGAAATATGAAATCTTGTGGTCTATTGTTACGATTTGATATATATAGGTTAAACCTATAACTCACCAACATTTTTGTTGACGTTTTAAGCATGTTTATTCTCAGGTGATTATTAAGAGCTTCCGCTGTCGCATACTTAAATAAGGACAAGATTTGGAGTCCATGCTTGTATGATATTGTGTAAAAACTGCATTCAAGAAACTTATTTTGTTGTAACAAATTTGTATTGTAAACCATTATGTAATGGTCGTGTGTAAACAGGATATTTTAGATTATCATTATTTGATAATCTACGTAAAGCTTTTTAAACCTTTATTGATGAAATAAAGGTTATGGTTTGTTTAAAAATGAATGCAGTCTTTGAAAAACGTCTCATATAGAGGTCAAAACCTCGCAACGAAATCAATTAATATGGAACGTTTTTAATCAATAAGAACGGGACATTTCATGAGAAGGCAGAAGCTAAACTTGAACTAAACTTGAAAGAAAACTTTAAGTCTGCCCCCACCACTTTAAAATCTTCTAAAATAGATGATACTGCTCTTATGGCTGCTGCTAAAAAGAAAGCTCAAAAGGCTTTACTGGTTCAAAAGTTGACAACAGAAGAAGAGTCAGCTGAAGATGATGTGGATAGTGGTACTGGATCCGAAGAAAGCAGTGATGATTAAGATGATGGGAAGGTTTTGCTGAAGCTATGGCTTTGCTGGCTAGGCAGTTCAAAAGGTTTAATCGTAATAAAACCAGCAAGTCATACAAAGGGAGTAAGAAACCAAGTGCTAGGTATAGCAGCAAATTAGTCAAGGGTCCTAAATCTGAGTGTTACAATTGTGGGAAGGTTGGACATTTTGCTGTTGAATGCATGTCAAGGAAACCTTCTGTCTCACATGCTAACTCTTTCTCAAAAGCTGACAAGTACAAGAATAAGTACAAAGCTATGAAAGCTCAGATGAAGGAAAGTGCAAAGGCTGATAAGAAGGGAAAGAAGCCAGAAAAGGTTCTAGTTGCTGAGCATCATGATTGGGATGAAACCAGCTCTTCTTCATCTTCTGACAGTGATACTGATGATGATGATGATGATGATGATGTTGGTTATTCTTCTGGTAAAAAGCTGTGTTTGATGGCCAAGGAGGTCAAGGAGTCTGATGAGATGATAATGGTAGTATGTTCATGGCTGATATGAGGGAAGCTGATCTAAAAATGGATTCACCTCAATGGAAATCTGAAATGCTGTATAAGGTTGATAATTTTTGAACCTATATTGATGATGAAAAAGCTGAAATGTTTGACTACCTAAGATTTGATTTATGTAGAGGCTAAAACGTGAAAAAGTTTTAAAATCTGATAACAAATCTCTAAATGAAAAACTTAAAGGCAAAAACGATGAAATTAAAATCTTGAAAGATGAAATTTCAAAACTTGAAAAACAAAATTTTGCTTTAAAGTCTCTTCACGTTTAGGCAGCAGAGGTCAAGAACCAGCTAAACGATCTCAAAAAGATTGTTGCTTCCTGGTGTACATCTGCTCAACGCACACCAAAATGTGTGAATGAGCAGGTGCATACCCAAGTTGAAGCATTCTTTGCTGGTGACTATGCTGCTGCTGCTCTTGCAGAAGTTACTTACATGGACCCCATTCTCGAAACTGATCCTGGAGCTGTCTTACCAAATACTTTTACCAAGATAGTTAAGGGTAAAAAGGTCTTAACAAATAAGTTTGTCAGACCTACAGAGACCTCACCACCGTCCATGAAAGAAATCTTGGAGGATGAAGTAAAAGCCAAGGAAACCAGTACTTCAATTGATGAAACTATTGATCCCTCAAGCATTTACTACATGACTAGAAAGGAGAGACGCATTAAAAGGTAAATCACTGAAAACAACCAAAGAAAGTAAAAACCAATTGATTCCCCTTCATGTTCAAACTCCACCAATGCTGAGCCAGCTGATGAAAATTGTACTGGTCAACCAGTAGCTGTTGACAAGCCAGCAAAACGCAATACTGGCAAGTCAAAGGCAGCAATCAAGGTTTACTCGAATCATCCGGTATCAGCTGACGGGTCAGTAACTTCCCACACTGGCTCGTCGAACAACAACGGCAAGGCAGTATACCATGATTATGGTACTGGTTCTAAAAAGAAAGCTGCCTTAAGGGAAAAGCTAAAGTGAATCAAATTATGGAATCTTGTGCTGAGTCATCTATCACTGAGATAATGACTGTCAAGCTTGACCAGCTCATAGCTTCCATATCTAAAGGTAGACCCGATCTTACTGCACCCATTTACTCAGTGTATGATCAGTCACCGATACCAAATGTGAGAAAATGCTACAAGTGTGGCAGCAAGTTTCACTTAGCCTACCGGTGTACTCTAACCCTAACCCCATCTGCTGCTGCCTCTTCAAGCAAGCCAGCAGACAGGAAGAGATCATCAAAGATGACCCTTCCAGAATCCATCCTTGGATGGGTTCCCAAAAAGAACTAATCTCTTAGCTACTGTGCAGGGCATTCAAAACAAGCAAATCTGGTATCTCGATAGTGGTTGTTCGAGACATATGACCGGATGTAAGTCCCTGCTGATGGACTATCAAGAAAAGGATGGCCCAGTTATATCATATGGAGATAATTCGTTGGGTTACACAAAGGGTTTTGATACTTTAATAAATGGAAATGTTACATTTTCAAATGTAGCAGATGTCGTTGAGTTTAAACATAATCTACTCAGCATAAGTCAACTGACAAGCAAAAGTAAGATAGTCCAGTTCAGAAGAAAGATTGGCACTATTTTTCATAAGACAGGGAAGCTACTGCTGACAGCAAAAAGACATGAGAACATGTATCAAATTGACATGAACACGGCACTCACAACAACTGATACTTGTTTCTAATCAAAGGCAGCAGACAACCTCAAGTGGTTATGGGATAAGAGACTCTCACATCTCAACTTCAAAGATATTCATAAATTATCTAGTAAAAGTTTGGTGTCTGGGCTACCCACAATGTCTTATGTAAAGGACAGATTGTGTCCTGGTTGTAAAAAAGGGAAGCATCACCATGCCTCATTCAAGTCAAAGCAGGTTTCATCTGTTAAGAAACAATTTCACCTACTTCATATGGATCTTTTTGGTCCAGTTAATATAGTCAGCTGTAGTGGGAAGAAGTATACACTGGTGATTGTTGATGAATATTCTAGATACACTTGGGTATTCTTTTTGAAGCAAAAGAGTGAAGCTGCTGATGAAATTATCAATTTTATCAAAAAAAATGGAACTACTGAATGGGCAACTGGTGAAGCAGCTTAGAAGTGATCATGGTACAGAATTTAGAAATGCTACCTTGGAAGAATTTTGTGCTGACAAAGGTATTTCACAGAATTTTTCTGCTGTGAGAACACCTCAACAGAATGGTGTTGCAGAAAGAAGAAACAGAACTCTCATTGAAGCATCAAGATCTATGTTGGCTGAGTCTGGGTTGAAAAATTCATATTGGGCAGAAGCTGTGAACACTGCATGTTTTACCCAGAATAGATCTTTAATAGTGAAACGACATCAGAAAACTACTTATGAAGTTCTCAAAGTCAGAAGACCCTCAATATTATTTCTTCATGTATTTGGCACTCCCTGTTTCATTCTAAACAATAGGGATCAGCTAGGAAAGTTTGATGCTAAGGCTAATGAAGGTATATTTCTTGGATATTCCAACATGTCAAAGGCATATAGGGTTTTCAATAAAAGAAGCGGTTGTTTTGAAAAATCTATTAATGTTACATTTGATGAAACTGCCCCTACTTCATCTTCTAGTCAAGAAGATGAGGAGTTACTGTTTGAAGAGCCAACTCAGCAAGCTCTAGATGATGAAGAAGAACCAGCAGCAAATCCCTCACCAATCCATATTGCTGGGTTCTTTGATGATGAGATGGAACACTCTATTCCATATGTGTCTAAGCCAGGTGGACCTACTGGCTCTACAAAAGTTTTACAACTTGAGCATAGGTCTATTGGTTTTGAAGGATCTTAAGCTGGTACTGGTTACACTCATAATGAACAGCTGTCTCTCACTGCTGCTCATTCCTCTGAGCCAGCTAATGATCAAGATGATGTGTGTTCCACAACAAGCTCACATGTTCATAATACTAGATGGACAAAGGAGCATTCAATTGAACAAGTTATTGGTAATCGGGCCAGTGTTGTTAAAACAAGAAGACATGCAACCAGTGTAGTGACCCGAACTTTTCCATGTTTATATATATATTAAATTAAATTGTTATTTACATAATTAAGTGTTTCCAACATGTTAAGCAATCAAACTTGTTAAGACTTGATTAATTGAAATAGGTTTCATATAGGCAATTGACCACCCAAGTTGACCGGTGATTCATGAACGTTAAAACTTGTAAAAACTATACGATGACATATATATGGTTATATATATAGTTAACATGATTTTATTATAATTATGTATCTCATTAGGTATTTTAACAATGAGTTATATACATAAAAATGAGACTATTAATTTAAGAAACTCGAAAACGATATATATAACGATTATCGTTATAACAACGTCTTACTAGGTACATATGAATAATATTAAGATATTGATACACTTGGTTAATTATGTTAAATGATAAGTAAATATATTATTAAGTGTATTAACAATGAAATACATATGTAAAAAATAGACTACTAACTTAATGATTTCGAAACGAGACATATATGTAACGATTATCGTTGTAACGACATTTAACTGTATATATATCATACTAAGATATATTATATATCATAATATCATGATAATATAACAATTTAACATCTCATTTGTTATAATAAACAATGGGTTAACAACATTCAACAAGATCGTTAACCTAAAGGTTTCAAAACAACATTTACATGTAACGACTAACAATGACTTAATGACTCAGTTAAAATGTATATACATGTAGTATTTTAATATGTATTCATACACTTTTGAAAGACTTCAAGAAACTTATAAAAATACTTCTACTTAACAAAAATGCTTACAATTATATCCTCGTTCAGTTTCATCAACAATTCTACTCGTATGCACCCGTATTCGTACTCGTACAATATACAGCTTTTAGATGTATGTACTATTGGTATATACACTCCAATGA
Organism: Rutidosis leptorrhynchoides; assembly: GCF_046630445.1. Classification (NCBI taxonomy): domain Eukaryota; kingdom Viridiplantae; phylum Streptophyta; class Magnoliopsida; order Asterales; family Asteraceae; genus Rutidosis; species Rutidosis leptorrhynchoides. The sequence continues at coordinate 292,468,282 of NC_092335.1, forward strand.
TCAGCTCTTAGCAGCCCATGTGAGTCATCTAACACATGTGGGAACCATCATTTGGCAACTAGCATGAAATATCTCATAAAATTACAAAAATATGAGTAATCATTCATGACTTATTTACATGAAAACAAAATTACATATCCTTTATATTTAATTCATACACCAACGACCAAAAACACCTACAAACACTTTAATTATTCAATTTTCTTCATCTAATTGATCTCTCTCAAGTTCTATCTTCAAGTTCTAAGTGTTCTTCATAAATTCCAAAAGTTCTAGTTTCATAAAATCAAGAATACTTCCAAGATTGCAAGTTTACTTCCAAGTTTCTAAATCCATTCCAAGTAATCATCCAAGATCAAGAAACCTTTGTTACTTACAGTAGCTTATCTTTCTAATACAAGGTAATAATCATATTCAAACTTTAATTCAATTTCTATAACTATAACAATCTTATTTCGAGTGGAAATCTTACTTGAAATTGTTTTCGTGTCATGATTCTGCTTCAAGAACTTTCAAGCCATCCAAGGATCCTTTGAAGCTAGATACATTTTTCTCATTTCTAGTAGGTTTATCCAAGGAACTTGAGGTAGTAATGATGTTCATAACATCATTCGATTCATACATATAAAACTATCTTATTCGAAGGTTTAAACTTGTAATCACTAGAACATAGTTTAGTTAATTCTAAACTTGTTCGCAAATAAAAGTTAATCCTTCTAACTTGACTTTTAAAATCAACTAAACACATGTTCTATATCAATATGATATGCTAACTTAATGATTTAAAACCTGGAAACACGAAAAACACCGTAAAACCGGATTTACGCCGTCGTAGTAACACTGCGGGCTGTTTTGGGTTAGTTAATTAAAAACTATGATAAACTTTGATTTAAAAATTGTTATTCTGGGAAAATGATTTTTATTATGAACATGAAACTATATCCAAAAATTATGGTTAAACTCAAAGTGGAAGTATGTTTTCTAAAATGGTCATCTAGACGTCGTTCTTTCGACTGAAATGACTACCTCTTTCAAAAACAACTTGTAGCTTGTATTTCCGACTATAAACTTATACTTTTTCTATTTAGATTCATAACGTTAAGTTCAATACGAAACCGTGGCCACTGGAATCACTCAAAACGGATTAGAAACGAAGAAATGGCGAGTAAAACAAGATTGATAAAAACTACTCATTTTACCTACGTGAAAGTTAGTAATAAATCTATTCCAACCATAACCTAATCAACTTATATTGTATATTATGTAATCTTGAGATACCATAGACATGTATACAATGTTTCGACCTATCATGTCGAGCCATCTATATATATATTGCGGAACAACCATAGACACTCTATATGTGAATGTTGGAGTTAGCTATACAGGGTTGAGGTTGATTCCAAAATATATATATAGTTTGAGTTGTGATCAATACTGAGATACGTATACACTGGGTCGTGGATTGATTCAAGATAATATTTATCGATTTATTTCTGTACATCTAACTGTGGACAACTAGTTGTAGGTTACTAACGAGGACAGCTGACTTAATAAACTTAAAACATCAAAATGTATTAAAAGTATTGTAAATATAGTTTAAACATACTTTGATATATATGTATATATTATTATAGGTTCGTGAATCAACCAGTGGCCAAGTCTTACTTCCCGACGAATTTAAAATCTGTGAAAGTGAGTTAAAGTCCCACTTTTAAAATCTAATATTTTTGGGATGAGAATACATGCAGGTTTTATAAATGATTTATAAAATAGACACAAGTACGTGAAACTACAATCTATGGTAGAATTATCGAAATCGAATATGCCCCTTTTTATTAAGTCTGGTAATCTAAGAATTAGGGAACAGACACCCTAATTGACGCGAATCCTAAAGATAGATCTATTGGGGCTAACAAACCCCATCCAAAGTACCGCATGCTTTAGTACTTCGAAATTTATATCATATCCGAAGGGTGTCCCGAAATGATGAGGATATTCTTATATATGCATCTTGTTAATGTCGGTTACCAGGTGTTCACCATATGAATGATTTTTATCTCTATGTATGGGATGTGTATTGAAATATGAAATCTTGTGGTCTATTGTTACGATTTGATATATATAGGTTAAACCTATAACTCACCAACATTTTTGTTGACGTTTAAAGCATGTTTTTTCTCAGGTGAATACTAAGAGCTTCCGCTGTTGCATACTAAAATAAGGACAAGTTTTGGAGTCTATGTTTGTATGATACTGTGTAAAAACTGCATTCAAGAAACTGATTTCGATGTAACATATTTGTATTGTAAACCATTATGTAATGGTCGTGTGTAAACAGGATATTTTAGATTATCATTATTTGATAATCTACGTAAAGCTTTTTAAACCTTTATTTATGAAATAAAGGTTATGGTTTGTTTTAAAAATGAATGCAGTCTTTGAAAAAACGTCTCATATAGAGGTCAAAACCTCGCAACGAAATCAATTAATATGGAACGTTTTTAATCAATAAGAACGAGACATTTCAGTTGGTATCCGAGCATTGGTCTTAGAGAACCAGAAAATTTGCATTAGTGTGTCTTATCGAGTTTGTTAGGATGCATTAGTGAGTCTGGACTTCGATCGTGTTTTCTTTAAAAATGATTGCTTAACATTTTTGTTGGAAACTATATATTATTAACATGTATATATTATGTGATATATTAATCTCTTAACATGTTTGATATTGTGTGATAGATGTCTACCTCTAGCACAAATTCCACTGACTCACCTAATAATAACGAAGAGTCGAATATATATTGGACTGATTCACAAGTTCCCGAAGAAGAACCGGAAGAAGAATCAGAACCGGAAGAGGAGGAACCGGAGGAAGAAATAGAACCAGTGGGGGAAATAATAAAATAGTTAAGTAAAAGAAAATCCTCAACCAACTGACCAAGGTTAATTATGGTCAATGGTGTTTTCGCCAAGGAAGCAAAATATTGGGAGGATTACCAAATCTCCGATGAATCGGATTCCGACGAGAATTCCGATGATGTTATAGAAATTACCCCAACTGAATTTTAAAAAGGTAAAAGAGAACAATAAGGGAAAGGGCATAAAAATAGAGAAATTTGATTCCAAACCCGATGAATTTTATATGTATCATCAACACCCGTATTTCTTAAGTTGTGACAATAACCCGGGAACCTCTAAACCACCAGGTTTTTCTAGACCAATGTGGAAAACGACGGCTCGTATTAGGGGAACATCATATATCCCTAAAAACTTAGCAAAAAGAACCAAGTTCGAAAAAGAAGAAATGAGTGACTCGGAATAAGATAGTTGTATTTGTGCAGTGTAATATATGTAATATAGTGTGCTTATGCTTTACGATATATGTAAAAATTGCTTGTATTAATAAGTATCTTTTATGAATCTAACTCTTGTCTATTTTACAGTATAAAAACACAAAATGGATAGACAACCCAATTTTTTAGAAGACTTACCCGGAGAGATGATTGATGAAATCTTGTCTAGAGTCGGTCAGAATTCCTCGGCACAACTATTTATGGCAAAATCAGTTTGTAAGACATTCGGAGAACGTTTCAAGAATGCCTTGGTTTATAAAAGGCTTTCGTTTGAAAGATGGGGGATATCACATTGGGAAACCTATAAGTTACGATGTGTTTACTTTGACGCATATATTGCGGGGAACCCAAATGCTATTTTACGCAACAGGTTAAGAAATTATTTTGACTCAATATATCTGAATATAGGACTTCATGATTTAGAAAAAGCGGCTAACATGCAACATAAAGAAGCATGTTATGCTTACGGGTTAGTAATGTTTGCTTCTCACCAAAGTGAGAACAAGAACATCGGGCTACAACTATTAAACAAAACGTTCCCACAAGTGACGGAGTCGGTAATTGGGATAAGAAATGAGGTTTTTAGGTTATTACGAGACTGTTGGTCATTACGTAACCTTCGTCCTTTTGACGACGTTACAACACGTTGTCATACTATCGGTTACAACGGTTATGTTCCACAAAACCACGGATGGGAAGTGGTATTAATAAAACCAGAATGCATGACTTGTTTCTGGACGTATGAATTACGTGTCTTTATTGCCTTTGCTGAACGCCTTATTTATTAACTAGAATTATCTTCGCAACTACTTTGTATCAAAGTTTTATGTGCTATATTTCATGCTATATGTAAAAAAAGCGGTATTGTAAGTTTGCAAGTTATTGTATAAAGGTTTGAATATGATATTTTTTTTGTGATTAGTTTTTCATATAGAATTGTAGTAGTTGAAATGGTATGTTAGCTACTAAGTATGAACTTAACGGGTAGGTACTACCCGAATTAAAGAGTATAAAACGCTAATATGAAGAAAGAGCTTTTATAAATAAGTTCATATTATGCTACGAAATACTATTGACTACTCTTTATATTCTATATGATTAACTCGTTTCATTTGACTATTTTAAAGGAAATGGCACCGACTACTCGACACACCTTGAATATGAGCGAAGAGGAATTTCGTGCCTTTCTTGCTTCAAACATAGTCGCAGTACAGGCTGTGCTACATACCAATAATAACCTTGGATCTAGCAGTACAGGAAATTGTGTAGGATGCACCTACAAAGAATTCACTGCCTGCAAACCTTTGGAATTTGATGGAACCTAAGGACCGATCGGATTGAAACGGTGGACCGAGAAGGTCGAATCGGTGTTTGCCATAAGTAAGTGTACTGAAGAGGACAAAGTGAAGTACGCTACGCATACCTTCACAGGTTCTGCGTTAACATGGTGGAATACCTATCTAGAGCAAGTGGGACAAGATGATGCGTACGCACTACCGTGGTCAGCATTCAAGCACTTGATGAATGAGAAGTACCGTCCCAGAACTGAGGTCAATAAGCTCAAGACAGAACTTAGAGGGTTACGAACCCACGGATTTGATATTACCACGTATGAAAGACGATTCACAGAATTGTGCCTATTGTGTCCAGGAGCGTTCGAAGATGAGGAAGAGAAGATCGACACGTTTGTGAAAGGATTACCGGAAAGAATCCAAGAAGATATAAGTTCACACGAGCCCGCCTCCATACACCAGGCATGTAGAATGGCTCACAAACTAGTGAACCAGATTGAGGAAAGAATTAAAGAACAGACGGCTGAAGAGGCCAATGTGAAGCAAGTCAAAAGAAAGTGGGAGGAAAACGGTGATAAGAATCACCAATACAACAACAACAGCAATTACAATAATAATCGTAACAATTATCCCAACAATCGCAACATCAATCGCAACTACAACAAACGGCCCAACAATAACAACAACAAAAACAACAACTACAACAATCATCCCAACAACAATAACAGCCGCAACAACAACAACAATCAGAAGCAGCTATGCCAAAGGTGTGAAAATTATCACTCGGGGTTCTTCACCAAATTTTGCAACAAGTGTAAAAGAAATGTTCATAGCGCGGCGAAGTGTGAGGTCTACGGACCAGGGGTTAATAGAACGAAAGGAACAAATGGTGTCGGAACGAGTAATGGCGGAGCAAGTAGTGTCGGAGCAAGTTATGCCAATGTAGCTTGTTATAAATGTGGAAAACCGGGCCACATTATTAGAAATTTCCCGAACCAGGAGAACACGAATGGACAAGGCCGCGGAAGAGTTTTCAATATTAATGCGGCAGAGGCACAGGAAGACCCGGAGCTTGTTACGGGTACGTTTCTTATTGACAATAAATCTGCTTACGTTTTATTTGATTCGGGTGCAGATAAAAGCTATATGAGTAGAGATTTTTGTGCTAAATTAAGTTGTCCATTGACGCCGTTGGATAGTAAATTTTTACTCGAATTAGCAAACGGTAAATTAATTTCAGCAGATAATATATGCCGGAATCGAGAAATTAAACTGGGTAGCGAAATATTTAAGATTGATTTGATACCAGTAGAGTTAGGGAGTTTTGAGGTAATAGTTGGCATGGACTGGCTGAAGAAGGTGAAAGCAGAGATCGTATGTTATAAAAATGCAATTCGCATTGTACGAGAAGAAGGAGAACCCTTAATGGTGTACGGAGAAAAGGGCAACATGAAGCTACATCTTATTAGTAATTTGAAGGCACAAAAACTAATAAGAAAAGGTTGCTATGCTATTCTAGCACACGTCGAGAAAGTACAAACTGAAGAAAAGAGCATCAATGATGTTCCCGTCGCAAAAGAATTTCTCGATGTATTTCCGAAAGAATTACCGGGACTACCTCCACATCGATCTGTTGAATTTCAAATAGATCTTGTACCAGGAGCTGCACCAATAGCTCGTGCTCCTTATAGACTCGCACCCAGCGAGATGAAAGAACTGCAAAGCCAACTGCAAGAACTATTAGAACGTGGTTTCATTCGACCAAGCACATCACCATGGGGAGCTGCTGTTTTGTTTGTCAAGAAGAAGGATGGTACATTTAGGTTGTGTATTGACTACAGAGAGTTGAACAAGCTTACCATCAAAAACCGTTATCCACTATCGAGAATTGACGACTTATTTGATCAACTACAAGGTTCGTCGATTTATTCGAAAATCGATTTACGTTCTGGATATCATCAAATGCGAGTAAAGGAGGATCATATTCCAAAAACTGCTTTTAGGACGCGTTATGGTCATTACGAGTTTATGGTTATGCCGTTTGGATTGACTAACGCACCTGCTATGTTCATGGACCTTATGAACCGAGTGTGTGGGCCATATCTTGACAAGTTTGTCATTGTTTTCATCGATGACATACTTATTTACTCAAAGAATGATCAAGAGCACGAAGAACATTTGAGAAAAGTGCTAGAAGTATTGAGGAAAGAAAAACTGTACGCTAAGTTTTCAAAGTGTGCATTTTAGTTGGAAGAAGTCCAATTCCTCGGTCACATAGTGAACAAAGAAGGTATCCAGGTGGACCCGGCAAAGATCGAAACCGTTGAAAAGTGGGAAACCCCAAAAACTCCGAAGCATATACGTCAATTTTTAGGATTGGCTGGTTACTACAGAAGATTCATCCAAGATTTCTCCAAAATAGCAAAACCCTTGACTGCATTAACGCATAAAGGGAAGAAATTTGAATGGAAGGATGAACAAGAGAAGGCGTTTCAATTATTGAAGAAAAAGCTAACTACGGCACCTATATTGTCATTCCCTGAAGGGAATGATGATTTTGTGATTTATTGTGATGCATCAAAGCAAGGTCTCGGTTGTGTATTAATGCAACGGACGAAGGTGATTGCTTATGCGTCTAGACAATTGAAGATTCATGAGCAAAATTATACGACGCATGATTTGGAATTAGGCGCGGTTGTTTTTGCATTAAAGACTTGGAGGCACTACTTATATGGGGTCAAAATTATTATATATACCGACCACAAAAGTCTTCAACACATATTTAATCAAAAACAACTGAATATGAGGCAGCGTAGGTGGATTGAATTGTTGAATGATTACGACTTTGAGATTCGTTACCACCCGGGGAAGGCAAATGTGGTAGCCGACGCCTTGAGCAGAAAGGACAGAGAACCCATTCGAGTAAAATCTATGAATATAATGATGCACACTAACCTTACTACTCAAATAAAGGAGGCGCAACAAGGAGTTTTAAAAGAGGGAAATTTAAAGGATGAAATACCCAAAGGATCGGAGAAGCATCTTAATATTCGGGAAGACGGAACCCGGTATAGGGCTGAAAGAATTTGGGTACCAAAATTTGGAGATATGAGAGAAATTGTACTTAGAGAAGCTCATAAAACCAGATACTCAATACATCCTGGAACGGGGAAGATGTACAAGGATCTTAAGAAATATTTTTGGTGGCCAGGTATGAAAGCTGATATTGCTAAATATGTAGAAGAATGTTTGACGTGTTCTAAGGTCAAAGCTGAACATCAGAAACCATCAGGTCTACTACAACAACCTGAAATTCCGGAATGGAAATGGGAAAACATTACCATGGATTTCATTACTAAATTTCCAAGGACTGCAAGTGGTTATGATACTATTTGGGTAATAGTTGATCGTCTCACCAAGTCAGCACACTTCCTGCCAATAAGAGAAGATGACAAGATGGAGAAGTTAGCACGACTGTATTTGAAGGAAGTCGTCTCCAGACATGGAATACCAATCTCTATTATCTCTGATAGGGATGGCAGATTTATTTCAAGATTCTGGCAGACATTACAGCAAGCATTGGGAACTTGTCTAGACATGAGTACTGCCTATCATCCACAAACTGATGGGCAGAGCGAAAGGACGATACAAACGCTTGAAGACATGGTACGATCTTGTGTTATTGATTTCGGAAACAGTTGGGATCGACATCTACCGTTAGCAGAATTTTCCTACAACAACAGCTACCATTCAAGCATTGAGATGGCGCCATTTGAAGCACTTTATGGTAGAAAGTGCAGGTCTCCAATTTGTTGGAGTGAAGTGGGGGATAGACAGATTACGGGTCCGGAGATAATACAAGAAACTACCGAGAAAATCATCCAAATTCAACAAAGATTGAAAACCGCCCAGAGTCGACAAAAGAGCTACGCGGACAGTAAAAGAAAAGATATAGAGTTTGAAATTGGAGAAATGGTCATACTTAAGGTTTCACTTTGGAAAGGCATTGTTCGATTTGGTAAACGGGGGAAACTAAATCCAAGGTACATTGGACCATTCAAGATTATAGATCGTGTCGGACCAGTAGCTTACCAACTGGACCTACCTCAACAACTCACGGCTGTACATAACACTTTTCACGTCTCACATTTGAAGAAATGTTTTGCTAAAGAAGATCTCACTATTTCATTGGACGAAATCCAAATCAATGAAAAACTTCAATTCATTGAAGAACCCGTCGAAATAATGGATCGTGAGGTTAAGAGACTTAAACAAAACAAGATACCGATTGTTAAGGTTCGATGGAATGCTCGTAGAGGACTCGAGTTCACCTAGGAGCGTGAAGATCAGATGAAGAAGAAATACCCGCATTTATTTCCAGAAGATACGTCAACACCTCCAACTGCTTAAAATTTCGGGACGAAATTTATTTAACGGGTAGGTACTGTAGTGACCCGAACTTTTCCATGTTTATATATATATTAAATGAAATTGTTATTTACATGATTAAGTGTTTCCAACATGTTAAGCAATCAAACTTGTTAAGACTTGATTAATTGAAATAGGTTTCATATAGACAATTGACCACCCAAATTGACAGGTGATTCACGAACGTTAAAACTTGTAAAAACTTTACGATGACATATATATGGTTATATATATAGTTAACATGATTTTATTATAAGTATGTATCTTATTAGGTATTTTAAAAATGAGCTATATACATAAAAATGAGACTATTAATTTAAGAAACTCGAAAACGATATATATAACGATTATCGTTATAACAACGTCTTACTAGGTACATATGAATCATATTAAGATATTGATACACTTGGTTAATTATGTTAAATGATAAGTAAATATATTATTAAGTTTATTAACAATGAAATACATATGTAAAAAATAGACTACTAACTTAATGATTTCAAAACGAGACATATATGTAACGATTATCGTTGTAACGACATTTAACTGTATATATATCATACTAAGATGTATTATATATCATAATATCATGATAATATAACAATTTAACATCTCATTTGTTATAATAAACAATGGGTTAACAACATTCAACAAGATAGTTAACCTAAAGGTTTCAAAACAACATTTACATGTAACAACTAACGATGACTTAACGACTCAGTTAAAATGTATATACATGTAGTGTTTTAATATGTATTCATACACTTTTGAAAGACTTCAAGACACTTATAAAAATACTTCTACTTAACAAAAATTCTTACAATTACATCCTCGTTCAGTTTCATCAACAATTCTACTCGTATGCACCCGTATTCGTACTCGTACAATACACAGCTTTTAGATGTATGTACTCTTAGTATATACACTCCAATGATCAGCTCTTAGCAGCCCATGTGAGTCACCTAACACATGTGGAAACCATCATTTGGCAACTAGCATGAAATATCTCATAAAATTACAAAAATATGAGTAATCATTCATGACTTATTTACATGAAAACAAAATTACATATCCTTTATATCTAATCCATACACCAACGACCAAAAACACCTACAAACACTTTCATTCTTCAATTTTATTCATCTAATTGATCTCTCTCAGGTTCTATCTTCATGTTCTAAGTGTTCTTCATAAATTCCAAAAGTTCTAGTTTCATAAAATCAAGAATACTTCCAAGATTGCAAGTTTACTTCCAAGTTTCTAAATCCATTCCAAGTAATCATCCAAGATCAAGAAACCTTTGTTACTTACAGTAGGTTATCTTTCTAATACAAGGTAATAATCATATTCAAACTTTAATTCAATTTCTATAACTACATCAATCTTATTTCGAGTGGAAATCTTACTTGAAATTGTTTTCGTGTCATGATTCTGCTTCAAGAACTTTCAAGCCATCCAAGGATCCTTTGAAGCTAGATACATTTTTCTCATTTCCAGTAGGTATATCCAAGGAACTTGAGGTAGTAATGATGTTCATAACATCATTCGATTCATACATATAAAACTATCTTATTCGAAGGTTTAAACTTGTAATCACTAGAACATAGTTTAGTTAATTCTAAACTTGTTCGCAAATAAAAGTTAATCCTTCTAACTTGACTTTTAAAATCAACTAAACACATGTTCTATATCAATATGATATGCTAACTTAATGATTTAAAACCTGGAAACACGAAAAACACCGTAAAACCGGATTTACGCCGTCGTAGTAACACCGCTGGCTGTTTTGGGTTAGTTAATTAAAAACTATGATAAACTTTGATTTAAAAGTTGTTATTCTGGGAAAATGATTTTTATTATGAACATGAAACTATATCCAAAAATTATGGTTAAACTCAAAGTGGAAGTATGTTTTCTAAAATGGTCATCTAGACGTCGTTCTTTCGACTGAAATGACTACCTCTTTCAAAAACGACTTGTAACTTGTATTTCCGACTATAAACTTATACTTTTTCTATTTATATTCATAAAGTTAAGTTCAATACGAAACCGTGGCCACTGGAATCACTCAAAACGGATTAGAAACGAAGAAATGGCGAGTAAAACAAGATTGATAAAAACTACTCATTTTACCTACGTGAAAGTTAGTAATAAATCTATTCCAACCATAACCTAATCAACTTATATTGTATATTATGCAATCTTGAGATACCATAGACACGTATACAATGTTTTGACCTATCATGTCGACCCATCTATATATATATTGCGGAACAACCATAGACACTCTATATGTGAATGTTGGAGTTAGCTATACAGGGTTGAGGTTGATTCCAAAATATATATATAGTTTGAGTTGTGATCAATACTGAGATACGTATACACTGGGTCGTGGATTGATTCAAGATAATATTTATCGATTTATTTCTGTACATCTAACTGTGGACAACTAGTTGTAGGTTACTAACGAGGACAGCTGACTTAATAAACTTAAAACATCAAAATGTATTAAAAGTATTGTAAATATAGTTTGAACATACTTTGATATATATGTATATATTGTTATAGGTTCGTGAATCAACCAGTGGCCAAGTCTTACTTCCTGACGAAGTAAAAATCTGTGAAAGTGAGTTATAGTCCCACTTTTAAAATCTAATATTTTTGGGATGAGAATACATGCAGGTTTTATAAATAATTTACAAAATAGACACAAGTACGTGAAACTACATTCTATGGTTGAATTATCGAAATCGAATATGCCCCTTTTTATTAAGTCTGGTAATCTAAGAATTAGGGAACAGACACCCTAATTGACGCGAATCCTAAAGATAGATCTATTGGGCCTAACAAACCCCATCCAAAGTACCGGATGCTTTAGTACTTCGAAATTTATATCATATCCGAAGGGTGTCCCGGAATGATGGGGATATTTTTATATATGCATCTTGTTAATGTCGGTTACCAGGTGTTCACCATATGAATGATTTTTATCTCTATGTATGGGATGTGTATTGAAATATGAAATCTTGTGGTCTATTATTACGATTTGATATATATAGGTTAAACTATAACTCACCAACATTTTTGTTGACGTTTAAAGCATGTTTATTCTCAGGTGAATACTAAGAGCTTCCGCTGTTGCATACTAAAATAAGGACAAGATTTGGAGTCCATGTTTGTATGATATTGTGTAAAAACTGCATTCAAGAAACTGATTTCGATGTAACATATTTGTATTGTAAACCATTATGTAATGGTCGTGTGTAAACAGGATATTTTAGATTATCATTATTTGATAATATACGTAAAGCTTTTTAAACCTTTATTTATGAAATAAAGGTTATGGTTTGTTTTAAAAATGAATGCAGTCTTTGAAAAAACATCACATATAGAGGTCAAAACCTCGCAACGAAATCAATTAATATGGAACATTTTTAATCAATAAGAACGGGACATTTCAACCAGCAACTTTTGTATGCATGTAAACTTTGTATCTACCATTGAACTTACATGTCCTGAAGAAGCAATCAAAGATCCAAGGTGGGCAGGAGCTATGCAAGAATAGATCTCCCAGTTTGATAGGAATAAGGTTTGGACTTTGGTACCTCAACCTGATGATGAAACTAAAAAGATCATTAGTACCAAGTGGGTTTTCAAAAATAAGATGGATGAAGATGGGATTGTGATCAAAAACAAAGCTAGATTGGTAGCTCAAGGTTTCAAACATGAAGAAGGATTAGATTATGGAGAGACATATGCTCTAGTAGCTAGGATGGAAGCTATCAGATTATTCTTAGCATATGCTGCTAAGATGAACTTTAGGGTATTCCAGATGGATGTTAAGTCTGCATTTCTAAATGGAAAGCTACAAGAAGAAGTCTATGTCAAACAGCCTCCTGATTTTGTAAGCAGTAAATATCCAGACCATGTCTACAAGTTAGACAAAGCTCTATATGGCCTAAAACAGGCACCAAGAGCATGGTATGAGACACTTCATGTGTATCTCACTGGTATAGGTTTTAAAGTTGGAACAATTGATACCACTCTATTCTCAAAGGAGATAGATGGTGATCTCTTGCTGGTACAGATATATGTGGATGATATTATTTATGGTTCTAAAAATGAGAAACAGTGTCAAGATTTTTTAAAACATATGTCAAAGACATATGAAATGAGCTTACAAAGAGATTTGCAATACTTTTTAGGATTGCAAATTAAATAACTTGATTATGGAATTTTTATAAGTCAAGATAAATATATCAAAGATATGTTAAAGAAATTTGGTCTGACCTGTTTAAAAGATATAGGGACTCCAATGGGAGCATCTATCAAAATTGATGTTGATCCCAATGGTGAACCAGTCAATATCACTGAATACAGAGGTATGATTGGGTCCCTACTTTATCTCACAGCCAACAGACCAGATATTATGTTTGCCACTTGTCTCTGTGCCAGATATCAAGCTGATCCTAAAGTGTCACATTTGTTAGCAGTAAAAGGATATTTAGGCATCTGAAAGGTATTGCTAAACGTGGTCTTTGTTATCCCAAAGACCAGGATTTTGAGCTAATTTGGTATTCAGATGCTGACTTTGTAGGGTGTAAGATAGACAGGAAAAGTACTACTGGTGGTTGCCAGTTACTGGGTGGTAGGCTAGTCAGCTGGACGAGCAAAAAGCAAAATACTGTGTCCACATCCACTGCTGAGGTAGAATATGTTTCTGCTGGTAGCTGCACTACTCAAATACTATGGATGCAAAGCCAGCTAAAGGACTATGGTGTTCATGTTACAAAAACTCTAATCTACTGTGACAACACAAGTTCTATTGCTATTACCAACAATCCTGTGATGCACTCAAGAACTGAGCACATTGACATTCGATATCATTTCATAAGGGATCATATTCAAAAAGGAGATGTGGAGCTACATTTTATTTCAACAGACCAGCAATTAGCAGATCTTTTCAAAAATCCCTTAGATGAGAAAAGTTTTAACTATCTCATCTCTGAGCTGGGTATGCTTGAACTCTAAAATCAAAGACAACTTTGTTGGTGTGCTGGTTCTACAACATGTAGGACAAACCAGTAAGCTACAACTTTCACTTACTACCTACATGTCAAACAGTCAGCACAACAAGGTCTTTATATCATGGTTATTCAATGTTCAAAATGAAATAATAAATAGCTCACAATACTTAAAATAATACCTTAAATCTGAAACTCATTTACTCCCAATGATTTAAAATTAAATTCATAACATATTAAATGTCACAAAGAATTTTTGTATTTAATACAAAATTTATCTTATAGTTTTTAACTTCATTTTAAATTGAAAACTGCTGCATTTAATGCTTAATGGGAGGTATGAGTGTTCAAGCTGATTAAACGTCATGTCAACAGTCTGTGTCCCCTCGAAAATGTGCCAGTCTATCACATCTACCCACGCTCCTGCAGATGACAGTTGCCATTTTCTCTCTCCTACACTTTTTCCACCAATCTGAAAGGTTAAATTAGGCGATCCATTCCACATAATAACCTTCGATTATTAACTCTTTGATTTACCTTTCAAGAACTCACACTTTTCTCTCTAAATTTTCAAATCTTCAAATCTCTCAAACTTTCATCTTCAACAAGTTCATCAATGGCAGACCAACAACAACAACAATCACCACCTATTGAGAACCAACCGGAGGAACAACAACAACAGAAACCACAACCAGAACCACAACCTCAATCCACACCAGAGGAACCGATTGTTCAGGCTCCACTGTTCAATCTTCACCCTAATCTGGTCAGGGCTACTAATTCACCAGATCACACTCTTATTCGCCTATCGAGAGGCAATGCTGCTCATGCCCTGTCCATTCCCGAATCCGAAGCCAACATGGGCTATGAAACGTTAATCGATTATATACGGCAATCACCTCTGGCTCAAGCAATTACATGTGTACCTTCACGTCTTTATCCAGCCTGGTTGGCCAGATTCTGGTATACTGCTACCATGGCCACCACTCCACAGAACGTTCCATGTATTCGTGGCATGGTTACTATGTAACGACCCGACAAAACATCATTAACGGCGTCGTTAACTTAGGTCCCGTTACGTGGTCATAGTCCCTATATGAGACGCGTTTGACCAAAATTATGTCGCATTCATTTGAAACGTACAAGACTTACAAAGTTTAGTTTACTAAACGGTTCGACAACAAGTTTAAGTTTACAAAAGTTATAAAGTATAAATGAAATAACTTGCGACATAATTAGTTTAAAATCACGGTTGCTATAAATAGCGTAAGTATGTATGCTTTAAGTTTGAATCCAAAAGTGCTATCACTAGCGTATGCATGTATGCTTGACTCCAAGCAAGTAATCAAAGTGTGCGGAAGCATGTATCAAGTAGCCAAGTATGAACCTGAGAAACATATAGAAAACTGTCAACGAAAACGTTGGTGAAATCATAGGTGTATTTGTAAACGTTGTTTTTGAACCAAAAGATTTAGTATTTCCATAAAGTTGATTATCCAAATCGTTAGCATTCCAAAAGTACGTTCGCGAGCGCCCAATTATCAAGACTTTACTGTTTGGTACCCTGTTACGTAGTGTTAGAACATACACTAAAATTGAAAATATATTTCATCCGCCGACGGTAGCGTACCGTCCGAATGAGGGCACGTCTAGCCCGCATAGATTCACACAACATAAGTTCACGCTTACACCCGCAAGTGTAACTAATGATAATTAAATTGAGGATTTTTGTTCTAACTCGATGTGGAATGTTTATTTTCGTACTTGTGTTCAAAGCATAAAAGTATGATACGTATTTGTTTCTCATCCCATGATTTAAAAGTATAAAAGTTGTTAAAAATATGGGACTATGATTTCACCTCGGGTGCACGAGTATAAAAGTACTTCACAAGTAAACGTGTGCATGAAAGTTTGCTTAGCCTTGACCTAAACAAGTAAGTTGCATCAATTAATCAGTTACGATACAAGGTCGGGCGAAATGTGTTCAATTAATCCTATGGCTCGTTACGACTCGATTAATATAGCATGTGAATCACGTTGTCAAGTTTCATGCAAGAATCAAGTATAAAAGAAGATTAGAACGATTGCACATGTGTTTGGTTAAGTTTGAATAAAAGTCAATTTTGGTCAAGTCAAAGTCAACGAAAAAGTCAACACATTCGGGTCGGGTCCCGAACTATTTTTCTGAGGTTTTTAATCATATATGAGCATGTTGGCCAAGTTTCATGTTAATCGGAGATACGTAGCATAGTTAGAATTAAACAAAAAAGTGAAATTTTGGACAGCCGATATCCAAGCACCGCTCAGGGCCCTGGAGCGCCGCTCTGGGTGTCTGTTCAGCAATTCTGGACAGTTTTGATTAATGCACGAATCCAACTTCAAACAACCATAACTAATGAATCGTAAACATTTAAAAGACGTATCTTATATCGTTGGAAATGTAATTTAACGAGGAACGCAACTAAACCCATTTCATTTACCAAAAACATCATTAACGAAAATGAAAACCTCGTCGAATGATCATTATTTAACATTTCAAGCTCCAAAAATGCAAATGGTGATTCGAGAATCCAATTTACACATATGATATGCCGTTTCGAAGGTAATTAAGCATACATTGCAACTAAACACTTACTAACAACATTTCATGGCATTCAAAGCATCAAAAGTTCATTTGAAGTCTATCAAACCCTAACCAAAATTCACAAAATCAACAATCATGTTAATGAAGTCTTTCCAAGTCAACCTACACATCAAATTGAAGCTAATGATGCTAGTAACACAATTTATACATGAACTTTAATATTTAAACAACATTTAATCAACCAAGATCAAGGATTTAACAAACCCATTTCAAGTTCATGCTAGTTTATGCAAAATAACAAGATCGAGCAAATAAATCACATATTCATGTTAGACTCGAGCCATTGACACTAACTAACACCATTTCAAGTCTATAAAATGAATTTGAGAAATCTAGAGTTTTTAGAAATCTTACCCCAAGAAGTGAAATTGGTACCAAAATATAGAGAATGAAGAGAGGATCACAAAAGTACAATTTGTTTTGATGTTTGCTTACTTGAATTAAAACAGATGATGAATTTAGGATTTGGAGTTTGAGAGCACAAATAATGGAAGTAGTAGGAAGAAGTGGGAGGTTGAAGAAAATGAATGGATGAGATGGTGGGTTGACTAGTTGACCTAGTTAACTAGTTTGCCCACTTGATAACCTTAGTCCCTCGAGTTTAAAGCGGGTGCGTGAATTAACCAAACGAATTATTTTAAAAATGATAAAGTAAATGATAGATGTTATAATTCAATAACGAGAATATCAAGAACATTAGCTAACGAAAAGTACGAATATAGATGACGAAAGATATTATTATAAAAAAAAGACGGGCGTTAAAATGAATTAACGGAAAAATGCGGGATGTTACATTACCTACACCTTAAAAGAAATTTCGTCCTGAAATTTAGTTGGAAGTAGTAGTCGTTGTTTCTTCCTCGAGACCTTGCGATGCCAATTATACGAGTAAGTGTACGAAGTGGAGTTTGTAATCGATAGTAAGCTCGTTGAAGGGAATAACAAGTTCTTGTTTAGCAAAATGCTTCTTTAGGTTGGATACATGGAATGTAGTATGAACGGAGACTCAAATGAGTCGGAAAATAGAAACGGCTCGCCCCAAGATTTTAAAAGGATCAAAATATCATGGATTTAGCTTTCTACGTTTCCCGAAACGGATTGCACCTTTTCAAGGTGCGACTTTTAACATTTCGTGGTCACCCACTTGGAATTCGAGAGGTCTACGTCTAACATCAGCATGGTGGCGACTATGGGCTGTCTTGAGCCTTTCTTGGATTTGAATGATCTCTCGGTTGTTTCATAAATGAGTTCGGGTCCGGTGGTTTGATTATCATTTACTTCGGTTCAACAATTAAGAAAATGACAATTGCGGCTATATGAGTTTTCGAAAGGTGTGGCATTAATACTCGAATGAAAACTATTATAGTAATAGAATTCGACAAAAGGCAAATACTTTTCTCAAGTAAATTTGAAGTTGATAACACAAACTCGTAGTATGGTTTCCAAGGTTTGAATTGTTCATTTGCTTTGTTCGTCGGTTTGCGGATGATACGCGGTACTCATGTCTAGACGTGTTCCCAAGGCTTTTTGTAAGGCACCCCGAAATCTAGAAGTGAAACAAGAATCTCGATCCAAAATGAGGTACATTTCTTTAGGATATATTTGGACAAGTTTTTAGGACTTGAAAACGTTTGTTAGAGCAAGTTTCTTATCGGTTTCTGAAAACGTTCGTTAGGACTATTCACCCTCGTGGCGAATACTAGTATAACGTGAAGAGTCTCTCTCTCCACTGAGAATTTAGATAAATGATTTCCTTATATAGGAGTACGAGTGTAATATAATGGTGTATCCTATCGTATCATATACACACATAAAAGGCATAATGGTTGCATAAAAGTAGCATCAGGAATGCTGGAAACAACAGTTTTGTGGAATTATCCATCCAGCGTTCTTCGCTATACAGGCTGCTCCGTCATGCGTAAGCCCTGAAGGCCGCCTAGCGCGTAAGCTCTGGCCAGAGAACGTCACTTTCAGCGTAAATTTTGGAACACAAGTAACAGAACGTATCATCATCTGACACGTGTCCCCGAACAATCTGGTGGATCTGACACTATAAATAGACCCCTTGGGTCGTCATTTTACACAGTTCAGACATTCTATCAAAGTTGAGAGCTGAGATTTCATCTCTCTCTCTAACACTTTCTCTCACTAGAAGTCATTCGGCTAGCACTTTACGCTCTACGGACGACAGATTGATTAAGCCACCTCACAAGTTTCTACACTTGTGAACCGGATCTGCAGGGATTATTTCCCAAGAGCAAACATCAATCGGCAACACTTACCTACCTAAAGCTAGATTACTTCTAGTATCGTGTTGACATACTAAGCCTTACTTCATAAGGAAATAGGTGTTAACAATGGCGCCATCCACTAATGCAAAGAACACGCGAAACGGAAAAGGAACAAAAACAACTGAAGCTCCATTTGTACTTGAAGCAATCAACAATCCAATAACTGAAGACATGATAACTGTTGAAGATGTGACTGTTCCGCCACCGGATGGTATAATTGAAGAAACAGTGGCTGAAACTGCATAAAAGCTTAAGCGTTTGGCAACTAATTCAGAGAAAAGGCCAGTAATCGAAGAAACAACAACCAAAAGTGTAGAAAGGATTCCAAACCTTGTCACTAATCCAGAGAGGTAACCATTGATGCAACCACGGCGATGTCCATCATTTATACCTTTTCGACGGATGGCTGATGGCGAAGACAGGCAAATCATGAAAAGGCAATCTATATCAAAGTATAGGTTATCCAGACTACTTGACAAGCTGGGCAGTCTTGTTGATGATTCTGAGGATGATAATGACTTGAGCTATCTTAATAATGATTTTGACGATGAAATTGACAAAGATGAGTTCATGTCTGAGAAGCAGGCAGTGTTGCTCTTAAATGACATCCTTAAGCAGACAGCTCTGGCAAAGTATAAGCAACGCTTAGCACAGCCCATTGTCCGTGCTGTGGCTGTAGATAATTTCTTCGCCCTCATTACTGGAGAGCAAGCTACAAAGCCACCAGCTATGGCAGAATCCACTCAGTGTTTCATTGATCGAATTGCTAACTATTCGTTGCCCAAG
Organism: Rutidosis leptorrhynchoides; assembly: GCF_046630445.1. Taxonomy (NCBI): domain Eukaryota; kingdom Viridiplantae; phylum Streptophyta; class Magnoliopsida; order Asterales; family Asteraceae; genus Rutidosis; species Rutidosis leptorrhynchoides. Next base: position 292,488,097 of record NC_092335.1, read on the forward strand.
AATCTTGGCATACCGGCAATTGTAGTTTATGATGGTACAACAGATCCTGAGGATTTCCTCACTATGTTTGAAGGTGCAATGAGGTTGCAGCATTGGGATGACGAGGTAGCTTGTCATATGTTTCCAATGGTGCTGCAGAAAATGGCAAGGGAATGGTTTGCTAGCTTGCCGCCTAGAAGCATCACAAGTTATTTGCCGCCTAGAAGCATCACAAGTTATTTGTCGCCTAGAAAATATTACACAATTCTTCCTCATATATTTTATGACGGAAGGCGTATGACAGATAGGTCACTAACCCATAGCTAATCTTCACACAATATTTAAAAAGTTCTTCCTCATGTACTTTATGACGGAAGGCGTATGGCGGAAAGATTATTCTATAATCACTCTTCAAAGAACACTTCATGATATTCCTCATTAATTTGATGACGGAAAGCATATAACAGATAACGAGTGTCCTACTGAATACTTGAAGGCATAGTGTTTGCAAATTGAATTTTTGATATGTTGCTCATTCAACTGAAGTTAACAATGCAAGATACCCAAAAGCGAATTATCTTAAACACTTTTCAAAATGCTTTGTTCAGTTGTACAATATACAATTGTACATAAAATTTTATGATACGCTCAGTGCATAGCAGATGGGTTATAAACAACAAACATCAAAGTATTTGGCATAATCACTACAATAAGTGTATGTTTATGGCATTCAAATTATCAACAAACGGTTGTTCATCAAATAGTTGCAAGTTTATGAAAATTGAACATTGAGTACATCCTGAGCAGATGACTCCTTCTGCTACACACTTCATCATAAACATCTATCTTTAGATTAATTAATCTATCTTTGGCTTCATCCACCTTCTCCATAGTTCCAGGACGCATAAGGTTGGCAATAGCAGCTGGAAGTGTCTGGTTTGGGGCAAGGCGTTTGGTAATTTTGTTTGTAACATCAGAAATGAAATGAGTACGAACAGCTTCAACATAATCATTGTAGGGATTCCCCACAAGATTGGATCCAAGCACATTCGCTATCACACCCGGTATCCCCTTCTTAAGCTCAGCAAAATTACTCTCACCCTTCTCCACCCTCTGGAGAAGCTCAGCAGATTTCTCCCTCTCTGCACTCAACTCCTTCTCTAGCTCACTCACCTTCACCTGCTCCTCCTCAAACTTTTTCTTTTCAACATCTACCAACCTGTCCTTCTCCTCTTGCAGAGCAATAGCAGCATCTTGAGCACTTTTCAGTTCGGCTTCTCTAGCCTTCAATATATTCTGAGCATCAGTCAAGACACGTTCAGCATCAATTGCTCTTTTGCGAGCATTTGCACCTTGAGCAATCTCAGCACGGGCAAAGGTAAGTATGGATTCCTGTTGCTTCTGCAGTTGCAGCACGGAATCCAGATGGTTAGTCAGCAATACATGAGCTATAGTAGTTAATTCCCTGAGCTGCTCAGAGCGGAGAGCGGTGAACTGGGGTTTTAGTTCAGGGATAGCATAACCCTGTAGAAGAAAAATTTTATGGTTAATTTCAAGCAACTTACATAAATAAATTGCAAGCATATACATGCAGGAAGTTTTATCATTCATACCTGAAGAAGAGTTGAAAATTCTTTGTCCTTAGTAGCAGGATTCTGAATGATCGCCTGCAATGTCCTCACATGAGCAGGAAGAGATGGCTCTTGAACATTGGATGATGTGACAGTAGGGTTAGTGGTATTAGGAGGAGGAGAATGATAAGCAGAGTCGCCTTCCAGCCTCTCTTCATCGAATTTAGATTCCTCAAATCTAGTAAAGTTTGGGTCAGGAGTTTTCAGACCCTTATCTCCTTCACCTCCAAGGTTCTCCTCCGGCCTCTGCTCACTGCCTTCAGTAGCCTTCCCTTGGCTATCGTCAGATTCTGCTAAAATCACTAACAGAAACAAGTTAGCATTATGAAAAAATATAACGGTTATAAGTAAAGACATGTGCATTATCAAGAAAGAGCAGAATGGACATACTTCTTCTGCATTTCTGCTTTTGGCTCCCCTCTGTACTTTTTGCCCTCTTAGAGCCTATGCACTTCTTCCTTGTCTTTTGGGTTGGAGGAGGAGTGGGGTTTGTTTCACCTGTGATGTCAACCGAGCCTGATGTCTGCTGCTCGGTGATGGTGGTGTCATCCGCTGTCCATTCAGTGTCTGTCTGTTCAGACCCAGACTCACTGTCAGAACTGCTGACAATGATTTCTTCCCCTTTTTCAGCAGCTGCAGCATCAGCAAAATCCTTAGCCTCCGCTGCAACCCTCTCTGCTTCTAGCTCTTCAGCAGTTTTAGCACGGTCAGTGATCTCAACTTCATCCTCCAGATCGAGGGATAAGAGAGCAGAGCGAACTTGCATCTCGGAGTTGACTGCAAAAATTAAACATGGACAGTAATATAAGCAAACATGGTGAACAATAAGACGAGCATTATATATATATATATATATATATATATATATATATATATATATATATATATATATATATATATTAGGATGATCATATCACATCCTACCCTGATTCTTCTCACAGAGTACTGGCACAGAAGTGCTTGGCCATTCTTGACTCACTCTACACAGCACAAGAATCCCCTCATACTTCTCGTATGATCTGGGCGGAAGGCGGAGTTCTTTCAAATTATTTACTATCCGCTGCTCTGCGGTAGAAATCTTAACACCTTTTCCTACACCAGCATCAATAGTACCCCATTTCCGGACAACGGAAAACTCCTCCAGAATAACAGTCTCATCAACAAAGAAAAACGGACTCTTCCAGTCCTTCAAGTTTGATACTCTATTTGTACCAACAAAATGGGTATTTCGTTTACAATCAATAGTAATCCAGCAGTCGCTAATTGTACGAATTCTAAACAAAGAGATAAAAACTTTAATGCGAGGCTTAATATTGCTGGCATTACAGTACATTTCAAAAAGGATAATTTTTTGAAGGCCGTGGGGATGCATTTGGCTCAGGCAAGCCTTGTAATATCTAAGAAGGCGAAGGAGAAAGTTTGTAGGGGGAACACTGAGGTTGCCGTGAGTAAGTTGTAAGGCATATAAAGTAATTTTTCCATCAGGAGGATGGTTAGAAGTCTGCCTGTTGGTAGGAAGAACAGGGTTGAATTGATTAAGATGGTGAAAGGTAATCTTCAAACCATCTAAGTATTCTCTTGTCAGTGATGAAGCCATCGTGCTAACTTCTGGAATGTCAGCAGCATTTGAAGAAGAGGGCGCTGCGTGTTCTTGGCCAGTACTCGGTGTAGAAGCGATGGTAATAAAGTAAAAAGATATCAACAGGAAAGAAATAGCAGTAAGATGAAGTGTCACTGACCTTGGATGACGATAAACCTTAAAAAGTTGAAGGATGAAGAAAGCGATAAAGATTTGGGAAGAAATGTGCTTTTTAGATCTTGGCAAAGGTAAAAAAAGTGAAGATAAAAGGGTTATGCCGGTTTATATAGGAGTTCGTTGATGCAATTTTTATGGACATGATTGTGACACGTGTACGGGTAAGTTTAAACGTAGGGTACGAAATGACACTTTTTACAGCTGGAGGCGCGTGGAGATTCTCAACCATTTAAAATTAATCATCATAGCGTCAGTAAAATACGTCTGCATTTAATGCCTGTAATGTTTTCCCCGATGCAAATAGGCGATGAACAGGCTAGTTCGGCATGCGTTATCAAAAGTTTAACAACTTAATCATTTTTCAAACGCATAAGTCATTAAACTGGGGGGACTTAATGGTGTATCCTATCGTATACACACATAAAAGGCATAATGGTTGCATAAAAGTAGCATCAGGAAGGCTGGAAACAACAGTTTTGTGGAATTATCCGTCCAGCGTTCTCCGTCATACAGGCTGCTCCGTCATGCGTAAGCCCTGAAGGCCGCCTAGCGCATAAGCTCTGGCCGGAGAACGTCACTTTTAGCGTAAATTTCAGAACACAAGTAACAGAACGTATCATCATCTGACACGTGTCCCCGAACAATCTGGTGGATCTGATACTATAAATAGACCCCTTGGGTCGTCATTTTACACAGTTCAGACATTCTGTCAAAGTTGAGAGCTGAGATTTCATCTCTCTCTAACACTTTCTCTCACTAGAATTCATCCGGCTAGCACTTTACGCTCTACGTACGATAGATTGATTAAGCCACCCCACAAGTTTCTACACTTGTGAACCGGGTCTGCAGGAATTATTTCCCAAGAGCAAACATCAATCGGCAACACTCGCCCACCTAAAGCTAGATTACTTCTAGTATCGTGTTGACATACTAAGCCTTACTTCATAAGGAAATAGGTGTTAACATAATACGAGAGGAGTTTCCACCTCGATGTGAGAATATCAAGCATATTTGTAGTTCGTCTATAAAACTATGCAAAAACGAGATAGTATACACGTGTAACATGTGTTTGAAGTCGAAAGAATTTGTCATTCATTCGGAAGCATAGATATGGTTCGATAATAATCGAAGGTGTGTCCCTGGTATGGTTGTTATCAACATTCTCGGATTTTTCGGATATCCAACAAGAAAAATGAAGTCATGTACATGGCACATGGTGGTGATTAGGTTGATCGAGTCCAATCACCATCACGAGTAATTAGAACTTTGGTATGACTTACTATAATATAACCATGTTGATCGAGTGTCGTTATATTATACTAACTCATACCTCCATTCTCACATCACTCCATATATTCAAGTTCGTGTAATCGTGAAGATTTAAAATGGATAAAGTGTAACGACATCTCTAACGTGACTCACATTTAATCAAAAGAATTAGTAAAACTCTGAAGAAGCGTTTCCCGAGGGAAGTGTATAGATGATTGTTCACGTCAATGCGGTTAAAGTCAAACAACAATGTCTTTAGGCACGAAAATGAATAACGAATTATGATAACGAGTAGCACGCAACCGTAGTGATAAGTAGTGATGACGATACTCACCTAGAGTAGTGGTGGTAGTAACAGGAAGTGGTAGATAGTAAGGGACACCAGTGTAACAATGGTGGTGATTAGTGAGTTCCACCGTTGTGGAAACTTTACAGTACATGTGGATAGTAAGCTGGGATGATAGTGAATAACAACCGAGGAAACAAAGTTCCCGAACTAGTGTGACTAATGAAGTCGCCGTCATCCTTACGTGTATGAATCTTGAATTTACGTGTGTTACCAGAAAGTGGCAGAATACGGATTCGAATGATGAAAATTTGGTACTATTAAGGAGTTCACCTAAGAATGATTCAAGTATATATGCAAAAGTAGTCAAGTAAGTGCTATCTATAGCAAATGCAAGTCAGAATGCAATGATTAACTATCCAGTTGTAGTCTAGACTCACTAATGCGTCCTAACGACTCTTTCAGACACACTAATGCACATCCTAGATCCCTACAACCAACGCTCTGATACCATCTGTAATGACCTGATAAAACGTCATTGAGGGCGTCGTTAACTTAGGTCCCGTTGTAGTGATCCGAACTTTTCCATGTTTATATATATTAATTGAGATTGATATTTACATGATTAAATGTTTCCAACATGTTAAGCAATCAAACTTGTTAAGACTTGATTAATTGAAATATGTTTCATATAGACAATTGACCACCCAAGTTGACCGGCGATTCACGAACGTTAAAACTTGTAAAAATGACATGACGATATATATATGGATATACATATGGTTAACATGAGATTATGATAAGTAAGTATCTCCATAAGTATATTAACAATGAGTTATATACATATAAACAAGACTACTAACTTAAGGATTTCGAAACGAGACATATATGTAACGATTATCGTTGTAACGACATTTAAATGTATATATATCATATTAAGATATATTAATATATCATAATATCATGATAATATAATAAGTTAACATCTCATTAGATATAATAAACAATGGGTTAACAACATTAATTGAGATCGTTAACTTAAAGGTTTCAAAACAACACTTACATGTAACGACTAACGATGACTTAACGACTCAGTTAAAATGTATATACATGTAGTGTATTTAGATGTATTAAAATACTTTTGGAAGACTTCAAGACATATATCAAAACACTCATACTTAACGAAAATGGTTACAGTTACTTTCCCATTCTTTTCTTTCATCAAGAATTCTAGTCGTATTCTTACCCGTATTATACACAGCTTCAAAACGTACTTACTATGGGTATATACCAATAGGAACTAGCATGGGATTCCACTCTTGATTATGTCATGTATGACTAATCAATTTTAACTTCTACCATGAGCTAGTCAACTAACTAGAACTCCTTTTAACCCCACTCACCACTCACCAATTACCACTCATCATTCACACCATTTCACTTCCAATTCTCTTTCTAATTCTCTCTCAACACACACACACACTATTATGAACGTATTTTTCCAGTAGTTAATCATCATCTTCATCAAAAATTACTTCAAGAATCAAGCTATAATCATCATAGGAAGAACACTTCAAGAACACTTCAAAAATCCCTTCAAGTTTACTAATTTACTTCCAAGCTTTCTAATCCATTCCAAGTAATCATCTAAGATCAAGAAACCTTTGTTATATATAGTAGGTTATCTTTATTATTCAAGTTAATATTCATATTCAAACTTTGATTCAATTTCTATAACTATAAACTATCTTAATTCGAGTAAAAATCTTACTTGAACTTGTTTTTGTGTCATGATCCTACTTCAAGAACTTTCAAGCCATCCAAGATCCTTTGAAGCTAGATCATTTCTTGTCACTTCCAGTAGGTTTACCTACTAAACTTGAGGTAGTAATGATGTTCATAACATCATTCGATTCATATATATAAAACTATCTTATTCGAAGGTTTAAACTCGTAATCACTAGAACATAGTTTAGTTAATTCTAAACTTGTTCGCAAACAAAAGTTAATCCTTCTAAATTGACTTTTTAAATTAACTAAACACATGTTCTATATCTATATGATATGCTAACTTAATGATTTAAAACCTGGAAACACGAAAAACACCGTAAAACCGGATTTACGCCGTCGTAGTAACACCGCGGCTGTTTTGGGTTAGTTAATTAAAAACTATGATAAACTTTGATTTAAAAGTTGTAATTCTGAGAAAATGATTTTTATTATGAACATGAAACTATATCCAAAAATTATGGTTAAACTCAAAGTGGAAGTATGTTTTCTAAAATGGTCATCTAGACGTCGTTCTTTCGGCTGAAATGACTACCTTTACAAAAATGACTTGTAACTTATTTTTTCGACTATAAACCTATACTTTTTCTGTTTAGATTCATAAAATGGAGTTCAATTTGAAACCACAGCAATTTGATTCACTCAAAACGAATTTAAAATGAAGAAGTTATGGGTAAAACAAGATTGGATAATTTTTCTCATTTTAGCTACGTGAAAATTGGTAACAAATTTATTCCAACCATAACTTAATCAACTTGTATTGTATATTATGTAATCTTGAGATACCATAGACACGTATACAATGTTTCGACCTATCATGTCGACACATCTATATATATTTCGGAACAACCATAGACACTCTATATGTGAATGTTGGAGTTAGCTATACTGGGTTGAGGTTGATTCCAAAATATATATAGTTTAAGTTGTGATCAATACTGAGATACGTTGTGACGACCTGGAAATTTTCGACTAAATTTAAACTTTATCTTTATATTATTCTGACACGATAAACAATGTTTGTTAAGTTAAATCTCAAGGATTTTAAACTATGTTTATACATTCATTTAAACCTCGACCAAATTCCGACGATTCACGAACCATTATATATAAATAGATATGTATATGTATATATATATATATATATATATATATATATATATATATATATATATATATATATATATATTATAACTTGAGAATATTAATAAAGTATTAAACGTATAATACTTTACACGAACGTATTTGTTTCAATATGATTTTCGACGAAATTAAAAAAAATATATATATTAAATGATTGAATTATCATAAACATTGAATTATGATTACAAGTCTCTGTTGAGAGGTCCACTATGATTTGAGAAAATTTATTCCTCTTAACGATATTCAGAATAATTTGTAAAGCTATTTATAAATAAAAATATAAAGTGTCATTTACGAAAGTTAGACAAAAGTTAGTGGAGAATTGGTTTCCATAATATTCTATTAATCTATTTTTAAACGTACAAAGACGTTTTCAGTTTAAAAAGAACTTTATTATTAAAACGTATATAACTTTTATAAATATCTAGAATCACTTTTGACAACTCATTACTTAACCAGTATAATAAATATAACAATATTTATATTTTATTTCATTAAATATATATAACGATTTAAATTAATATTATATATATTTATACGCGTATTATACATACATAGTTTTTATACTTTTACTATACTTTAACTTTACCTTGACTTTACTTTTACTTTACTTTAACTTTAATAATTCACTTTAATAATTCATACTTTAATAATTCACTTTAATAATTCATACTTTAATAATTCACTTTAATAATTCATACTTTAATAATTCACTTTAATAATTCATACTTTAATAATTCACTTTAATAATTCATACTTTAATAATTCACTTTAATAACTCATACTTTAATAATTCACTTTAATAATTCAAAAATCTATTATAAATAGAATTCAATAGGTTTCATTATTTCATAGAAACTTGAAAATATATTTCTCTAAACTCTCTCAATCAATTTATATATATATATATATATATATATATATATATATATATATATATATATATATATATATATATATATATATATATATATATATATATATATATATATATATATATATATATTTGCTCTGTATTATTTCAAGATATTATTAGTATACATAAAATATTACGACGGAGTGCTGTCCGAGTGATTTCAAAATAGTTTTTTTGAATGAGTCGAAGCTAAGGAAATTATGGGTTATAGCTATGGAGGTGATGGGTATGGTTCATGGGTATGCTCGTGAGGTCAATCTAGTGTTTATCATCTCCGTTGCGTCCACGTACTTTCCTACAATATTGAATCTCAATACTGATACGTTCGTGAATCCGAGGCCAACCTTGCACTTGTTAAATGAAGTTATATGTATTTTTACTACGAAATACAGTATTGTGAGTTTCATTTGCTCCCTTTTTATTTTCTTTTGCAATATATTTTTGGGCTGAGAATACATGCGCTGTTTTATAAATGTTTTACGAAATAGGCACAAGTACTAAAACTAATTCTACGTGGGTTTAAACCAGAAATATACCCTTAGCTTGGTAACATTAAACTACTTGTCTATGTACGGTAGGCGCGAATCCTAAAGATAGATCTATTGGGCCTGACAAACCCCATCCTGACTATGGGATGCTTTAGTACTTCGAGGTTATTTTAAACACACCTGATCTGGTGTACTTTAGAGGGTAAAACATGAACGTTAAGGCTTGTTACCGGGTGCCTACAACTTATAGAATACTTTTATACACTTGCGAGTGTACATATATTTATAAACGGAAATCTTGTGGTCTATTAATATATTGAAATGATTGTTATGATAAACCTATGAACTCACCAACCTTTTGGTTGATACTTTAAAGCATGTTTATTCTCAGGTATTAAAGAAATCTTCCGCTGTGCATTAGCTCATTTTAAGGATATTACTTGGAGTCATTCATGGCATATTTTGAAAGACGTTGCATTCGAGTCATTGAGTTCATCAAGATTATTATTATGTCAATTATAGTTGGATGTATTATCAAATGGTGTGCATGCCGTCAACTTTTGTTGTAAAGAAAGTTTGTCTTTTAAAAACGAATGCAATGTTTGTAAAATGTATCATATAGAGGTCAAATACCTCGCGATGTAATCAACTATTGTGAATCGTTTATAATGTATATGAACGGGTCCTTTCAGTTGGTATCAGAGCGGTGGTCTTAGCGAACCAGGTCTGCATTAGTGTGTCTAACTGATAGTTGTTAGGATGCATTAGTGAGCCTGGACTTCGACCGTGTCTGCATGTCAAAAGTTTTGCTTATAATTTTTGTTGAAAATTGCCTGCTTATCATTCTTAGTCTAGACACGTCTTACTGCATTGATTTCATGAATAGTGTATAGACAAAATTCATATCTTAGCGTATCTGCTAATCCATATCTTAGCGTATCTGTTACTGTAAACTTTGCCTGACATATCCCGTAAATTCCTCCGTAATCTACGAAATCTTTTGCGCTATATATATAGATATTCTATGTAATTAGAATACCACCCGATAGCTGAAAAATCATTTCATATCGAAAAATCCTTTATTCACTCGAAATAAATGGAATTCGTCATTAGTTCAAGTCCCTCGAATTCTGATATGGAATCCCACTCAAGCTCCGAAAGCAGTGTGACCGGAATGGATCAACCAATTAGCCATCATCTATTCTGGATGAATTGGGGATAGGTTCGTAGCCTCTTCAATAATTGGAGACAAGAAGAAGGTGATCCCTTCCATCCACCACATTGCCCTCTTGGCGATGAACCTGAAGCACTTACTAGCGAATCGGTCCGAAACACCATTTTCTCTCTCATTTCCAGAGAATCTCGTCACGATTATATACTACATCAAATTCTAGATTTTATTTATCCACTCATTCAAACCGACAATCACCCCGGTGTAATAGAAGAAGTCAACGCGCTTCGTGTTCGAGTAGTGGCTTTAGAGAATATGGTGCAAGGGTTACAAACACCAACAAATAACGAAGTATTAATTCATAATTTCAATTTTATTGAATAAATACTCCGTAAAAGTTATGTAATTTCTAAAGTCTTTAGGGATTATTCAGTTCTAGTTTCAACCGTAAATCAAATGAGTTTAATTTAATATTAACTCATTAAATCTATGTTACATCTGAAGAAAATATGCACATATATATTTTCATAAAGACTGTAATAAAATTCTGTTGTACAAAATATTAATTGTGAATTTTTTTTAACGGGTAGGTAATACCCGAGAGATATATAAATTCACAATTAATATGTTACATTTTTCGAATCTGATTAAGCAAATCATCAACTATACTCCCAAAATCTCACAACAATATACATTCTTGTATAGTAATCAAAACAACCATTCTCACCCAAATTTGATTACGCATTCTGATTTTGACAAATCAAAATCCAAGTCATGATTTAACAGAAGACATCACTCTTAGATTCCTACATCTTTCAAAGCTATACTTTGACTTCAAAACTGTGTAACATCATATGTATATTAACGATTACAAACTGTGTTCAAACTCTCCAAAGTTTTCGAAGACACTTCAAACAATGAACAATCGAGATGATGATCCAACCACATATTACCCACATTTATGTACCTAAAAAGCTCTCGAAGCCAAAGTCATATTTCGACGTGTATCCGTGTCATACCCTTTGGGATTTATTAGCTAAAATGACTTTTCAATTCCTTTTCAAAGTAGACAGTTTTGTCACAGCTCCAGCAAGTCAACTTTGACTTTTCAGTCGGACTAGTCTTATTATAACCTCGATAGATACGATGCCCTTTCGTCATCGTTACTGGGGACCTTTCATATCTCGCCACCTTAGCAATAAACTTACCAACAACTTCAATTATCTTTGACTTTTCGAAAAATCATTATATTTATTGAAATCACATCATTTACTCATTCGCATCTTGTAACGAGAATTGTCATACGAATCATCGGAAAACAGTAACCAGTATTTTGAAATCTCGCAGCATGTCTACGCCAACAGTTATATGTGTACGTAAAACGTCTATCTACTGGACTTACATACTTTGAATGTGAAGTTCTGAAAAATATTTTGAACTGCAAACTAGTTCTTGAAATGCTGACGAAACATCAAAAACTGTAAACGATCTTTAAACTAAAAAGTTTGATGACAAAGAATAGTAAGGTGGTAAAGCTGAGAAAAAGAGAAGGTTTGGAACTGAAAAATGGATTGAACAGACTATGAAGGAGGCTGTGGACAAATCACAAAGACTAAATCTGCCTTCAAAGAATTCAAATGATTCAGTGCCTGCTAAAGTCATTAACGAATACCTTACTCTTTATTCTAAACCTTTACAGAAAAATCTTCATCATCATCCATCAATATTAAAAATTCTAAGATATTATCATATCTTTCATTATAAATATCCGCGATATTTCTGAAGATATTTTCACAACTAATCTTATCTGAAGTCATTTATCTCTTTGCGCTATCAGTGTTACATCGTATAAGAAACTATTAGTTTCTATATTCTATAAACTTTCGAGTTTAAATTATGAATGTTTTGAAGTAGTGTTGGGAACTGAAGCATGAGTTAGTATAATATAATGACACTTGATCAACGTGATTATATTACAGTAAGTCATGCTGAGTTTCTAATGGGACCTGACGATTCACAGACCATGCCGTCATCATGTTCCATGTTACACGACTCTTGTATTCTATTTAATCTCTAAAAATATCAAGAATATATTTTCTTGATGATTCGGTCTTTTCAGGGAATTCTGGTAAATTAATAAATCAAGATCGTGCCATTACCATTTCCTTCTTAGAACATTAACTATGTTCATTCTGAAATTCATATCTGCGAATACTGGACCATTACAAACGTTGCTTAATCGCAAGAAGAAGAAACGAAATGACAAAACTCCAAAATAAAATTGGAGTATAAATCGCAGCAAATAGAAGGGAGCATTAACTGTGGATGTCAATGATTATAGAAGATAAAAGCAGGGGCTTTGAAATATAAGGGAAGATATAAAACCCAACAACCATCCAAAAATTATAAACCGTATATATCGATGCATATAGCAATATAAAGACACCAAAGAACTAAAAACACTATAAAACCGAGAGTATAGTAGAAGTAAATAGATTCTTCCAGAGGCAGATGAAAAAGAAGAACGACAGATATGAAAGTGAGGAGTATATCGAGAATCAGTACTGGATGAAGCATATTGACAAATACTTTAAAATATGAGTTGAGGGAGAAAGAATAGAAGGTGTGAGTTGTAAGGAAACGAAGGAGGTGGATTTATAGTGAAATACCCGACAGAGAAATCAAGATGGAATATCGTATTAATTCGAAGAGAATCATAATCTCCTTAATCACCGAAGCATCAAATCCAACATAGATTACAAAGATTTTCTTTAAATTCGGAGATCAATTGTGATGATGTCAAAAGATATGACGAATCACTATAATCTTATTTCCTTCATTTACGATAACTTCCCTCATACGCTTATAGTAATCGAATTATTTTATCCATACTTCTTAGACATGATAAAACTTCATAATCGTTACGTCATAATAACATTCTCATTGTTAGCCATAACCACCTCTATCAAATTTCGGGGACGAAATTTCTTTAACGGGTAGGTACTGTGACGACCTGGAAATTTTCGACTAAATTTAAACTTTATCTTTATATTATTCTGACACGATAAACAATGTTTGTTAAGTTAAATCTCAAGGATTTTAAACTATGTTTATACATTCATTTAAACCTCGACCAAATTCCGACGATTCACGAACCATTATATATAAATAGATATGTATATGTATATATATATATATATATATATATATATATATATATATATATTATAACTTGAGAATATTAATAAAGTATTAAACGTATAATACTTTACACGAACATATTTGTTTCAATGTGATTTTCGACGAAATTAAAAAAAATATATATTAAATGATTGAATTATCAGAAACATTGAATTATGATTACAAGTCTCTGTTGAGAGGTCCACTATGATTTGAGAAAATCTATTCCTCTTAACGATATTCAGAATAATTTGTAAAGCTATTTATAAATAAAAATATAAAGTGTCATTTACGAAAGTTAGTGGAGAATTGGTTTCCATAATATTCTATTAATCTATTTTTAAACGTACAAAGACGTTTTCAGTTTAAAAAGAACTTTATTATTAAAACGTATATAACTTTTATAAATATCTAGAATCACTTTCGACAACTCATTACTTAACCAGTATAATAAATATAACAATATTTATATTTTATTTCATTAAATATATATAACGATTTAAATTAATATTATATATATTTATACGCGTATTATACATACATAGTTTTTATACTTTTACTATACTTTAACTTTACCTTGACTTTACTTTTACTTTACTTTAACTTTAATAATTCACTTTAATAATTCATACTTTAATAATTCACTTTAATAATTCACTTTAATAATTCATACTTTAATAATTCACTTTAATAATTCATACTTTAATAATTCACTTTAATAATTCATACTTTAATAATTCACTTTAATAATTCATATTTTAATAATTCACTTTAATAATTCAAAAATCTATTATAAATAGAATTCAATAGGTTTCATTATTTCATAGAAACTTGAAAATATATTTCTCTAAACTCTCTCAATCAATTTATATATATATATATATATATATATTTGCTCTGTATTATTTCAAGATATTATTAGTATACATAAAATATTACGACGGAGTGCTGTCCGAGTGATTTCAAAATAGTTTTTTTGAATGAGTCGAAGCTAAGGAAATTATGGGTTATAGCTATGGAGGTGATGGGTATGGTTCATGGGTATGCTAGTGAGGTCAATCTAGTGTTTATCATCTCCGTTGCGTCCACGTACTTTCCTACAATATTGAATCTCAATACTGATACGTTCGTGAATCCGAGGCCAACCTTGCACTTGTTAAATGACGTTATATGTATTTTTACTACGAAATACAGTATTGTGAGTTTCATTTGCTCCCTTTTTATTTGCTTTTGCAATATATTTTTGGGCTGAGAATACATGCGCTGTTTTATAAATGTTTTACGAAATAGGCACAAGTACTAAAACTAATTCTACGTGGGTTTAAACCAGAAATATAACCTTAGCTTGGTAACATTAAACTACTTGTCTATGTACGATAGGCGCGAATCCTAAAGATAGATCTATTGGGCCTGACAAACCCCATCCTGACTATGGGATACTTTAGTACTTCGAGGTTATTTTAAACACACCTGATCTGGTGTACTTTAGAGGGTAAAACATGAACGTTAAGGCTTGTTACCGGGTGCCTACAACTTATAGAATACTTTTATACACTTGCGAGTGTACATATATTTATAAACGGAAATCTTGTGGTCTATTAATATATTGAAATGATTGTTATGATAAACCTATGAACTCACCAACCTTTTGGTTGATACTTTAAAGCATGTTTATTCTCAGGTATTAAAGAAATCTTCCGCTGTGCATTAGCTCATTTTAAGGATATTACTTGGAGTCATTCATGGCATATTTTGAAAGACGTTGCATTCGAGTCATTGAGTTCATCAAGATTATTATTATGTCAATTATAGTTGGATGTATTATCAAATGGTGTGCATGCCGTCAACTTTCGTTGTAAAGAAAGTTTGTCTTTTAAAAACGAATGCAATGTTTGTAAAATGTATCATATAGAGGTCAAATACCTCGCGATGTAATCAACTATTGTGAATCGTTTATAATGTATATGAACGGGTCCTTTCATACGTATACACTGGGTCGTGGATTGATTCAAGATAATATTTATCTATTTATTTCTGTACATCTAACTGTGGACAACTAGTTGTAGGTTACTAACGAGGACAGCTGACTTAATAAACTTAAAACATCAAAATATATTAAAAGTGTTGTAAATATATTTTGAACATACTTTAATATATATGTATATATTGTTATAGGTTCGTGAATCAACCAGTGGCCAAGTCTTACTTGCCGACGAAGTAAAAATCTGTGAAAGTGAGTTATAGTCCCACTTTTAAAATCTAATATTTTTGGGATGAGAATACATTCAGGTTTTATAAATGATTTACAAAATAGACACAAGTACGTGAAACTACATTCTATAGTTGAATTATCGAAATCGAATATGCCCCTTTTTATTAAGTCTGGTAATCTAAGAATTAGGGAACAGACACCCTAATTGACGCGAATCCTAAAGATAGATCTATTGGGCCTAACAAACCCCATCCAAAGTACCGGATGCTTTAGTACTTCGAAATTTATATCATATCCGAAGGGTGTCCCGGAATGATGGGGATATTCTTATATATATGCATCGTGTTAATGTCGGTTACCAGGTGTTCACCATATGAATGATTTTTATCTCTATGTATGGGATGTGTATTGAAATATGAAATCTTGTGGTCTATTGTTACGATTTGATATATATAGGTTAAACCTATTACACACCAACATTTTTGTTGACGTTTTAAGCATGTTTATTCTCAGGTGATTATTAAGAGCTTCCGCTGTCACATACTTAAATAAGGACGAGATTTGGAGTCCATGCTTGTATGATATTGTGTAAAAACTGCATTCAAGAAACTTATTTTGTTGTAACATATTTGTATTGTAAACCTTTATGTAATGGTCGTGTGTAAACAGGATATTTTAGATTATCATTATTTGATAATCTACCTAAAGCTTTTTAAACCTTTATTGATGAAATAAAGGTTATGGTTTGTTTTAAAATGAATGCAGTCTTTGAAAAACGTCTCATATAGAGGTCAAAACCTCGCAACGAAATCAATTAATATGGAACGTTTTTAATCAATAAGAACGGGACATTTCAGTTGGTATCCGAGCGTTGGTCTTAGAGAACTAGAATTTTGCATTAGTGTGTCTTATCGAGTTTGTTAGGATGCATTAGTGAGTCTGGACTTCGACCGTGTTTACTTGAAAAATGATTGCTTAACAAATTTTGTTGGAAACTATATATTTTTAACATGTGAATATTATGTGATATATTAATCTCTTAACGCGTTTGATATTATGTGATAGATGTCTACCTCTAGAACAAGTCCCATTGACTCACCTAATAATAATGAAGAGTCAAATATAAATTGGAATGATTCGTGGACTGATTCACAAGTTCCCGAAGAGGAACCGGAAGAAGAGTCAGAACCGGAAGAAGAATCGGAACCAGAAGAAGAATCGGAACCGGAAGAAGAAATAGAACCGGTGGGGGAAATAATAAAACGGTTAAGTAAAAGAAAATCCTCAACCAACCGACCAAGGTTAATTATGGTCAATGATGTTTTCGCTAAGGAAGCAAAATATTGGGAGGATTACCAATTCTCCGATGAATCGGATTCTGACGAGAATTCCGATGATGTTATAGAAATTACCCCAACTGAATTTAAAAAGGCAAAAGAAAATAATAAGGGAAAGGGCATAAAAATAGAGAAATCTAATTCCAACCCCGATGAACTTTATATGTATCGTCAACCCCCGAAGTCCTTAAGTTGTAACAATGACCCGGGAACCTCTAAACCACCAGGTTTTTCTAAACCAATGTGGAAAACGACGGCTCGTATTAGGGGAACATCATATATCCCTAGAAACTTGGCAAAACGAACCAAAACCGAAGAAGAAGAAACAAGCGAGTCGGAATAAGATAGTTGTATTCGTGTGGTGTAATATATGTAATATAGTGTGCTTATGATTTATGATATATGTAAAAATTGCTTGTATTAATAAGTATTTTTTTTATGAATCTAACTCTTGTCTATTTTACAGTATAAAAACACAAAATGGATAGACAACCCAATATTTTAAGAGACCTACCCAGAGACATGATTGATGAAATCTTGTCTGGAGTCGGTCAGAATTCTTCGGCACAACTATTTAAGGCGAGATCAGTTTGTAAGACATTTGAAGAACGTTCCAAGAATTCCTTGGTTTATAAAAAGGCTTTCGTTCGAAAGATGGGGGATATCACATTGGGAAATCCATAAGTTACGATGTGTTTACTTTGACGCATATATTGCGGGGAACCCAAATGCTATTTTATGCAACGGGTTAAGAAATTATTTTGACTCAGTATATCCGAATATAGGACTTCGTGATTTAGAAAAAGCGGCTAACATGCAACATAAAGAAGCATGTTATGGTTACGGGTTAGTAATGTTCGCTTCTCACCAAAGTGAGAACAAGAACATCGGGCTACAACTATTAAACAAAACGTTCCCACAAGTGACGGAGTCGGTAATTGGGGTAAGAAATGAGGTTTTTAGGTTATTACGAGACTGTTGGTCATTATGTAACCCTCGTCCCTTTGACGACGTTACAATACACTGTCTTATCAACGGCCATAATGGTTATGTTCCACAAGACCAAGGATGGGAAGTAGTCCTAGTAAAACCAGAATGCATGACTTGTTTCTGGACGTATGAATTACGTGTCTTTATTGCCTTTGCTGAACGACTTGTGTACTAGCTAGAATTATCTTCACAACTATCTTGTATCAAAGTTATTGTGTGCTATATTTCATGCTTTATGTAAAATAAGCGGTATTGTAAGTTTGTAAAATATTGTATAAAAGTTTGAACGCGAAATATTATTACAATCAGTTTTTCATATAGAATTGTAGTAGTTGAATTGTATATTAGCTACTAAGTATGAACTTAACGGGTAGGTACTACCCGAATTTAAACTTATAAAATGCTAATATGAAGAAAAAGCTTTTATAAATGAGTTCATATTATGCTACAAAATACTATTAACTACTCTTAATATTCTGTATGATTAACTTGTTCCATTTGACTATTTTGAAGGAAATGGCACCGACTACTCGACACACCGTGAATATGAATGAAGAGGAATTCCGTACTTTTCTAGCTTCAAACATAGCCGCAGTACAGGCTGCGCTACATACCAACAATAACCTTGGATCTGGCAGTACAAGAAATCGTGTAGGATTCACCTACAAAGAATTCACTGCCTGCAAACCTTTGGAATTTGATGGAACCGAAGGACCGATCGGATTGAAATGGTGGACCGAGAAGGTCGAATTGGTGTTTGCCATAAGTAAGTGTACTGAAGAGGACAAAGTGAAGTACGCTACGCATACCTTCACAGGTTCTGCGTTAACATGGTGGAATACCTATCTAGAGCAAGTGGGACAAGATGATGCATACGCACTACCGTGGTCAGCATTCAAGCACTTGATGAACGAGAAGTACCGTCCCAGAACCGAGGTCAATAAGCTCAAGACAGAACTTAGAGGGTTACGAACCCAAGGATTTGATATTACCACGTACGAAAGACGATTCACAGAATTGTGCCTATTTTGTTCGGGAGCATTCGAAGATGAGGAAGAGAAGATCGACGCGTTTGTGAAAGGATTACCGGAAAAAATCCAAGAAGATATAAGTTCACAAGAGCCCGCCTCCATACAACAGGCATGTAGAATGGCTTACAAACTAGTGAACCAGATTGAAGAAAGAATTAAAGAACAGACTGCTGAAGAGGCCAATGTGAAGTAAGTCAAAAGAAAGTGGGAGGAAAACGGTGATAAGAATCACCAATACAACAACAACAGCAATTACAACAATAATCGCAACAATTATCCCAATAATCGCAACATCAATCGCAACTACAACAAACAGCCCAACAACAACAACAACAACAACAACAACAACAACAATAACAACAGCAACTACAACAATCATCCCAACAACAATAATAACCGCAACAACAATAATAATCAGAAGCAGCTATGCCAAAGGTGTGAAAAGTATCACTCGGGGTTCTGCACCAAATTTTGCAACAAGTATAAAAGAAACGGTCATAGCGCGGTGAAGTGTGAGGTCTACGGACCAGGGGTTAATAGAACGAAAGGAACAAATGGTGTCGGAACGAGTAATGGCGGAGCAAGTAGTGTCGGAGCAAGTTATGCCAATGTAGTTTGTTATAAATGTGGAAAACTGGGCCACATTATTAGAAATTGCCTGAACCAGGAGAACACGAATGGACAAGGTCACGGAAGAGTTTTCAATATTAATGCGGCAGAGGCACAGGAAGACCCGGAGCTTGTTACGGGTACGTTTCTTATTGACAATAAATCTGCTTACGTTTTATTTGATTCGGGTGCGGATAGAAGCTATATGAGTAGAGATTTTTGTGCTAAATTAAGTTGTCCATTGACGCCTTTGGATAGTAAATTTTTACTCGAATTAGCAAATGGTAAATTAATTTCAGCAGATAATATATGTCAGAATCGAGAAATTAAACTGGTTAGCGAAACATTTAAGATTGATTTGATACCAGTAGAGTTAGGGAGTTTTGATGTGATAATCGGTATGGACTGGTTGAAAGAAGTGAAAGCAGAGATCGTTTGTTACAAAAATGCAATTCGCATTATACGAGAAAAAGGAAAACCCTTAATGGTGTACGGAGAAAAAGGCAACACGAAGCTACATATTATTAGTAATTTGAAGGCACAAAAACTAATAAGAAAAGGTTGCTATGTTGTTCTAGCACACTCGAGAAAGTACAAACTGAAGAAAAGAGTATCAATGATGTTCCCATTGCAAAAGAATTTCCCGATGTATTTCTGAAAGAATTACCGGGATTACCCCCACATCGATCCGTTGAATTTCAAATAGATCTTGTACCAGGAGCTGCACCAATAGCTCGTGCCCCTTACAGACTCGCACCCAGCGAGATGAAAGAACTGCAAAGCCAATTACAAGAACTTTTAGAGCATGGTTTCATTCGACCAAGCACATCACCGTGGGGAGCTCCTGTTTTGTTTGTCAAGAAGAAAGATGGTACATTCAGGTTGTGTATCGACTACCGAGAGTTAAACAAACTTAACATCAAGAACCGCTACCCACTACCGAGAATCGACGACTTATTTGATCAACTACAAGGCTTGTCTGTTTATTCAAAGATTGACTTACGTTCCGGGTATCATCAAATGCGGGTGAAAGAAGATGATATTCCAAAGACTGCTTTCAGACCACGTTACGGTCATTACGAGTTTATGGTCATGCCATTTCATTTAACTAATGCACCAGCTGTGTTCATGGACCTTATGAACCGAGTGTGTGGACCATACCTTGACAAGTTTGTCATTGTTTTCATTGATGACATACTTATTTACTCAAAGAATGACCAAGAACACGGTGAACATTTGAGAAAGGTGTTAGAAGTATTGAGGAAGGAAGAATTGTACGCTAAATTTTCAAAGTGTGCATTTTGGTTGGAAGAAGTTCAATTCCTCGGTCACATAGTGAACAAAAAAGGTATTAAGGTGGATCCGGCAAAGATAGAAACTGTTGAAAAGTAGGAAACCCCGAAAACTCCGAAACACATACGCCAGTTTTTAGGACTAGCTGGTTACTACAGAAGGTTCATCCAAGACTTTTCCAGAATAGCAAAACCCTTGACTGCATTAACGCATAAAGGGAAGAAATTTGAATGGAAGGATGAACAAGAGAAAGCGTTTCAGTTATTGAAGAAAAAGCTAACTACGGCACCTATATTGTCATTGCCTGAAGGGAATGATGATTTTGTGATTTATTGTGACGCATCAAAGCAAGGTCTCGGTTGTATATTAATGCAACGAATGAAGGTGATTGCTTATGCGTCTAGACAATTGAAGATTCACGAGCAAAATTATACGACGCATGATTTGGAATTAGGAACGGTTGTTTTTGCATTAAAGACTTGGAGGCACTACTTATATGGGGTCAAAAGTATTATATATACCGACCACAAAAGTCTTCAACACATATTTAATCAGAAACAACTGAATATGAGGCAGCGTAGGTGGATTGAGTTATTGAATGATTACGACTTTGAGATTCGTTACCACCCGGGGAAGGCAAATGTGGTAGCCGATGCCTTGAGCAGGAAGGACAGAGAACCCATTCGAGTAAAATCTATGAATATAATGATTCATAATAACCTTACTACTCAAATAAAGGAGGCGCAACAAGGAGTTTTAAAAGAGGGAAATTTAAAGGATGAAATACCCAAAGGATCGGAGAAACATCTTAATATTCGGGAAGATGGAACTCGGTATAGGGCTGAAAGGATTTGGGTACCAAAATTTGGAGATATGAGAGAAATGGTACTTAGTGAAGCTCATAAAACCAGATACTCAATACATCCTGGAACGGGGAAGATGTACAAGGATCTCAGGAAATATTTTTTTTGGCCGGGTATGAAAGCCGATGTTGCTAAATACGTAGGAGAATGTTTGACGTGTTCTAAGGTCAAAGCTGAGCATCAGAAACCATCAGGTCTACTTCAACAACCCGAAATCCCGGAATGGAAATGGGAAAACATTACCATGGATTTCATCACTAAATTGCCAAGGACTGCAAGTAGTTTTGATACTATTTGGGTAATAGTTGATCGTCTCACCAAATCAGCACACTTCCTACCAATAAGAGAAGATGACAAGATGGAAAAGTTAGCACGACTGTATTTGAAGGAAGTCGTCCCCAGACATGGAATGCCAATCTCTATTATCTCTGATAGGGATGGCAGATTTATTTCAAGATTCTGGCAGACATTACAGCAAGCATTAGGAACTCGTCTAGACATGAGTACTGCCTATCATCCACAAACTGATGGGCAGAGCGAAAGGACGATACAAATGCTTGAAGACATGTTACGAGCATGTGTTATTGATTTCAGAAACAGTTGGGATCGATATCTACCGTTAGCAGAATTTTCCTACAACAACAGCTACCATTCAAGCATTGAGATGGCGCCGTTTGAAGCACTTTATGGTAGAAAGTGAAGGTCTCCGATTTGTTGGAGTGAAGTGGGGGATATACAGATTACGGGTCCGAAGATTATACAAGAAACTACCGAGAAGATCATCCAAATTCAACAACGGTTGAAAACCGCCCAAAGTCGACAAAAGAGCTACGCTGACATTAAAAGAAAAGATATAGAATTTGAAATTGGAGAGATGGTCATGCTTAAAGTTGCACCTTGGAAAGGCGTTGTTCGATTTGGTAAACGAGGAAAATTAAATCCAAGGTATATTGGACCATTCAAGATTATTGATCGTGTCGGACCAGTAGCTTACCGACTTGAGTTACCTCAACAACTCGCGGCTGTACATAACACTTTCCACATCTCGAATTTGAAGAAATGTTTTACTAAAGAAGATCTCACTATTCCGTTAGATGAAATCCAAATCAACGAAAAACTCCAATTCATCGAAGAACCCGTCGAAATAATGGATCGTGAGGTTAAAAGACTTAAGCAAAACAAGATACCAATTGTTAAGGTTCGATGGAATGCTCGTAGAGGACCCGAGTTCACCTGGGAGCGTGAAGATCAGATGAAGAAGAAATACCCACATCTATTTCCAGAAGATTCGTCAACACCTTCAACAGCTTAAAATTTCGGGACGAAATTTATTTAACGGGTAGGTACTGTAGTGACCCGAACTTTTCCATGTTTATATATATTAATTGAGATTGATATTTACATGATTAAATGTTTCCAACATGTTAAGCAATCAAACTTGTTAAGACTTGATTAATTGAAATATGTTTCATATAGACAATTGACCACCCAAGTTGACCGGCGATTCACGAACGTTAAAACTTGTAAAAACGACATGACTATATAAATATGGATATGCATATGGTTAACATGAGATTATGATAAGTAAGTATCTCCATAAGTATATTAACAATGAGTTATATACATATAAACAAGACTACTAACATAAGGATTTCGAAACGAGACATATATGTAACGATTATCGATGTAACGACATTTAAATGTATATATATCATATTAAGATATATTAATATATCATAATATCATGATAATATAATAAGTTAACATCTCATTAGATATAATAAACAATGGGTTAACAACATTAATTGAGATCGTTAACTTAAAGGTTTCAAAACAACACTTACATGTAACGACTAACGATGACTTAACGACTCAGTTAAAATGTATATACATGTAGTGTATTTAGATGTATTAAAATACTTTTGGAAGACTTCAAGACATATATCAAAACACTCATACTTAACGAAAATGGTTACAGTTACTTTCCCATTCTTTTCTTTCATCAAGAATTCTAGTCGTATTCTTACCCGTATTATACACAGCTTCAAAACGTACTTACTATGGGTATATACCAATAGGAACTAGCATGGGATTCCACTCTTGATTATATCATGTATGACTAATCAATTTAAATTCTACCATGAGCTAGTCAACTAACTAGAACTCCTTTTAACCCCACTCACCACTCACCAATTACCACTCATCATTCACTCCATTTCACTTCCAATTCTCTTTCTAATTCTCTTTCAACACACACACACTATTATGAACGTATTTTTCCAGTAGTTAATCATCATATTCATCAAAAATCACTTCAAAAATCAAGCTATAATCATCATAGGAAGAACACTTCAAGAACACTTTAAAAATCCCTTCAAGTTTACTAATTTACTTCCAAGCTTTCTAATCCATTCCAAGTAATCATCTAAGATCAAGAAACCTTTGTTATATATAGTAGGTTATCTTTCTTATTCAAGGTAATATTCATATTCAAACTTTGATTCAATTTCTATAACTATAAACTATCTTAATTCGAGTAAAAATCTTACTTGAACTTGTTTTTGTGTCATGATCCTACTTCAAGAACTTTCAAGCCATCCAAGATCCTTTGAAGCTAGATCATTTCTTGTCACTTCCAGTAGGTTTACCTACTAAACTTGAGGTAGTAATGATGTTCATAACATCATTCGATTCATATATATAAAACTATCTTATTCGAAGGTTTAAACTCGTAATCACTAGAACATAGTTTAGCTAATTCTAAACTTGTTCGCAAACAAAAGTTAATCCTTCTAACTTGACTTTTAAAATTAACTAAACACATGTTCTATATCTATATGATATGCTAACTTAATGATTTAAAACCTGGAAACACAAAAAACACCGTAAAACCGGATTTACGCCGTCGTAGTAACACCGCGGGCTGTTTTGGGTTAGTTAATTAAAAACTATCATAAACTTTGATTTAAAAGTTGTTATTCTGAGAAAATTATTTTTATTATGAACATGAAACTATATCCAAAAATTATGGTTAAACTCAAAGTGGAAGTATGTTTTCTAAAATGGTCATCTAGACGTCGTTCTTTCGGCTGAAATGACTACCTTTACAAAAACGACTTGTAACTTATTTTTCCGACTATAAACCTATACTTTTTCTGTTTAGATTCATAAAATAGAGTTCAATTTGAAACCATAGCAATTTGATTCACTCAAAACGGATTTAAAATGAAGAAGTTATGGGTAAAACAAGATTGGATAATTTTTCTCATTTTAGCTACGTGAAAATTGGTAACAAATCTATTCCAACCATAACTTAATCAACTTGTATTGTATATTATGTAATCTTGAGATACCATAGACACGTATACAATGTTTCGACCTATCATGTCGACACATCTATATATATTTCGGAACAACCATAGACACTCTATATGTGAATGTTGGAGTTAGCTATACAGGGTTGAGGTTGATTCCAAAATATATATAGTTTGAGTTGTGATCAATACTGAGATACGTATACACTGGGTAGTGGATTGATTCAAGATAATATTTATCGATTTATTTCTGTACATCTAACTGTGGACAACTAGTTGTAGGTTACTAACGAGGACAGCTGACTTAATAAACTTAAAACATCAAAATATATTAAAAGTGTTGTAAATATATTTTGAACATACTTTAATATATATGTATATATTGTTATAGGTTTGTGAATCAACCAGTGGTCAAGTCTTACTTCCCGACGAAGTAAAAATCTGTGAAAGTGAGTTATAGTCCCACTTTTAAAATCTAATATTTTTGGGATGAGAATACATGCAGGTTTTATAAATGATTTACAAAATAGACACAAGTACGTGAAACTACATTCTATGGTTGAATTATCGAAATCGAATATGCCCCTTTTTATTAAGTCTGGTAATCTAAGAATTAGGGAACAGACACCCTAATTGACGCAAATCCTAAAGATAGATCTATTGGGCCTAACAAACCCCATCCAAAGTACCGGATGCTTTAGTACTTCGAAATTTATATCATATCCGAAGGGTGTCCCGGAATGATGGGGATATTCTTATATATATGCATCTTGTTAATGTCGGTTACTAGGTGTTCACCATATGAATGATTTTTATCTCTATGTATGGGATGTGTATTGAAATATGAAATCTTGTGGTCTATTGTTACGATTTGATATATATAGATTAAACCTATAACTCACCAACATTTTTGTTGACGTTTTAAGCATGTTTATTCTCAGGTGATTATTAAGAGCTTCCGCTGTCGCATACTTAAATAAGGACGAGATTTGGAGTCCATGCTTGTATGATATTGTGTAAAAACTGCATTCAAGAAACTTATTTTTTTGTAACATATTTGTATTGTAAACCATTATGTAATGGTCGTGTGTAAACAGGATATTTTAGATTATCATTATTTGATAATCTACGTAAAGCTTTTTAAACCTTTATTGATGAAATAAAGGTTATGGTTTGTTTTAAAATGAATGCAGTCTTTGAAAAACGTCTCATATAGAGGTCAAAACCTCGCAACGAAATCAATTAATATGGAACGTTTTTAATCAATAAGAACGGGACATTTCACCCGTTACATGGTCATCGTCCCTATATGAGACGCGTTTGACCAAAATTATGTCGCATTCATTTGAAACGTGCAAGACTTACAAAGTTTAGGTTACTAAACGGTTCGACGACAAGTTTAAGTTTACAAAAGTTATAAAGTATAAATAAAATAACTTGCGACATAATTAGTTTAAAATCACGGTTGCTATAAATAGCGTAAGTATGTATGCTTTAAGTTTGAATCCAAAAGTGCTATTGCTAGCGTATGCATGTATGTTTAACTCCAAGCAAGTAATCAAAATGTGCAGAAGCATGTATCAAGTAGCCAAGTATGAACCTGAGAAACATATAGAAAACTGTCAACGAAAACGTTGGTGAAATCATAGGTGTATTTGTAAACGTTGTTTTTGAACCACGAGATTTAGTGTTTCCATAAAGTTGATTATCCAAATCGTTTGCATTCCAAAAGTACGTTCGCGAGCACCAATTATCAAGACTTTACTGTTTGGTACCCTGTTACGCAGTGTTAGAATATACACTAAAATCGAAAATATATTTCATCCGCCGAATGAAGGCACGTCTAGCCCGCATGGATCCACACAACATAAGTTCACGCTTACACCCGCAAGTGTAACTAATGATAACTGAATTGAGGATTTTCGTTCTAACTCACTGTGGAATGTTTGTTTTCGTACTTGTGTTCAAAGCATAAAAGTATGATACGTATATGTTTCTCATCCCATGATTTAAAAGTATAAAAGTTGTTAAAAAGATGGGACTATGATCTCACCTCGGGTGCACGAGTATAAAAGTACTTCACAAGTAAACGTGTGCATGAAAGTTTGCTTAGCCTTGACCTAAACAAGTAAGTTATATCAATTAATTGGTTACGACAAAAGGTTGGACGAAATGTGTTCAATTAATCCTATGGCTCGTTACGAGTCGATTAATATAGCATGTGAATCACGTTGTCAAGTTTCATGCAAGAATCAAGTATAAAAGAAGATTAGAACGATTGCATATGTTTGGTTAAGTTTGAATAAAAGACAACTTTGGTCAAGTCAAAGTCAACAAAAAATTCAACACGTTCGAGTCGGGTCCCGAACTATTTTTCTGAGGTTTTTAATCATATATAAGCTTGTTGGCCAAGTTTCATGTTAATCGGAGATGCGTAGCATAGTTAGAATTAAATGAAAAAGTGAAATTTTGGACAGCCGATATCCGAGCGCCACTCAGGGCCCCTGGAGCGCCGCTCAGGGCCCCTGGAGTGCCACTCAGGGTGTCTGTTCAGCAATTCTGGGCAGTTTTGATTAATGCACGAATCCAACTTCAAACAACCATAACTAATGAATCGTAAACATTTAAAACACGTATCTTATATCGTTGGAAATGTAATTTAACGAGGAACACAACTAAACACATTTCATTTACCAAAAACATCATTAATAAAAATAAAAACCTCGTTGAATGATCATTATTTAACGTTTCAAGCTCCAAAAATGCAAATGGTGATTCGGGAATCCAATTTACACATATGATATGCCGTTTCGAAGGTAATTAAACATAAGTTGCAACTAAACACTTACTAACAACATTTCATGACATTTAAAGCATCAAAAATTCATTTTAAGTCTATCAAACCCTAACCAAAATTCACAAAATCAACAATCATGTTAATGAAGTCTTTCCAAGTCAACCTACACATCAAATTGATGCTAATGATGCTAGTAACACAATTTATACATAAACTTTAACATTTAAACAACATTTAATCAACCAAAATCAAGGATTTAACGAACCCATTTCAAGTTCATGTTAATTTATACAAAATAACAAGATCGAGCAAATAAATCACATATTCATGTTAGACTCGAGCCATAGACACTAACTAACACCCTTTCAAGTCTATAAAACGAATTTGAGAAATCTAGAGTTTTTAGAAATCTTACCCCAAGTAGTGAAATTGGTACCAAAATGTAGAGGATGAAGAGAGGATCATAAAAGTACAATTTGTTTTGATGTTTGCTTGCTTGAATTGAAATAGATGATGAATTTAGGATTTGGAGTTTGAGAGCACAAATAATGGAAGTAGTAGGAAGAAGTGGGAAGTTGAAGAAAATGAATGGATGAGATGGTGGGTTGACTAGTTGACCTAGTCAACTAGTTTGCCCACTTGACAACCTTAGTCCCTCGAGTTTAAAGCGGGTGCGTGAATTAATCAAACGAATTATTTTAAAAACGCTAAAGTAAACGATAGATGTTATAATCTAATAACGGGAATATCAAGAACATTAGTTAACGAAAAGTACGAATATAGATGACGAAATATATTATTATAAAAAAAAGACGGGCGTTAAAATGAATTAACGGAAAAATGCGGGATGTTACATACTGAAACCCTAACCTGCTCAATCACCGTTGATGCCATCCGACGAGCTCTTCATCTGCCAAGTGGACCTTTTGTTACTTCACCCACCAGTGATGAGTTTAGAAGGGAGGTACTGGAAATTAAAGGGTTCAATCGACTAGTGGCTCATACGCCCTTAAGGAAGCATATGCCACCTCTATGGTATTATTTCTTTGGATTGCTGACTCAATGCATTAGGCAGAAGTCAAGTCAGGGAGCTTTGACCAGTGCTCAGATTTTGAGCTAAAGATTGGTCACGGGTTGCTGTTTAACCGCAATATTGATTATGCCGGTGAAATTTTCTTGAGGCTAAGGGAAATGGTGCTTGCACCTAAACGAACACACTTAATCCCCTTTTCAAGGTTCTTGAGCCTTGTTTTTGAAAATGAGCTGGGTGAAGCTTACCAGCAGTTGCTGATTAATCATTCAACCTGCCTCCAAAGCAAGGGGGATGCCAAAAGATGCTCCTACTGCTCCATATACTGGTTTAACACCAGGCATGCTCGATGTAGTGACCCGAACTTTTCCATGTTTATATATATTAATTGAGATTGATATTTACATGATTAAATGTTTCCAACATGTTAAGCAATCAAACTTGTTAAGACTTGATTAATTGAAATATGTTTCATATAGACAATTGACCACCCAAGTTGACCGGTGATTCACGAACGTTAAAACTTGTAAAAACTATATGATGACATATATATGGATATATATATAGTTAACATGATACTATGATAAGTAAACATATCATTAAGTATATTAACAATGAACTACATATGTAAAAACAAGACTACTAACTTAATGATTTTTAAACGAGACATATATGTAACGATTATCGTTGTAAAGACATTTAATGTATATATATCATATTAAGAGATATTCATACATGATAATATCATGATAATATAATAATTTAAAATCTCATTTGATATTATAAACATTGGGTTAACAACATTTAACAAGATCGTTAACCTAAAGGTTTCAAAACAACATTTACATGTAACGACTAACGATGACTTAACGACTCAGTTAAAATGTATATACATGTAGTGTTTTAATATGTATTTATACACTTTTGAAAGACTTCAATACACTTATCAAAATACTTCTACTTAACAAAAATGCTTACAATTACATCCTCGTTCAGTTTCATCAACAATTCTACTCGTATGCACCCGTATTCGTACTCGTACAATACACAGCTTTTAGATGTATGTACTATTGGTATATACACTCCAATGATCAGCTCTTAGCAGCCCATGTGAGTCACCTAACACATGTGGGAACCATCATTTGGCAACTAGCATGAAATATCTCATAAAATTACAAAAATATGAGTAATCATTCATGACTTATTTACATGAAAACAAAATTACATATCCTTTATATCTAATCCATACACCAACGACCAAAAACACCTACAAACACTTTCATTCTTCAATTTTCTTCATCTAATTGATCTCTCTCAAGTTCTATCTTCAAGTTCTAAGTGTTCTTCATAAATTCCAAAAGTTCTAGTTTCATAAAATCAAGAATACTTTCAAGTTTGCTAGCTCACTTCCAATCTTGTAAGGTGATCATCCAACCTCAAGAAATCTTTGTTTCCTACAGTAGGTTATCATTCTAATACAAGGTAATAATCATATTCAAACTTTGGTTCAATTTCTATAACTATAACAATCTTATTTCAAGTGATGATCTTACTTGAACTTGTTTTCGTGTCATGATTCTGCTTCAAGAACTTCGAGCCATCCAAGGATCCATTGAAGCTAGATCCATTTTTTCTCTTTTCCAGTAGGTTTATCCAAGGAAATTAAGGTAGTAATGATGTTCATAACATCATTCGATTCATACATATAAAGCTATCTTATTCGAAGGTTTAAACTTGTAATCACTAGAACATAGTTTAGTTAATTCTAAACTTGTTCGCAAACAAAAGTTAATCCTTCTAACTTGACTTTTAAAATCAACTAAACACATGTTCTATATCTATATGATATGCTAACTTAATGATTTAAAACCTGGAAACACGAAAAACAACGTAAAACCGGATTTACGCCGTCGTAGTAACACCGCGGGCTGTTTTGGGTTAGTTAATTAAAAACTATGATAAACTTTGATTTAAAAGTTGTTATTCTGAGAAAATGATTTTTATTATGAACATGAAACTATATCCAAAAATTATGGTTAAACTCAAAGTGGAAGTATGTTTTCTAAAATGGACATCTAGACGTCGTTCTTTCGACTGAAATGACTACCTTTACAAAAACGACTTGTAACTTATTTTTCCGACTATAAACCTATACTTTTTCTGTTTAGATTCATAAAATAGAGTTCAATATGAAATCATAGCAATTTGATTCACTCAAAACGGATTTAAAATGAAGAAGTTATGGGTAAAACAAGATTGGATAATTTTTCTCATTTTAGCTACGTGAAAATTGGTAACAAATCTATTCCAACCATAACTTAATCAACTTGTATTGTATATTATGTAATCTTGAGATACCATAGACACGTATACAATGTTTCGACCTATCATGTCGACACATCTATATATATTTCGGAACAACCATAGACACTCTATATGTGAATGTTGGAGTTAGCTATACAGGGTTGAGGTTGATTCCAAAATATATATAGTTTGAGTTGTGATCAATACTGAGATACGTATACACTGGGTCGTGGATTGATTCAAGATAATATTTATCGATTTATTTCTGTACATCTAACTGTGGACAACTAGTTATAGGTTACTAACGAGGACAGCTGACTTAATAAACTTAAAACATCAAAATATATTAAAAGTGTTGTAAATATATTTTGAACATACTTTAATATATATGTATATATTGTTATAGGTTCGTGAATCAACAGTGGCCAAGTCTTACTTCCCGACGAAGTAAAAATCTGTGAAAGTGAGTTATAGTCCCACTTTTAAAATCTAATATTTTTGGGATGAGAATACATGCAGGTTTTATAAATAATTTACAAAGTAGACACAAGTACGTGAAACTACATTCTATGGTTGAATTATCGAAATCGAATATGCCCCTTTTTATTAAGTCTGGTAATCTAAGAATTAGGGAACAGACACCCTAATTGACGCGAATCCTAAAGATAGATCTATCGGGCCCAACAAGCCCCATCCAAAGTACCGGATGCTTTAGTACTTCGAAATTTATATCATATACGAAGGGTGTCCCGGAATGATGGGGATATTCTTATATATGCATCTTGTTAATGTCGGTTACCAGGTGTTCACCATATGAATGATTTTTATCTCTATGTATGGGATGTGTATTGAAATATGAAATCTTGTGGTCTATTGTTACGATTTGATATATATAGGTTAAACCTATAACTCACCAACATTTTTGTTGACGTTTAAAGCATGTTTATTCTCAGGTGAATATTAAGAGCTTCCGCTGTTGCATACTAAAATAAGGACAAGATTTGGAGTCCATGTTTGTATGATATTGTGTAAAATCTGCATTCAAGAAACTGATTTCGATGTAACATATTTGTATTGTAAACCATTATGTAATGGTCGTGTGTAAACAGGATATTTTAGATTATCATTATTTGATAATCTACGTAAAGCTTTTTAAACCTTT
Organism: Rutidosis leptorrhynchoides; assembly: GCF_046630445.1. Classification (NCBI taxonomy): domain Eukaryota; kingdom Viridiplantae; phylum Streptophyta; class Magnoliopsida; order Asterales; family Asteraceae; genus Rutidosis; species Rutidosis leptorrhynchoides. Next base: position 292,520,646 of record NC_092335.1, read on the forward strand.
ATTTATGAAATAAAGGTTATGGTTTGTTTTAAAAATGAATGCAGTCTTTGAAAAACGTCTCATATAGAGGTCAAAACCTCGCAACGAAATCAATTAATATGGAACGTTTTTAATCAATAAGAACGGGACATTTCAGTTGGTATCCGAGCGTTGGTCTTAGAGAACCAGAATTTTGCATTAGTGTGTCTTATCGAGTTTGTTAGGATGCATTAGTGAGTCTGGACTTCGACCGTGTTTACTTGAAAAATGATTGCTTAACAAATTTTGTTGGAAACTATATATTTTTAACATGTGAATATTATGTGATATATTAATCTCTTAACGCGTTTGATATTATGCGATAGATGTCTACCTCTAGAACAAGTCCCATTGACTCACCTAATAATAATGAAGAGTCAAATGTAAATTGGAATGATTCGTGGACTGATTCACAAGTTCCCGAAGAGGAACCGGAAGAAGAGTCGGAACCGGAAGAAGAATCGGAACCGGAAGAAGAATCGGAACCGGATGAAGAAATAGAACCGGTGGGGGAAATAATAAAACGGTTAAGTAAAAGAAAATCCTCAACCAGCCGACCAAGGTTAATTATGGTCAATGGTGTTTCCGCCAAGGAAGCAAAATATTGGGAGGAATACCAATTCTCCGATGAATCGGATTCCGACGAGAATTTCGATGATGTTATAGAAATTACCCCAACTGAATTTAAAAAGGCAAAAGAAAATAATAAGGGAAAGGGCATAAAAATAGAGAAATCTAATTCCAACCCCGATGAACTTTATATGTATCGTCAACCCCCGAAGTCCTTAAGTTGTAACAATGACCCGGGAACCTCTAAACCACCAGGTTTTTCTAAACCAATGTGGACAACGACGGCTCGTATTAGGGGAACATCATATATCCCTAGAAACTTGGCAAAACGAACCAAAACCGAAGAAGAAGAAACGAGCGAGTCGGAATAAGATAGTTGTATTCGTGTGGTGTAATATATGTAATATAGTGTTCTTATGCTTTATGATATATGTAAAAATTGCTTGTATTAATAAGTATTTTTTTTTTATGAATCTAACTCTTGTCTATTTTACAGTTTAAAAACACAAAATGGATAGACAACCCAATATTTTAAGAGACCTACCCGGAGACATGATTGATGAAATCTTGTCTAGAGTCGGCCAGAATTCTTCGGCACAACTATTTAAGGCGAGATCAGTTTGTAAGACATTCGAAGAACGTTCCAAGAATGTATTGGTTTATAAGAGACTTTCGTTTGAAAGATGGGGGATATCACATTGGGAAACCCATAAGTTACGATGTGTTTACTTTGACGCATATATTGCGGGGAACCCAAATGCTATTTTACGCAACGGGTTAAGAAATTATTTTGACTCAATATATCCGAATATTGGACTTCGTGATTTAGAAAAAGCGGCTAACATGCAACATAAAGAAGCATGTTATGCTTACGGATTAGTAATGTTCGCTTCTCACCAAAGTGAGAACAAGAACATCGGGCTACAACTATTAAACAAAACGTTTCCACAAGTGACGGAGTCGGTAATTGGGGTAAGAAATGAGGTTTTTAGATTATTACGGGACTGTTGGACATTACGTAACCCTCGTCCCTTTGATGACGTTACAACACGCTGTCTTATCAACGGCCATAACGGTTATGTTGCACAAGACCAAGGATGGGAAGTAGTCCTAGTAAAACCAGAATGCATGACTTGTTTCTGGACGTATGAATTACGTGTCTTTATTGCCTTTGCTGAACGACTTGTGTACTAGCTAGAATTGTCTTCACAACTATCTTGTATCAAAGTTATTGTGTGCTATATTTCATGCTTTATGTAAAATAAGCGGTATTGTAAGTTTGTAAAATATTGTATAAAAGTTTGAACGCGAAATATTATTATAATCAGTTTTTCATATAGAATTTTGGTAGTTGAATTGTATATTAGCTACTAAGTATGAACTTAACGGGTAGGTACTACCCGAATTTAAACTTATAAAACGCTAATATGAAGAAAAAGCTTTTATAAATGAGTTCATATTATGCTACGAAATACTATTAACTACTCTTAATATTCTGTATGATTAACTTGTTCCATTTAACTATTTTGAAGGAAATGGCACCGACTACTCGACACACCGTGAATATGAATGAAGAGGAATTCCGTACTTTTCTAGCTTCAAACATAGCCGCAGTACAGGCTGCGCTACATACCAACAATAACCTTGGATCTAGCAGTACAAGAAATCGTGTAGGATGCACCTACAAAGAATTCACTGCCTGCAAACCTTTGGAATTTGATGGAACCGAAGGACCGATCGGATTGAAACGGTGGACCGAGAAGGTCGAATCGGTGTTTGCCATAAGTAAGTGTACTGAAGAGGACAAAGTGAAGTACGCTACGCATACCTTCACAGGTTCTGCGTTAACATGGTGGAATACCTATCTAGAGCAAGTGGGACAAGACGATGCGTACGAACTACCGTGGTCAGCATTCAAGCACTTGATGAACGAGAAGTACCGTCCCAGAACCGAGGTCAATAAGCTCAAGACAGAACTTAGAGGGTTACGAACCCAAGGATTTGATATTACCACGTATGAAAGACGATTCACAGAATTGTGCCTATTGTGTCCTGGAGCGTTCGAAGATGAGGAAGAGAAGATCGACGCGTTTGTGAAAGGATTACCGGAAAGAATCCAAGAAGATATAAGCTCACACGAGCCCGCCTCCATACAACAGGCATGTAGAATGGCTCACAAACTAGTGAACCAGATTGAAGAAAGAATTAAAGAACAGACTGCTGAAGAGGCCAATGTGAAGCAAGTCAAAAGAAAGTGGGAGGAAAACGGTGATAAGAATCACCAATATAACAACAACAGCAATTACAACAATAATCGCAACAATTATCCCAACAATCGCAACATCAATCGCACCTACAACAAACGGCCAAACAACAACAACAACAACAACAACAGCAACTACAACAATCATCCCAACAACAATCATAACCGCAACAACAACAACAATCAGAAGCAGCTATGCCAAAGGTGTGAAAAGTATCACTCGGGGTTCTGCACCAAATTTTGCAATAAGTGTAAAAGAAATGGTCATAGCGCGGCGAAGTGTGAGGTCTACGGACCAGGGGTTAATAGAACGAAAGGAACAAATGGTGTCGGAACGAGTAATGGTGGAGCAAGTAGTGTCGGAGCAAGTTATGCCAATGTAGTTTGTTATAAATGTGGAAAACCGGGCCACATTATTAGAAATTGCCCGAACCAGGAGAACACGAATGGACAAGGCCGCGGAAGAGTTTTCAATATTAATGCGGCAGAGGCACAGGAAGACCCGGAGCTTGTTACGGGTACGTTTCTTATTGACAATAAATCTGCTTACGTTTTATTTGATTCGGGTGCGGATAGAAGCTATATGAGTAGAGATTTTTGTGCTAAATTAAGTTGTCCATTGACGCCTTTGGATAGTAAATTTTTACTCGAATTAGCAAATGGTAAATTAATTTCAGCAGATAATATATGTCGGAATCGAGAAATTAAACTGGTTAGCGAAACATTTAAGATTGACTTGATACCAGTAGAGTTAGGGAGTTTTGATGTGATAATCGGTATGGACTGGTTGAAAGAAGTGAAAGCAGAGATCGTTTGTTACAAAAATGCAATTCGCATTATACGAGAAAAAGGAAAACCCTTAATGGTGTACGGAGAAAAGGGCAACACGAAGCTACATCTTATTAGTAATTTGAAGGCACAAAAACTAATAAGAAAAGGTTGCTATGCTGTTCTAGCACACGTCGAGAAAGTACAAACTGAAGAAAAGAGCATCAATGATGTTCCCGTCGCAAAAGAATTTCCCGATGTATTTCCGAAAGAATTACCGGGATTACCCCCACATCGATCCGTTGAATTTCAAATAGATCTTGTACCAGGAGCTGCACCAATAGCTCGTGCTCCTTACAGACTCGCACCCAGCGAGATGAAAGAACTGCAAAGCCAATTACAAGAACTTTTAGAGCGTGGTTTCATTCGACCAAGCACATCACCGTGGGGAGCTCCTGTTTTGTTTGTCAAGAAGAAAGATGGTACATTCAGGTTGTGTATTGACTACCGAGAGTTGAACAAACTTACCATCAAGAACCGCTACCCACTACCGAGAATCGACGACTTATTTGATCAACTACAAGGCTCGTCTGTTTATTCAAAGATTGACTTACGTTCCGGGTATCATCAAATGCGGGTGAAAGAAGATGATATTCCAAAGACTGCTTTCAGAACACGTTACGGTCATTACGAGTTTATGGTCATGCCGTTTGGTTTAACTAATGCACCAGCTGTGTTCATGGACCTTATGAACCGAGTGTGTGGACCATACCTTGACAAGTTTGTCATTGTTTTCATTGATGACATACTTATTTACTCAAAGAATGACCAAGAACACGGTGAACATTTGAGAAAGGTGTTAGAAGTATTGAGGAAGGAAGAATTGTACGCTAAGTTTTCAAAGTGTGCATTTTGGTTGGAAGAAGTTCAATTCCTCGGTCACATAGTGAACAAAGAAGGTATTAAGGTGGATCCGGCAAAGATAGAAACTGTTGAAAAGTGGGAAACCCCCAAAACTCCGAAACACATACGCCAGTTTTTAGGACTAGCTGGTTACTACAGAAGGTTCATCCAAGACTTTTCCAGAATAGCAAAACCCTTGACTGCATTAACGCATAAAGGGAAGAAATTTGAATGGAATGATGAACAAGAGAAAGCGCTTCAGTTATTGAAGAAAAAGCTAACTACGGCACCTATATTGTCATTGCCTGAAGGGAATGATGATTTTGTGATTTATTGTGATGCATCAAAGCAAGGTCTCGGTTGTGTATTAATGCAACGAACGAAGGTGATTGCTTATGCGTCTAGACAATTGAAGATTCACGAACAAAATTATACGACGCATGATTTGGAATTAGGCGCGGTTGTTTTTGCATTAAAGACTTGGAGGCACTACTTATATGGGGTCAAAAGTATTATATATACCGACCACAAAAGTCTTCAACACATATTTAATCAGAAACAACTGAATATGAGGCAGCGTAGGTGGATTGAATTATTGAATGATTACGACTTTGAGATTCGTTACCACCCGGGGAAGGCAAATGTGGTAGCCGATGCCTTGAGCAGGAAGGACAGAGAACCCATTCGAGTAAAATCTATGAATATAATGATTCATAATAACATTACTACTCAAATAAAGGAGGCGCAACAAGGAGTTTTAAAAGAGGGAAATTTAAAGGATGAAATACCCTAAGGATCGGAGAAGCATCTTAATATTCGGGAAGACGGAACCCGGTATAGGGCTGAAAGGATTTGGGTACCAAAATTTGGAGATATGAGAGAAATGGTACTTAGAGAAGCTCATAAAACCAGATACTCAATACATCCTGGAACGGGGAAGATGTACAAGGATCTCAAGAAACATTTTTGGTGGCCGGGTATGAAAGCCGATGTTGCTAAATACGTAGGAGAATGTTTGACGTGTTCTAAGGTCAAAGCTGAGCATCAAAAACCATCAGGTCTACTTCAACAACCCGAAATCCCGGAATGGAAATGGGAAAACATTACCATGGATTTCATCACTAAATTGCCAAGGACTGCAAGTGGTTTTGATACTATTTGGGTAATAGTTGATCGTCTCACCAAATCAGCACACTTCCTGCCAATAAGAGAAGATGACAAGATGGAGAAGTTAGCACGACTGTATTTGAAGGAAGTCATCACCAGACATGGAATACCAATCTCTATTATCTCTGATAGGGATGGTAGATTTATTTCAAGATTCTGGCAGACATTACAGCAAGCATTAGGAACTCGTCTAGACATGAGTACTGCCTATCATCCACAAACTGATGGGCAGAGCGAAAGGACGATACAAACGCTTGAAGACATGCTACGAGCATGTGTTATTGATTTTGGAAACAGTTGGGATCGACATCTACCGTTAGCAGAATTTTCCTACAACAACAGCTACCATTCAAGCATTGAGATGGCGCCGTTTGAAGCACTTTATGGTAGAAAGTGCAGGTCTCTGATTTGTTGGAGTGAAGTGGGGGATAGACAGATTACGGGTCCAGAGATTATACAAGAAACTACCGAGAAGATCATCCAAATTCAACAACGGTTGAAAACCGCCCAAAGTCGACAAAAGAGCTACGCTGACATTAAAAGAAAAGATATAGAATTTGAAATTGGAGAGATGGTCATGCTTAAAGTTGCACCTTGGAAAGGCGTTGTTCGATTTGGTAAACGAGGGAAATTAAATCCAAGGTATATTGGACCATTCAAGATTATTGATCGTGTCGGACCAGTAGCTTACCGACTTGAGTTACCTCAACAACTCGCGGCTGTACATAACACTTTCCACGTCTCGAATTTGAAGAAATGTTTTGCTAAAGAAGATCTCACTATTCCGTTAGATGAAATCCAAATCAACGAAAAACTTCAATTCATCGAAGAACCCGTCGAAATAATGGATCGTGAGGTTAAACGACTTAAGCAAAACAAGATACCAATTGTTAAGGTTCGATGGAATGCTCGTAGAGGACCCGAGTTCACCTGGGAGCATGAAGATCAGATGAAGAAGAAATACCCGCATCTATTTCTAGAAGATTCGTCAACACCTTCAACTGTTTAAAATTTCGGGACGAAATTTATTTAACGGGTAGGTACTGTAGTGACCCGAACTTTTCCATGTTTATATATATTAATTGAGATTGATATTTACATGATTAAATGTTTCCAACATGTTAAGCAATCAAACTTGTTAAGACTTGATTAATTGAAATATGTTTCATATAGACAATTGACCACCCAAGTTGACCGGTGATTCACGAACGTTAAAACTTGTAAAAACTATATGATGACATATATATGGATATATATATAGTTAACATGATACTATGATAAGTAAACATATCATTAAGTATATTAACAATGAACTACATATGTAAAAACAAGACTACTAACTTAATGATTTTTAAACGAGACATATATGTAACGATTATCGTTGTAAAGACATTTAATGTATATATATCATATTAAGAGATATTCATACATGATAATATCATGATAATATAATAATTTAAAATCTCATTTGATATTATAAACATTGGGTTAACAACATTTAACAAGATCGTTAACCTAAAGGTTTCAAAACAACATTTACATGTAACGACTAACGATGACTTAACGACTCAGTTAAAATGTATATACATGTAGTGTTTTAATATGTATTTATACACTTTTGAAAGACTTCAATACACTTATCAAAATACTTCTACTTAACAAAAATGCTTACAATTACATCCTCGTTCAGTTTCATCAACAATTCTACTCGTATGCACCCGTATTCGTACTCGTACAATACACAGCTTTTAGATGTATGTACTATTGGTATATACACTCCAATGATCAGCTCTTAGCAGCCCATGTGAGTCACCTAACACATGTGGGAACCATCATTTGGCAACTAGCATGAAATATCTCATAAAATTACAAAAATATGAGTAATCATTCATGACTTATTTACATGAAAACAAAATTACATATCCTTTATATCTAATCCATACACCAACGACCAAAAACACCTACAAACACTTTCATTCTTCAATTTTCTTCATCTAATTGATCTCTCTCAAGTTCTATCTTCAAGTTCTAAGTGTTCTTCATAAATTCCAAAAGTTCTAGTTTCATAAAATCAAGAATACTTTCAAGTTTGCTAGCTCACTTCCAATCTTGTAAGGTGATCATCCAACCTCAAGAAATCTTTGTTTCCTACAGTAGGTTATCATTCTAATACAAGGTAATAATCATATTCAAACTTTGGTTCAATTTCTATAACTATAACAATCTTATTTCAAGTGATGATCTTACTTGAACTTGTTTTCGTGTCATGATTCTGCTTCAAGAACTTCGAGCCATCCAAGGATCCATTGAAGCTAGATCCATTTTTTCTCTTTTCCAGTAGGTTTATCCAAGGAAATTAAGGTAGTAATGATGTTCATAACATCATTCGATTCATACATATAAAGCTATCTTATTCGAAGGTTTAAACTTGTAATCACTAGAACATAGTTTAGTTAATTCTAAACTTGTTCGCAAACAAAAGTTAATCCTTCTAACTTGACTTTTAAAATCAACTAAACACATGTTCTATATCTATATGATATGCTAACTTAATGATTTAAAACCTGGAAACACGAAAAACACCGTAAAACCGGATTTACGCCGTCGTAGTAACACCGCGGGCTGTTTTGGGTTAGTTAATTAAAAACTATGATAAACTTTGATTTAAAAGTTGTTATTCTGAGAAAATGATTTTTATTATGAACATGAAACTATATCCAAAAATTATGGTTAAACTCAAAGTGGAAGTATGTTTTCTAAAATGGTCATCTAGACGTCGTTCTTTCGACTGAAATGACTACCTTTACAAAAACGACTTGTAACTTATTTTTCCGACTATAAACCTATACTTTTTCTGTTTAGATTCATAAAATAGAGTTCAATATGAAATCATAGCAATTTGATTCACTCAAAACGGATTTAAAATGAAGAAGTTATGGGTAAAACAAGATTGGATAATTTTTCTCATTTTAGCTACGTGAAAATTGGTAACAAATCTATTCCAACCATAACTTAATCAACTTGTATTGTATATTATGTAATCTTGAGATACCATAGACACGTATACAATGTTTCGACCTATCATGTCGACACATCTATATATATTTCGGAACAACCATAGACACTCTATATGTGAATGTTGGAGTTAGCTATACAGGGTTGAGGTTGATTCCAAAATATATATAGTTTGAGTTGTGATCAATACTGAGATACGTATACACTGGGTCGTGGATTGATTCAAGATAATATTTATCGATTTATTTCTGTACATCTAACTGTGGACAACTAGTTATAGGTTACTAACGAGGACAGCTGACTTAATAAACTTAAAACATCAAAATATATTAAAAGTGTTGTAAATATATTTTGAACATACTTTAATATATATGTATATATTGTTATAGGTTCGTGAATCAACAGTGGCCAAGTCTTACTTCCCGACGAAGTAAAAATCTGTGAAAGTGAGTTATAGTCCCACTTTTAAAATCTAATATTTTTGGGATGAGAATACATGCAGGTTTTATAAATGATTTACAAAGTAGACACAAGTACGTGAAACTACATTCTATGGTTGAATTATCGAAATCGAATATGCCCCTTTTTATTAAGTCTGGTAATCTAAGAATTAGGGAACAGACACCCTAATTGACGCGAATCCTAAAGATAGATCTATCGGGCCCAACAAGCCCCATCCAAAGTACCGGATGCTTTAGTACTTCGAAATTTATATCATATCCGAAGGGTGTCCCGGAATGATGGGGATATTCTTATATATGCATCTTGTTAATGTCGGTTACCAGGTGTTCACCATATGAATGATTTTTATCTCTATGTATGGGATGTGTATTGAAATATGAAATCTTGTGGTCTATTGTTACGATTTGATATATATAGGTTAAACCTATAACTCACCAACATTTTTGTTGACGTTTAAAGCATGTTTATTCTCAGGTGAATATTAAGAGCTTCCGCTGTTGCATACTAAAATAAGGACAAGATTTGGAGTCCATGTTTGTATGATATTGTGTAAAATCTGCATTCAAGAAACTGATTTCGATGTAACATATTTGTATTGTAAACCATTATGTAATGGTCGTGTGTAAACAGGATATTTTAGATTATCATTATTTGATAATCTACGTAAAGCTTTTTAAACCTTTATTTATGAAATAAAGGTTATGGTTTGTTTTAAAAATGAATGCGGTCTTTGAAAAACGTCTCATATAGAGGTCAAAACCTCGCAACGAAATCAATTAATATGGAACGTTTTTAATCAATAAGAACGGGACATTTCACTCGAGTATCTTGCTGCTCGGGGTGGAGTTCACCAAACGACTGCCTTTGGTGTTGCACCAGCTGAGGGGGTGGGATCTCAGTATAAGCTAGCTGTGAAAAGGAAGAAGCCAGCTACCTCAACTAGTACAGTTACCGTCTCACATACTGGTAAAGCAGTAGTTGTATTAGAATCTAGTGCTCTTTGATGATAAAGATCAGCCCTTGTCTTATATACTGACTACACACTTCTAGTATTGGAATACGTTGCTTAACTATTTCTTGGTAACAGGAAAATCCAAACGAGCTAAAGCTGGCTCCAAGCAAACCACAGGAGGGATTGCCCCAGTCTCAATTGCTGCTTCTGAAAAGAAAGCTGCTATGGAACCTGGTGCGTCTCTTGACCAAACAGCAGAAATCTCTAACTTAATTAAAAATATTTTAACTGCTGACTTGAAAAATGAAAGTGGAGTTAAAGGCACAATCTTAGCTCCCAAGCTGATTGTTTTTAAAACTAGTATTAAGAAGAGTAGTAACCCACACTCTTCTAACCAGGCACTTCCACATTTTTCAAATTTATACTTCATGAAATATCCTCTGTCGACAGTACAACCAGCAGAGAACATAACTGACCCCCAAAGCAGACTTGAGCTAGCTCCTCATCGTGCTGAGTCAGATCAGGCTACTGCACAGCCTAATTGTTACTTAGATCATGATAAGAGTCACACTCCTACATCATTACCAGCCAGAACTCTTACACTATCTGGGTCAACATGTGTTGCCAATGAGTCAACAGAGTCATAGCTGCACTTACAGACACCTAACTCTATCTCAATCGAAGGGCTGACTAAATCACTAGTCTATCCCTAGAGACCAACAACAGATGCAATTGTTGAGTCAAATTTATTTGGTTCTAAAGTTGTGGACATAAAATGTTCTCTTGTTTCAGTTCTTAGCAGGATAGATGAACATGCAGAGGGGGAACAAGAAAAGGATGTTATTGATTCTACTGATGAGCTCTCTGTTTCTTCTACTAGTGTTGGTGCTACTGATTTGTCTACTGGTAGTGCTGATACTAGTGTTGTTGCTTCTACTACTGCTGGTTCTACTAGAGACATTGTGGATGCTGGTTCCACAGATCTTACTGTTAATGAGGAGCTAGCTACTGCTGATATTTCTATTGCTCCTCCTACAGTATCCGGTATTGCTACTTCAACCACTGATTCTGAAGTGGTTGATGAGATGATAATGGAACCTCCTCCTGCATTTGAAAAGGTTATTGATAATATTGTTCAGGAGGTTCTTGATTTTGATGCTGCTGCCACTACCACTGTTACTCCTCCAACTGCTGCTACTACTGAAGTGGTTATTGGTGGTAGCTTGAATGATGATGATGATAATGCATCATGGTCTTCATTTCTTCATGATGTTGGCTATGTTCCAAAAGAACCACAGATGGATACTAGTGTTTCTGCTACTCTTATTTCATCTTCTGAGTTGTTATCAGCTGCTGCTACTAGTTCTACGGAAGCTACTTTGGATGCTGGTACCTCCACTGCTGTCACCACTGATTCTTCTCAGGCTACTAATTCTGCTGAGAAGAAACCATATGTGTGTCAGGTACCAGATCCTTATGAAGTTGTACCTAACTTCATCTATAGGGGAGCCTCTATTGCTCCCTAGATTGCCTTGCTGGTGGATCAGCTGACTATTGATCCTCAAAGTGCTTTAATCTCAGCCAGCAAGCTACCAAGGGAAGAGCTGGTTGAACTATTGTCTCAGCTTGATCGACCAGCAAGAGTTCTGTATATGAGAGGCTGGCCACCCTATAACAAATCAATGAGCAGCCATACTACCATTACTTTGGTATGGCTCCAGCTGCTTCTCCATAGCCTGGTACTTGGAGGCCTCTCAAATTCATCATAGATCCTGTCAGTAAGAAGTGTGTAATGCAGAATGTCCCTGATTTGCCAGTACCTTCTAATTTTTCAGCTTCTTCCTCATCATCTTCTTCATCTGATGGTGATGCTGATAAAGGTACTGGTAAGGGCGAGCCAGTCACTCATGATAATGTGACTGATAATGTGACTGGTTCCAAAGACACACTAGTGGATCTCACTGATGATGCTGATAATGATGCTGACAAGATTACCAGTGGTTCTAAACCTTTGGGTGAAGGTAAAAATTATGGTGATCATGGTAATGAGTCAGATTCTGACCTTCCACCTCCACCACCCCACAGAGGTAATCCTATTGTCGCTGCTAGTGATCGCCCCTCAACCAGTAGTTTTGATCCTACAGAGGTGGCTGCCATTTCCACACTGGCTGTTTATCGTACAGTAGCCAGAATCACACCAGATCTGTAACAACCTCACTTTGGGCCTAGTAGGTAATGACCTATTTACCCTTCTATGTTATTAAAGTGATTTTAATAATTATGTGCTTTATAATTATTGTGTATGGGATTATGTGCGCTTTGTGACAAGGGTTACGGAACATATTTCCTTTTGTGAATCGGACTTAGAATGAATAAGTTATTAAAGATTTTGGGTTTCATATAACTGATAAATACCCGTGTGTTAGACGGGAGAGCTTACCTTAGTATGAAGAAACCCAATTTGGATATATATGCCTGTACGTTCATTTCCTTCCTCTTTTAGCAACTTTAATCAAACGCTAAACACCCTTTTTGCTCTCAAATCCTTAAAATCAAGAAGTGTAATTCGAAGCTAGTAATTTCGTTCATTAGATTCTAGTGATTCCAAGCATCAAAACAAGGTAAAAATCTCAGATTTTGGTGAATTCAAATGGTTTTATGTGGATTTTGAAAAAGTAAGCTTTTAATGATCAATTCTTGCTTGAATGTGTTTGTTATGCTTAATTTATGTTAGGAATAGCTTATATAAGTGTTATGTGATATTCTTGAGCCTTTGAATCGACCAAAACAAGCAAAAATCGAGTTTTGGGTGCTAAAAACGCGAAAATAGCGTGCTGGAACTAATTTTCAGCACCCACACTTTTGACAGCTCAGCCGTGCGAGTTAGCAGTGGCCAGTTTTTGGGAAAACTGAAAGGCCTGTAACTTTCAAACCGTAACTCCGTTTTCGACGAATAAACTATCGTTGGAATTGTCTTGAGGTGTAGTATCTAATGATATGGTTTTATAATACTAAATCAAACTTTATGTTAGATGTAAAACGATAAAATTGTTGTTATGCTACTGTTCTTGCTCAACCGTGCGAGTGAGGCACTCACCCGTACGGGTGAGGTGTTCAACCGTGAGTGTTGTCATACCCCGTCCAAAATCTTCATGAATGAATACAATAACATCTGGTACCATTGCGATGAACGGACCTCTATATGCCATGAATGACTCCGAGTAATGTCTCTTAAATGAGCAAATGCACAGCGGAAGATTTCTTTCATACCTGAGAATAAACATGCTTTAAAGTGTCAACCAAAAGGTTGGTGACTTCATAGGTTTATCATAAAACAATAAAATTCGTCATTTTGATAGACCACAAGATTTAAATCCTGCATGGTACAAATGGGCCTGAATCCTATACCCACCTGTAATGTACATGCGATATCTTTTAAATACAGTACACCTTTCTCGTGTACGAAATCCTTTTTCGTAAATCTTAGTAACCGTACACATATCTTGTGCACAAAAATAACATACACATAACCTGTGTACAAAATCATTCTCTCGATATATAACATTCACATCAATTGGTGGCAATTATCATGTCCACATAATTCAATGGTGGCAATTATCATGTCCACACAATTCAATGGTGGCAATTATCATGTCCACATAATTCAATGGTGGCAATTATCATGTCCACATAATTTAATAATAATCCGCAGAACTTATTTCTGCATAATAATTCATTCGAGGAATGTTTTGCTTGTGTCTATCTCGTCAAACATTATAAAAGCATTTCATGTATTCGCAGTTCAAAATATATTTCAAAAGCATTTAATAAAACAATTATAATAACAGCGCATGTATTCTCAGTCCCAAAAATGTAAAGAGTAAAAGGGAATAAAATGAAGCTCACGCATATAAATATTGCAAAACAGTTAATAAAACATTTGCATGTATTCTCAGCCCAAAAATGTAAAGAGTAAAAGGGATCATATGAAACTCACAATATTGTATTTTGTAGTAAAAATACATATGACGACATTAAACAAGTGTATGGTTGGCCTCAGATTCACGAACCTATATTATTCATATATATATATATATATTAAAACATATAATGGGATTCACTAAATTTCATTTATTAATAGATATTATTTATATATATATATTTGTAATTATATAGAATTTATGCTAAATTCCATTAAAAACGTATAGTTATATTATATCTTAAATTATATGTTATATTTATTTATTTTGTATGTATTAATATCTATACGTTTAGTTGTATTAATATATCTATATATATTTATATATATATGATTAGTAGTATATTTAAAAAAAATGTCATTAGTTTGTTATATGTAATAACTATATTTAATGTACAAAATATTTATTTGCTAAAATGATAGCTTTTGATAAAAATGATTTACTAATAATAATAATATATACCTTATTAATAATGATAATATTAATAATAAAAATGATATTGTTACTAATGATACTTGTGTTAATAATAATAATAATAATAATAATATTAATAAAAATGATACTACCTTGTAATGATAATAATGATAATAATATTTAATTGTGTTAATAATGGTAACAATAATAATTAACTTATCCCTAATAACAATAATGATAAATAATAATAATAATAATAATAATAATAATAATAATATTAATAATAATAATAATAATAATAATAATAATAATAATAATAATAATAATAATAATAATAATAATAATAATAATAATAATAATAATAATAATAATAATGAAAAATAAAAGTAAGAGTGTATACCCCTAAAGCTTTTTCTAAAAATATCTGCCACGAACCGGGCTCAAACCCCCGACCACTCGCTCACCCACAAACACCTCATACCATTCAGCTAGTGTTGTTTTTCTGTTTTGTTATTACACTGAATTTATATAACCCGATTTTAACTGTTTCTCTTTTCTACTTCCATAAATTCGGCCCAACAAACAATTCTGAAACATGGCAGCCCAATTGGAAACATAAGTCCACTGCCCAAAAAAATATTGTTCGACCCAAGTCATTGCATTATAATCTAGGTAACTTTGTTCGAGACTTTTTCCTGGGTTTACGAAGAAAGAAACAACAATAGACGATCAATACCTCAATTGCCTTCTTCACTTCGTTTATCATCATCAATTTTATCATCGTTCTTTCATGATCATCTCATCATCGACATCATTCACCATATAATCATTTCCATAATCTAATCGTCATCGAAACATAACTATCATTCTAATCATCTTATCACGTATAACCTATTCATATTAATATCATCTTCATTATGATCGTAGCCCACATGATTTATGTTATCTTCTCCAAAATGTAATCATATTCATCATACCATATAAAATTGGGTTTCATTTATCAGTATCATTACGATCCCATCATCATCTTCATTTAACAATATCATTATCTAATCATAATCTTAATCATCTAATCATCCTATATTAACTATCTTCACCACGATTTATATCATCATCACACATATCGCCTTCGTTTCTTTATATGTCCAACAGCAACAAAATTCACGGCCCACTTTAAAAAGTAAAAAAAAATGCGAAATCAATGGTGGTCGGATGTTTTTGGCCGACACATTCCATAAGTGCCCAATCTTGATAAGCCCAAGAGAATATTAAATCAATACAATCGCTTTAAACCTTTAATCAAATTATACGTGGCAAATTTGGTGATTGTATGCACCCTACTGGTGGTGCCTACCAAGTACCACTTTTTCCTTTATATAAAACTGTTCGTTGGCATGTAGAGTGCTATTACTTCGTATAATTTACTTGTATCTTTTAAAAGTAATTTGAGTGGGTTATGTTTCTTGGTTCCACTCAAGTTGGCACGAATAGGGAATAAATAACAGCAGAAAAATTAGTCGACAATCATTTTTTTTGATAAGGAATTGATACAGAAGGGTTGTATTTGATAGGTGGTTTGATGACGTCTTAAAAGAACATGAAAGGAAAGAAGAAGAAAAAAAAATATAGTGAAGGTGGCAAGGAGGAGTAGTGAATCTATGGTGGCTATTCATGGTTGTGATCGAGCTTTTTGAAGAAGAAAGAAGAAGTGGGTTTATTGGTGTTGTTCGATTGAGTTTGTGATATGTTTCTGCTGTAACAGAAGAGTGAAGGTGATAGCAGCTGGGTTCGATAAATATATTCGATCCAGAGAGGAACAAACAAAACTATATCAAGTGCAAGTGAGTTTAATACAGCTACAAGATTTGTTACTTTTTGTTTTGTAGCTTGATTGGTACGACCAAATCTTCAATCAGTAGCAGAGGAATAAGGAAAAAAAATCAAAGCAGATAGAGATGGGTAACGAAATTTGGATACATCTGATTTTGATTTCGAATCTTATAACAGGATTGGAGACAAGAAAAAATCAACTCAACTACAGAGTGAAAACGATTTGAAACAGAATACAATATTCCATGTAGTTATAAATGTATTAAACTGTTTTTACATGTATATATGTATATATATATATATACACATTTTTATATATATATATAACTTTATTTTGTATATGTATATATATATGTATATGTATTTATTTATATATGCATTTGTATAGCTGTGTATAGTCTATATCTATATCTGTAATTAAGTAAATGTAATAATATTAATTATACAACGTTAATGTTAAATATTAATTTTTAATAATAATAATGGAAGTAATAATAATAAAATAATTAATAATGATAATAATATATTAGTTATATTTTTAGTTTTAAGTAAGTTTAACATTATATGTTATTAGCTGTGTCATTTTTTTTAATAATTATATTATATATCCTATAATAATATTTATTTGATATTGAATATTTAATATTATATATTATTAATTAAAATCATATATATATATATATATATATATATATATATATATATATATATATATATATATTTATAATAATATATGTTTGTATATATATTCTTTTTAATAGTACTTAATTATTCTATTTATTATTTTACATATTAGATTTTTATGATTCAATTACATTTTATTATTTCCACTACTTACATTTATATTTATATATGTATGTATGTATATATATATATATATACATATATATATATATACATATATATATATATATATACATATATATATATATACATATATATATATATATACATATATATATATATATATATATAAACCATTGTTCGTGAATCATCGGGTATAACCATAGAGTAATTGGTCATAAGAACATAGTTCCGAAATTTTCGAGACTCACCATTATAGATTTGCTTATTATGTCGAAATCATATAAAAATTAAGTTTAAATTTGGTCAGAAATTTCCGAGTCATCACAGTACCTACCCGTTAAAGAAATTCGTCCCGAAATTTGAGTGTGGTGGTCATGACTAACCATAAAAATATTTTCATGACGAATATGAGTTGATAAATAGAGTTTTATCATCATTGAGTAATATGGATAAAACAATTCGATTATTCGAAGAGTACGAATGAAGCTATTACAAAAGAGTAAAATGAAAAAGTTAAAGCTTCGTTTTAACTTTTGACGTAGTCAGGGTTGAATTTCGGAATTTAAGGGATTCAACAGAAAATCTTGGAAATCTATAAGATCTGATTATTCGAGATTTAAGGAAATTAATATCTCTTTAATTAAATGCGATGATCTGTCCCAATTACTACGTCTGATATTTCCATTATGTTGCTATACACATTGATATACACGTCTGGTTATAGTATTTTTAATTCTCCCGTGTCTTTATGTTGCTATACACATTGATATACACGGTTTGTGATTTATGTGTTTGTGATCGGCTTTATATTTTTCTTTATATTTCGGAGCTCCATGCTCTTGTTTTCTCTTCCCGACTCCAAGTCAAGCGAATAACGGTCCAGAATTCATAAGTATGAAATTTTGAATGATCATAATATACTAAGCAGAAGAATTGTAATAGCACGATTTAATTGGTTAAATTACCAGAATTACAGAAGATAGAACTATCAAGAATATATTTTTCTTGATATGTTCGAGGTTAAGTAGAATGAAAGAGTTATGTAACATGACACATGATGATGGTATGATCTACTGTCATCACGTTTCATTAGAAACTCAGCATGACTTACTGTAATATAATCACGTTGGCCAAGCGTCATTATATTATACTAACTCATGCTTCAATTCCCAACACTTCTCTAGAAGTCATTCATAATTTATACTTAGATTTTACAGAAGTTTCCAATATAATGAAATACAGAAAACACGAAGAGGTAGATAATTTCGTACAAGAATATTTATAAAAATATCCTCAGAAATATCGAAGATATTTATGATGATATTTTGGAATTTCTAAGTTCGAAGGTTGATGAAGAAAAATTGTCCGCAAGATTTTAACATGACTTCGGAGCAAGATATTCTCTAAAGATTTCGGTGGATCCAGAATTACCTGGATTCTTTGAATATAGGGTTTGGTCCTTGTATTTGTCCTTGGTCTTCTTCATGATTAGCTCAATCTGTTTTTTTTTTCAGTACCAAATTTTCTATCGAGCGTTCCCAACCTTCCATTCTTTATTATCAAACTTTTGGCCGTTTAGACCATCTACAATTTTTCTGTTTCCTCTGCATTTAATGCTACGATATCTGAATCATCGGTTATCAATCCGAGGTGGTTTCAGGAGAATTGTGTTTTTAGATGATTAAACGCTGATGGTAATATGGTGGAATATAAAAGGTTCCCCAGTAACAATAAAAGAGTACACATATATATCAAGGTTATAATAAGGTTGTTTCGAACGAAAAGTCGAAGTTAACTTGCTGGAGCTGTGACAAACTTGGCTAATTTGGAAAGGGATTGCAAAGTTATTTTTGGTAATAACAATGCCAAAGGAGCTAGCACAGATACGTGTTAAACGTTTACTCAGGTTTTGAGTGTTTTCAGGTGCACAACTATATGCATCAATCTTTTCTTCCGTAGATGAAGTGCGGTTGGTTCATCCCATCGATTGAGGTGTTTTCAAGAATCATAAAAAAATTTAACACAGATTGTAATCGTCAAGATACAAATGAGGTTTAAGATGAAATCAAGTGGCAACTTGAGGAAATATTTAATTGTAGTAGATGTAATTTATTTACGATCTTTTAAGTCAAAATGTGTTGTAATTAATATTCCCTACTCTTTTAATACTTTTTAATTGTCCATGATAGTAGTCCAATAGTCCAATAGTTCAACCAAAACTAGTATATTATAAGGATATAGTCGTATAGGAATAGTTAGCTAGGATTTGGTTAGTATAGGTTCAAAATTTTACGTAGTTAATTAATTGGTTACTAATAAATTTTATTTTGTTCATTATTTTCTTCATTATGCCACTTGTCAAATCTTGACTTGGATTTTGATCGGCAGAAACTCGTATATGAAATTGAATTGGAATGAAAATGGTTATTCTTTGGTGAACGAATACGTATATCTGTGGTTGTATATAGGATAGTAATTGACTTGTTGAATCGGATTCGTAGAATGTACTGTGTAACACATTAATGTGAAATCTAAATATTCCTCGGGTATTACCTACCCGTTAAAATATTTTCACCATTAACAGTTTGTACAAAAGAATCTTTTAATTACAATCTTTATGAAAATATATATACATATATATTTTCTTCAAATGTAATCATGGATTTAATGAGTAGATATAATTTTAACTCATTTGATTTACCGTTAAAACTAGAATACATAATCTCTAAAACATTAGAGATTACATAATCATCATGAAGAACAAAGATAAATGATGTAGAACGATACATAGAACGATGATTATGCTCGAGGTGTGTGATGTTGAAACTTGGGTTGTTGGTTGTACTGTTGGTGCCGGTAATGTTGCTGAAGCTGGTACGTTTTGCACCATATTCTCCAAATTGATTACTCGAGCGCGAAGTTCGTTGACTTCTTCTATTACATCGGAATGATTGTCGGTCAGAACGAGCGGATGAATAAGATTTAGAATTTAAGATAGTATATAATCGTGATGAGATATTCTGGAAATAAGAGAGAAAATGGTATTACGAACAGGTTCGCCGGTAAGTGCTTCAGGTTCTTTGCCAATAGGGCAACATGGTTGGTGGGAGGCATCACTTCTTCTCACCTCCATTGATTAAGACGACTACGAATCATCCTAAATTCATCCAGAATTGATGATGGTCTCGCTAGGTGTATATAAAATAGCTTTATATTTTACAAGGAAATACTATTAAATGCGATACAATTTTACACAAGTTATTTATTTATTTATAGAATGGATATACTTAAACCTTGCTACAACACTTATAGGCAGTGTACCTAATCGTACAGTAGTGTAGTTTTTAGTAAGTCCGGTTCGTTCCACAGGGAATCTTTTAATCAAAGCTTAACATTATATTAGTTTAAATTTATAAAAATACAACTATATATATATATAAGTAATATTATTATTATAAAGGGGGGTTTTTACCGTTTAATGACCGGTTTGTCGATTTTAAAACTTTAGTCGCAGTTAAAACCAAAATTAAAAATAAATACAAGACTTAATGTAAAGTAAATAACGATAATGAAATTGCGATAAATAAAAGTGCGATAAAATAAACTTGCGATAATTAAAAAGTACGATAATTAAAAGTGCAATTAAATACAATAACAATAAATAAAAGTGCGATAATTAGAAGTGCAATTAAATATAAAATAAAGGAAATTAAATATGAAATAAGATAATTATGCTTATTTAAACTTCCGTAATCATGATGTTTGACGTGTTGATTTTAGTTTTATGCCCATGGGTTAATTGTCCTTTGTCCTGGATTATTTAATATGTCCGTCTGGTTTTTGTCCATAACAGTCCATCAGTCATAAATATAAAGTGCGAGTGTCCTCGTCAAATTAACCTTATACCCCAAGTCAAATATTCCAACTAATTGGGGACTTAAACTGTAACAAGATTTTAATACTTTGTTATCAATTATGCCAAGTGTCCTTGTACATAATTTCACCCCTCTTTTAATAATTCTAGTGCTTATTAATCCATTCCTGTGTCCGGTTAAATGAACGATTATTTGTACATATAAATACCCTGCCCATCGTATCCGATCGAGTGTATATGGTTATTTATAGGGACGTCCAATTGTAAATTTTTATATTAATATTAACAAATTATCATTTAGTTAAACAAATATAAAGCCCATTAATAGCCCATAGTCTAATTTCCACAAGTGTCGTTCTTTTGTCCAAACCCCAATTATGGTACAAAGCCCAATTACCCAATTTTAATAATTAGCCCAACATCATGATTACTTCGGATTAAATAAGCATAATAATAACTTAGCTACGAGACATTAAATTAAAAAGGTTTGACATAACTTACAATGATTAAAAATAGCGTAGCGTTACACAGACAGAATTTCGACTTACACCCTTACAACATTCGTTAACATACCCTTATTATTAGAATTTAAAATTAAAATTAAAATTAAAATATAAATATAAATATTTACGTATACATATATAGAGAGAGATGGATTTTAGGATATTTTTACGATCAGAATTCGCTGGCTTTTATAGGAATTTTCGTCCAGGGGGACTCCGCGACTCGCGCCCTTTTTGCTCTTCAAACTCCGCGAGTCGCTGAGTTTGTAATTACAGCTCACACAGCTTTGGCTCTTTGTTTACCGACAGTTTATTATATTATATAATATAAAAATAATTATAAGAATTATTTAAATATTATATTATATTTATGTGCATAGTTGACTTGTAATTTTTAGTCCATTGCGTCGAGCGTTGAGAGTTGACTCTGGTCTCGGTTCCGGATTTTCGAACGTCCTTGCGTACAATTTAATATCTTGTACTTTGCGTTTTGAATCTTGTACTCTTGTAATTTTGAGACGTTTCTTATCAATAATTGGAACCTCTTTGATTGTATTTTGTACTTTTGAGCTTTTTGGTCGTTTGCGTCTTCAATTCGTCGAATCTGTCTTTTGTCTTCACCTTTTATTATTTAAACGAATATCACTTGTAAATAGAACAATTGCAACTAAAAGCTTGTCTTTCTTGAGGAATAATGCTATGAAATATATGTTCGTTTTTAGCATTATCAAATATTCCCACACTTGAGCGTTGCTTGTCCTCAAGCAATATAGTCTTGATATACTAGAATCACTTCTTTATTCTTCACACTTTCTACATCAGTGATTTCTATACGGCGGTATAAAAAATGGTAGTAACGATATGGTTTACAGTCCCACATGACTATAAAAATTTAGATCCATTAAGGAAATTGGATCTTTATGAAAACATTTGATCTTTTGAAAATTAAATCTAGCTTTTACCCTAGATAAGTTTTCCGGAGTAACCCTTCACCGGTGTTTGCAAATTCTTTTTGTGGGTTTGGTGGGTTTCAGATTTGAAAATTTTAGCTTAAAACTTGTGGTTTTGTGTCACCCACTTGCTAACCTTGTATTAGGAACGCAACACGTCCAGTATACTTGCTCCGAATATTACCTTTTGGTAAACTACCGTCCGGTTGTAAAGGAAAGCATTGAACAAGCAACTGTTAAGGCAATGTCCCCTGACATGCTTTTAATTATGGTTTATAACGTGTCGGACGCAATTACTATCCTTGGCAGGAGCAATAGTAAAGCTCACCTTTATAATTTTTCGGTCTGGCACAAGGTCCTGTCTTTGACCATGATATGCAACCACCGTTCTTACGGTTGACACCCGATTTGGTTCAGGTGACCTAATGAATTCCAGGTGAATTCCTAAGATTTTACGTTCAAAGGTAATGAACGCATTGAAAATGGGTTTTCAGAAAACAAATCGGTTTATAATTTGATCAAAATATTTTCTCGTTCAAGCTCGAATTTAGATATCATCGAATTCTATGAGTTTGAATTCTCAATCTTTAATGTCAATCTCAAGGATTGAGTAATATCAGTCTTAAAAGCTGATTTTTGATCTTTAAGGAGATTATCCTTTCTGGGGATCTGATTCATTAGTCTTATCCAGCTAATTTGCACGGTGCCCCCCATTGTACGAGATAAATCCTTCTCATGGTTAGGATATATCTGACCACTTGGCGACCTTGTTTGATGCTGAGGTCCGTAGATTTCCTGCTGATTTTAGTGATGACTTTTCTAGATTTTTCGTCAACCTACAGCTGGTCTGGACGACAACTTCATGACCCAAATCAAGAAGCGCGTGTCTTTTTCGGAAGACTTTACTCCCTTTTAATGATGGAATTCATTCATCGTGTAGATCCATCTTTCATTACAGTAAATCGGGTAAAACAGTTAATTTAGTCCAAAACAAAAGTATTTTCAATTATTTGTTACAGAAATATGTGACATATGTTTAAGATAACTTGGTAATTTTTCCCACACTTGGCTTTTATTTTCCTTTTTATTATCCTCTATTCCATTTTAAATGAATTTTAACATTTTGGTTTGTTTTTCAATTTATGTCCTTTCCGAGGTAACAATAATTTCGATGTTAATACCTAATTTTATCATTCATAAATATGTATAAACATGATTTTGAGTTCATTTAATTGAAAATTTTGAAAAATTTTACTAGAATTGGGTAGTCAGTATATAAGACTAGGGCTGTTCTTTATTATCAGAGAGCACTAGATTCTAATACAACTACTGCTTTACTAGTATTTTTAATGGTAACCAAGTGTTTAAGATAAAAAATTTTAAAAATCCGAAAAAATTTAACCCCTTCCCACACTTAAGATCTTGCAATGCCCTCATTTGAAAGAAATCAGTAACAATTTAAATTATTGAGGGTGATTAGCGTAGAAATGATTAAATTTTACCAAAGTTTCCAAACATATTGTTGTTTGTGTTGAATGATAAATGGTGCACATCATTTGTTCATTCCGTCTTGTTGTTATTTCACATATATTTTGCATCTTGTCGTCAAAATTAGTTGCTTTTGCTGAACTTAATGCCAGTCTTTGAAAATGTGTTGTTTTACCCTGTTGTGTACATAAGATAAACTGCAAACATATATACATATTTTTGAAGTTTGGTATATTACCCCATATTCAAAAATTATTAAAATCTAAAAATAAAAATTAGTAAATTATAAAAACTAATAAAATTCCAACATAAGTATTAAATGCATCAACATTACAAATTATAAAATAAATAAAACTAAGTAGACTAGGGATGATACTGATACCAGTAGGGGTTCCATGCATAACCATATGTGTTATTAAATGCTTCGGCTGGGTTATACGTAGGATACGGTGGTTGGATCTCTATAGACCAGGGAGGAAATACGGGCGATGGAGTAGGAATATAGTTTCTACCTACATGTTGGCAATGAGCTATGATTTGGTTTTGATGAACTTGCCAATCTTCAAATGCTTGATGTCTAGCATTTTCATACTCTTGTGAAGCTATAAACCTTTGCATTTCTGTCATTTCATTTCCCCCTCCCACATTACCTGGCTGTTGGTTTCTCTCAACCTGTGGATTTCTACCATTATATCGTACTGCGGTGTTATTTCGCCTCTTCAAAACTTTAGCACCATGGTATTCATTTAAACCAATTGTATCGTGGGGTTCTGGTTCTTCGATTAATAATCCCCCCCGACTTATATCCACACCGAGATATTCAGCAATCAAAGTAATAAATATACCACCTCCTATTATGCTATGCGGTCTCATCCCCCTAACCATAGCTGATAAATAATAACCCACACAATAAGGTATACTTACAGCGCTTTGTGGGTCTCGAATACACATGTGGTAAAACAAATCCTGTTCATTTACCTTTTCCTTATTCTTACCTCTTTGTGTAATCGAATTAGCTAAAAACCTATGAATTACTCTTAACTCTGCTCTATCTATATCCAAATAAGAGTAATTTCCCCCTTTAAATCGGTGATGGCTAGTCATTTGACTCCATACACCATGCGTATCAAAATTTTCATCAATTTTCCTACCGTTCAATATCAACCCTCTACAATCGGCAGATGCTAACTCCTCAGGCATATATATACGTAAGGCCTGAGCCATGTCTAGTAGAGACATGTGGCGCATCGAACCTCCTAACAAAAATCTAATAAAAGATCGATCGATTAAACTAGCTACCCGATCATTTATTTCTATACTACATGATGTCAAAGCTAAGGTGTACATAAAATACTATTAAATTTTAGCAGGAAATGCTATTAAATATGATACAATTTTACACAAGATATTTATTTATTTATAGAATGGATAAACTTAAACCTTGCTACAACACTTATAGACAGTGTACCTAATCGTACAGTAGTGTAGTTTTTAGTAAGTCCGGTTCGTTCCACAGGGAAAATCTTTAAACAAAGCTTAACGCTATATTAGTTTACTTTTATAAAAATACAAATATATATATAAGTAATATTATTATTATAAAGGGGGTTTTTACCGTTTAATGACCGGTTTGTCGATTTTAAAACTTTAGTCGCAGTTAAAACCAAATGTAAAATATTAAAAATAAATACAAGACTTAAATTAAAGCGTAAAGTAAATAACGATAATGAAATTGCGATAAATAAAAGTGCGATAAAATAAACTTGCGATAATTAAAAAGTACAAAAATTAAAGTGCAATTAAATACAATAACAATAAATAAAATGCGATAATTAGAAGTGCAATTAAATATAAAATAAAGGAAATAAAATATGAAATAAAATAATTATGCTTATTTAAACTTTCGTATTCATGATGTTTGACGTGTTGATTTTAGTTTTATGCCCATGGGTTAATTGTCCTTTGTCTTGGATTATTTAATATGTCCGTCTGGTTTTTGTCCATAACAGTCCATCAGTCATAAATATAAAGTGCGAGTGTCCTCGTCAAATTATTCTTATACCCGAAGTTAAATATTCCAACTAATTGGGGACTTAAACTGTAACAAGATTTTAATACTTTGTTTAATAATTACACCAGGATGTCAACTGAGTGTAACCCAAAGTTTTAATACTTTGTTAACAATTATGCCAAGTGTCCTTGTACATAATTTCACCCCTGTTTTAATAATTCTAGTGGCTATTAATCCATTCCCGTGTCCGGTTAAATGAACGATTATTCGTACATATAAATACCCCGCCCATCGTGTCCGATTGAGTGTATATGGTAATTATGGGTACGTCCAATTATAAATCTTTATATTAACATTAACAAACTATCATTTAGTTAAACAAATATAAAGCCCATTAATAGCCCATAGTCTAATTTCCACAAGTGTCGTTCTTTTGTCCAAACCCCAATTATGGTACAAAGCCCAATTACCCAATTTTAGTAATTAGCCCAACATCATGATTACTTCGGATTAAATAAGCATAATAATAACTTAGCTACGAGACATTAATGTAAAAAGGTTAAACATAACTTACAATGATTAAAAATAGCATAGCGTTACACGGATAGAATTTCGACTTACACCATTACAACATTCGCTAACATACCCTTATTATTAGAATTATAATTAAAATTAAAATTTAAATTAAAATATAAATATAAATATATTTACGTATACATATATAGAGAGAGATTGAATTTGGATGATAAAAATGATCAGAATTCGTTTGGCTTTATAGGGAATTGAGTTCAGGGGTACTCCGTGACTCGCGGCAATTTTTACCTTCAAACTCCGCGAGTCGCGGAGTTTGAAAATACAGCTCACCCTCCTTTGGCTTCTTTCTTGCCGACAATTTATAAATATATTATAATATATATATTAATTTTAAGAATTAATTATATATTATATTATATTTATGTGCATAGTTGACTCGTAATTTTTAGTCCATTGCGTCGAGCGTTGAGAGTTGACTCATGTCCCGGTTCCGGATTTTCGAACGTCCTTGCGTACAATTTTATATTTTGTACTTTACGTTTTTGAATCTTGTACTCTTGTAATTTCGAGACGTTTCTCATCAATATTTGGAACCTCTTTTATTGTACTTTGTACTTTTGAGCTTTTTGGACCTTTGCGTCTTCAATTCATCGAACCTGTCTTTTGTCTTCACCTTTTATTATTTAAACGAATATCACTTGTAAATAGAACAATTGCAACTAAAAACTTGTCTTTCTTGAGGAATAATGCTATGAAATATATGTTTGTTTTTAGCATTATCAAATATTCCCACACTTGAGCGTTGCTTGTCCTCAAGCAATATAGTCTTGAAATACTAGAATCACTTCTTTATTCTTCACATTTTGTACATCAGTGATTTCTTTACGGTGGTATAAACAATGGTAGTAACGTTGTGGTTTACAGTCCCACATGACTATATAAAAATTTAGATCCATTAAGGAAATTGGATCTTTATGAAAACATTTGATCTTTGAAAATTCAATCTAGCTTTTACCCTAGATAAGTTTTCCGGAATAACCCTTCACCGGTGTCAGCAAAATATTTTTGTGGGTTTGGTGGGTTTCAGATTTGAAAATTTTAGCTCAAAACTTGCGGTTTTGTGTCACCCACTTGCTAACCTTGTATTAGGAAAGCAACACATCCAGTTTACTTGCTCCGTATATTACCTTTCGATAAACTACCGTCCGGTTGTAAAGGAAAGCGTTGAACAAGCAACTGTTAAGGCAATGTCCCCTGACATGCTTTTAATTATGGTCTATAACGTGTCGGACGCAATTACTATCCTTGGTAGGAGTAATAGTAAAGCTCACCCTTATAATTTGTAGGTTTGGCACAAGGTCCTGTCTTTGACCACTATGCAACCACCGTTCTTACGGTTGACACCCGATTTAGTTCAGGTGACCTAATGAATTCCAAGTGAATTCCTAGGATTTTACGTTCAATGGTAATGAACGCATTGAAAATGGGTTTTTAGAAAATAAATCGGTTTATAATTTTGATCAAAATATTTTCTCGTTCAAGCTCGAGTTTAGATATCATTGAATTCCATGAGTTAGTAATTCTCAATCTTTAAGGTCAATCTCAAGGATTGAGTAATATCAGTCTTAAAAGATGATTTTTAATCTTTAAGGAGATTATCTTTTCTGGAGATCTGATTCATTAGTCTTATCAAGCTAATTTGCACGGTGCCCCCATTGTACGAGATAAATCCTTCTCATGGTTAGGATAAATCTGACCACTTGGCGACCCTGTTTAATGCTGAGGTCCGTGGATTTCCTGCTGATTTTAGTGATGACTTTTTCTAGATTTTTCGTCAACCTACAGCTGGTCTGGACGACAATTTCCTGACCTAAATCAAGAAGCGCGTTTCTTTTTCGGAAGACTTTACTTCCTTTTAATGATGGAATTGATTCATCGTGTAGATCCATCTTTCTTACAGTAAATCAGGTAAAACTTTTTAGTTTAGTCCAAAGCAAAAGTATTTTCAGTTATTTGTACAAAAATATGTGACATATGTTTTGAATAAATTGGAGAATTTTCCCACACTTGGCTTTTATTTTTCCTTTTTTTGTTCTCCTCCATTCCATTCTTAAATGAATTTTAACATTTTGGTTTGTTTCTCAATTTATGTCCTTTCCGAGGTAACAATAATTTCGGTGTTAAAACCTAGTTTTATCATTCATAAATATGTATAAACATGATTTTGAGTTCATTTAATTGAAAATTTTGAAAAATTTTACTAGAATTGGGTAGTCAGTATATAAGACTAGGGCTGTTCTTTATTATCAGAGAGCACTAGATTCTAATACAACTACTACTTTACTAGTATTTCTAATGGTAACTAAGTGTTTAAGATCAAAAAATTTTAAAATTCGAAAGAATTTAACCCCTTTCCACACTTAAGATCTTGCAATGCCCTCATTTGCAAGAAATCAGTAACATTTTAAATTATTGAGGGTGATTTGTGTGAAAATGATTAAATTTTACCAAAGTTTCCAAACATATTTGTGTTTGCTTGCTGAATGATAAATGGTGCATATCATTTGTTCATTCCGTCTTGTTGTTATATCATATTTATTTTGCATCTTGTCGTCAAAATTAGTTGCTTTTGCTGAACTTAATGCCAGTCTTTGAAAATGCGTTGTTTTACCCTGTTGTGTACATAAGATAACATGCAAACATATATACATATTTTTGAAGTTTGGTATATTACCCCACATTCAAACATTATTAAAATCTAAAAATAAAAATTAGTAAAAAAAACTATTACAATATTAACATAAGTATTAAACGTATCAACATTACAAATTACAAAATAAATAAAACTAAGTAGACTAGGGATGATATTGATACCAGTAGGGGTTCCATGCATAACCATAGGTGCTATAGAATGCTTCGGCTGGGTTATACGTAGGA
Organism: Rutidosis leptorrhynchoides; assembly: GCF_046630445.1. Lineage (NCBI taxonomy): Eukaryota > Viridiplantae > Streptophyta > Magnoliopsida > Asterales > Asteraceae > Rutidosis > Rutidosis leptorrhynchoides. Next base: position 292,550,092 of record NC_092335.1, read on the forward strand.
TACGGTGGTTGAATCTCTATAGACCAGGGAGGGAATATGGGCGATGGAGTAGGAATATAGTTTCTACCTATATGTTGGCAATAAGCTATGATTTGGTTTTGATGAACTTGCCAATCTTCAAATGCTCTATGTCTAGCATTTTCATACTCTTGTGAAGCTATAAACCTTTGCATTTCTGCCATTTCATTTCCCCCTCCTACATTACCTTGCTGTTGGTTTCTCTCAACCTGTGAATGTCTACCATGCTATTGTACTGCGGCATTATTTCGCCTTTTCAAAACCTTCGCACCATGGTATACATTTAAACCTATTGTATCGCGGGGTTCTGGTTCTTCGACTAATAATCCCCTCCGACTTATATCCACACCGAGATATTCAGCAATCAAAGTAATAAATATACCTCCTCCTATTATGCTATGCGGTCTCATCTGAAATGTCCCGTTCTTATTGATTAAAAACGTTCCATATTAATTGATTCCGTTGCGAGGTTTTGACCTCTATATGAGACGTTTTTCAAAGACTGCATTCATTTTTAAAACAAACCATAACCTTTATTTCATAGATAAAGGTTTTTAAAAAGCTTTACGTAGATTATCAAATAATGATAATCTAAAATATCATGTTTACACACGACCATTACATAATGGTTTATAATACAAATATGTTACAACAAAATAAGTTTCTTGAATGCAGTTTTTACACAATATCATACAAGCATGGACTCCAAATCTCGTCCTTATTTAAGTATGTGACAGCGGAAGCTCTTAATAATCACCTGAGAATAAACATGCTTAAAACGTCAACAAAAATGTTGGTGAGTTATAGGTTTAACCTATATATATCAAATCATAATAATAGACCACAAGATTTCATATTTCAATACACATCCCATACATAGAGATAAAAATCATTCATATGGTGAACACCTGGTAACCGACATTAACAAGATGCATATATAAGAATATCCCCATCATTCCGGGACACCCTTCGGATATGATATAAATTTCAAAGTACTAAAGCATCCGGTACTTTGGATGGGGCTTGTTGGGCCCGATAGATCTATCTTTAGGATTCGCGTCAATTAGGGTGTCTGTTCCCTAATTCTTAGATTACCAGACTTAATAAAAAGGGGCATATTCGATTTCGATAATTCAACCATAGAATGTAGTTTCACGTACTTGCGTCTATTTTGTAAATCATTTATAAAACCTGCATGTATTCTCATCCCAAAAATATTAGATTTTAAAAGTGGGACTATAACTCACTTTCACATATTTTTACTTCGTCGGGAAGTAAGACTTGGCCACTGGTTGATTCACGAACCTATAACAATATATACATATATATCAAAGTATGTTTAAAATATATTTACAACACTTTTAATATATTTTGATGTTTTAAGTTTATTAAGTCAGCTGTCCTCGTTAGTAACCTACAACTAGTTGTCCACAGTTAGATGTACAGAAATAAATTGATAAATATTATCTTGAATCAATCCACGACCCAGTGTATACGTATCTCAGTATTGATCACAACTCAAACTACATATATTTTGGAATCAACCTCAACCCTGTATAGCTAACTCCAACATTCACATATAGAGTGTCTATGGTTGTTCCGAAATATATATAGATGTGTCGACATGATAGGTCGAAACATTGTATACGTGTCTATGGTATCTCAAGATTACATAATATACAATACAAGTTGATTAAGTTATGGTTGGAATAGATTTGTTACCAATTTTCACGTAGCTAAAATGAGAAAAATTATCCAATCTTGTTTTACCCATAACTTCTTCATTTTAAATCCGTTTTGAGTGAATCAAATTGCTATGGTTTCATATTGAACTCTATTTTATGAATCTAAATAGAAAAAGTATAGGTTTATAGTCGTAAAAATAAGTTACAAGTCGTTTTTGTAAAGGTAGTCATTTCAGTCGAAAGAACGACGTCTAGATGACCATTTTAGAAAACATACTTCCACTTTGATTTTAACCATAATTTTTGGATATTGTTTCATGTTCATAATAAAAATAATTTTCTCAGAATAACAACTTTTTAATCAAAGTTTATCATAGTTTTTAATTAACTAACCCAAAACAGCCCGCGGTGTTACTACAACGGCGTAAATCCGGTTTTACGGTGTTTTTCGTGTTTCCAGGTTTTAAATCATTAAGTTAGCATATCATATAGATATAGAACATGTGTTTATTTGATTTTAAAATTCAAGTTAGAAGGATTAACTTTTGTTTGCGAACAAGTTTAGAATTAACTAAACTATGTTCTAGTGATTACAAGTTTAAACCTTCGAATAAGATAGCTTTATATGTATGAATTGAATGATGTTATGAACATCATTACTACCTTAAGTTCCTTGGATAAACCTACTGGAAAAGAGAAAAATGGATCTAGCTTCAACGGATCCTTGGATGGCTCGAAGTTCTTGAAGCAGAATCATGACACGAAAACAAGTTCAAGTAAGATCACCACTTGAAATAAGATTGTTATAGTTATAGAAATTGAACCAAAGTTTGAATATGATTATTACCTTGTATTAGAATGATAACCTACTGTAAGAAACAAAGATTTCTTCAGGTTGGATGATCACCTTACAAGATTGGAAGTGAGCTAGCAAACTTGAAAGTATTCTTGATTTTATGTAACTAGAACTTGTAGAATATATGAAGAACACTTAGAACTTGAAGATAGAACTTGAGAGAGATTAATTAGATGAAGAAAATTGAAGAATGAAAATGTTTGTAGGTGTTTTTGGTCGTTGGTTTATGGATTAGATATAAAGGATATGTAATTTTGTTTTCATGTAAATAAGTCATGAATGATTACTCATATTTTTGTAATTTTATGAGATATTTCATGCTAGTTGCCAAATGATGGTTCCCACATGTGTTAGGTGACTCACATGGGCTGCTAAGAGCTGATCATTAGAGTGTATATACCAATAGTACATACATCTAAAAGCTGTGTATTTTACGAGTACGAATACGGGTGCATACGAGTAGAATTGTTGATGAAACTGAACGAGGATGTAATTGTAAGCATTTTTGTTAAGTAGAAGTATTTTGATAAGTGTATTGAAGTCTTTCAAAAGTGTATAAATACATATTAAAACACTACATGTATATACATTTTAACTGAGTCGTTAAGTCATCGTTAGTCGTTACATGCAAGTGTTGTTTTGAAACCTTTAGGTTAACGATCTTGTTAAATGTTGTTAACCCAATGTTTATAATATCAAATGAGATTTTAAATTATTATATTATCATGATATTATCATGTATGAATATCTCTTAATATGATATATATACATTAAATGTCTTTACAACGATAATCGTTACATATATGTCTCGTTTAAAAATCATTAAGTTAGTAGTCTTGTTTTTACATATGTAGTTCATTGTTAATATACTTAATGATATGTTTACTTATCATAGTATCATGTTAACTATATATATATCCATATATATGTCATCATATAGTTTTTACAAGTTTTAACGTTCGTGAATCACCGGTCAACTTGGGTGGTCAATTGTCTATATGAAACATATTTCAATTAATCAAGTCTTAACAAGTTTGATTGCTTAACATGTTGGAAACATTTAATCATGTAAATATCAATCTCAATTAATATATATAAACATGGAAAAGTTCGGGTCACTACAGTACCTACCCGTTAAATAAATTTCGTCCCGAAATTTTAAGCTGTTGAAGGTGTTGACGAATCTTCTGGAAATAGATGCTGGTATTTCTTCTTCATCTGATCTTCACGCTCCCAGGTGAACTCGGGTCCTCTACGAGCATTCCATCGAACCTTAACAATTGGTATCTTGTTTTGCTTAAGTCTTTTAACCTCACGATCCATTATTTCGACGGGTTCTTCGATGAATTGAAGTTTTTTGTTGATTTGGATTTCATCTAACGGAATAGTGAGATCTTCTTTAGCAAAACATTTCTTCAAATTCGAGACGTGGAAAGTGTTATGTACAGCCGCGAGTTGTTGAGGTAACTCAAGTCGGTAAGCTACTGGTCCGACACGATCAATAATCTTGAATGGTCCAATATACCTTGGATTTAATTTCCCTCGTTTACCGAATCGAACAACGCCTTTCCAAGGTGCAACTTTAAGCATGACCATCTCTTCAATTTCAAATTCTATATCTTTTCTTTTAATGTCAGCGTAGCTCTTTTGTCGACTTTGGGCGGTTTTCAACCGTTGTTGAATTTGGATGATCTTCTCGGTAGTTTCTTGTATAACCTCCGGACCCGTAATCTGTCTATCCCCCACTTCACTCCAACAAATCGGAGACCTGCACTTTCTACCATAAAGTGCTTCAAACGGCGCCATCTCAATGCTTGAATGGTAGCTGTTATTGTAGGAAAATTCTGCTAATGGTAGATGTTGAAGGATTTTCGTATGCCCGAGAGACATATTTAATTAATGTGGCTAATATATTATGATCCAAGTCGGGTCATACCCAATAACAAGCTTACCAACACTTTAAATGTATTTAATCTTAGCGATTGGATCGTTAAGTAAATACGCGACACTTGAATTTTAGAAAATCGGTTTTCTAAAATATTATCACTTGAGATAAATTATTTGGATAATTATATATAATTGTTTATAGGTTTAAATAATTATATTGTGTTATATTTTATAAAAAGTTTATAAAGTATATAAGTAACTAAACAATGCATATATTTTATAACAAGTTTTATATATAAAACATCAAGTTTTTTATAAACATTCTTGTTATAATATAATGGCATGGATGGGCAGGTTTTGGGACTCCAAGACAAGTCCCATGCTAGTTTATTCTTGTTACTTTTGATACAAATATTCCCAAGTGCATGCTTAACACTTAAAAACCAAGTTTTGACTCTTATTTTGCACTTACAAGTTAGAAAACTCTTTCAAACTTTCTGCTGTATGATTCTGGCCGAATTTTGAGCTGAACAAAAAGGGGTTCAAGTGGTTTTGCAAGTGAGAAATTCAAGTGTTATTAAATCCTAACCAAAGCAATAAGTGTTGGTTATAAGTTTGGGGTATAAACACTTGAGGTTTCATAGTTTTGAGGCTCCATTCATCATCTTCTTTCTAGTTGCTGCTGATCAGAATTTTGGGTGCAAATAAAAGGGTTTTAAGCTTGCTTAATTAGCTAGTTAAGTGTCTAAATCTTAACTAACTTAAAGGGTGGTGTTGGTGCATCAAAGGATTAGGGTATTGCACACTTGAGGGTTCAAGTTGGTAGCTTTCTTCCATCATTTTCATCATCATTTTGCTGTCCAAATTCAGCTCATAACTCATCATAGAGGAGGTATAATCTTCTTCCTTCTTTGTTATATGTAAGCATTATTTCATGACTTGATAACTATATGGAATTCATCTAAAGTGGTTTAACATATTAACATGCTTTCTTAATATTTTGCTTCCGCTTGTTGTAACTCTTAATGAATTGGTTTCATGAATAAGTTAACATTAAGAACTTGTTGAAATGTTGAATTCCATCAATGGTATCTAGAGCCGAAGTCTATGAAATATGCTTCTTATATATGGTCTTTAAAACCCACCAACTTTGCATTCTATGTACATGCATGAAAGTAGAATGTAAAAATATTGGGGTTTGGGTGGGTTCATGATTTTGGCCGAATTTTAAGGGTTCCAAAAGTGGGTTTGGAACTTGCAAATTGGTCATATTTGTTGTATATTGTAGTTCACAATCAATTCCTTGACCTTATGATGTATGCATGTGTGTTTGAATGGATATTTGTTTGGTTGAATGGTTGTAATATTCATTCAATTTGGTTTGTAAAATTAATTATTCATTTGGTATGTAATATTAATTTTGGTTATGTAATTTATTTTATATTTGGCATGTAAAATAGATTAGGATGTGTTTTCATTTTCTAGACAAAATGTATTAGGATATATTTTGTAACAAGATGAAGATGCATGAAGATCACAAGGAAGAACACAAGAAGCATGTGGATGCAAGGTTAAGTGGGAGGTTAAAACCTCTTACTTTGTGTTTTACCCATTGACTGGTGGCATTTTGTTTTCGGCTAAACAAAATGTCTACCAAAAGGCTTGATTGTGAACATTTGTTTTGCATGCGTGGTTGTTTTAATTTCTTGTATGATTGTGGATTGTGCATGTTACTACAACAAGTTATCACACAAGTTAACAACAAGCAAAACTAAAATTTAATTGGTTAAATTATTAACAACATGATATTTACCAAACCACAATTTAATCGGTTAAATTGAAATGGTAAAAAGGATATTAATAAACGGTTATTAAGAACATGATAATGATCATATGTATAAAATGGTTTATATCAAGTAATTGGCTAAAATTACATGACTTGAAAATGGATTTCAAATGAACCATACACTAAATGCATGTTGGTGTATGGCATAAAAGTTTTCTTAAACTAGAATTAATGGAAACTTAAAATCCCTTCTATTAACAAGGTAAACAAGTTAAACGCCACCCTTTTGTGTGACACTTAGACATATTAGGGAACTCATGATGGGATAAAGGTCACCTAACCGTCATGAACAAACTAATATGGTTGAGGTGAATTTCGCATGCTTGTGGGATAAAGGTCACCTAACCACTTGTATGTTAAGTTTACACGTTTACACAAGTAGGACGACTTGATTTGGGAATCATGAACTTAGGGTCACCGAAGCATGAGGAACAAATAGGCGTTGATGGGATAAATATGCCATGCAAAAGGATTGCATGATCCCATAATTTAGAAGTTGCAAAAGGATTGCAATTGTCATTATGACTACCTAGTTAAATCAAATAACGGGATAAAGGTCACCTAACCGAAATTTGATTTACCGTTGGATTCTAATATTTAATATGTCAATTAAAATATAAAAGGGTATTGTTTATTAAATTTAAAATCAATACTTAAATGAACTTTGTTAAATATTGTAGATGGCCGCTAATAACATCAACAACACGCAAAATGCACCAATTAACTTACACAACCTATCATTAAGGTCTCTCCTCGAGAAAGATAAACTCAACCATACGAACTTTATGGATTGGTTCCGCAATCTTAGGATTGTCCTCAAACTCGAGGATAAGGCGTATGTGTTGGAGGACCCCATTCCCGATCAACCCGACGAGGATGACACGGAAGGCATGGCTTATTGGGATAAGTATTGCACCGATTCGGTGCAAGTCGCTTGCCTAATGCTTGGGACTATGATACCCGAACTCCAAAAGGATTTCGAGCATCATACTGCATACGACATGATCACGCAATTGAAGGAGATGTTCCTTCAACAAGCACGTGTCGAGCGCTTCGAGACCGTTCGAGCGCTTCATGCATGTCGTATGGACGACTCCCAATCCGTTTCATCTTATGTCCTTAAGATGAAAAGCCTCATTGATCGCGCAAACCGTCTTAATCTCAACATATCCAATGAGCTAGCCACGGATCTTATCCTAAACTCCTTGTCAAAGAGGTTTGACCAATTTGTAATTAATTACAATATGAATGGGATGGATAAGACCATTGGCGAACTTCATGGCATGCTTAGGACGGCGGAAACTAGCATGGGTAAGAGGGCTTCACCCGTGCTAATGATCAATGATGGTGGGTCCAAAGGTAACAACACCTCTAAGCCAAAGGCGGCTAAGAGGAAAGGACCCGCCCATCAAGGCAAGGGAAAGGGGAGGATGGTTACCCCAACCAAAAACAAGAACAAGAAGCAAAAGGTTATCGGACAAGCAAACCTCAAGGAAGACCCGTGCTTTGGTTGCGGTGAAATGGGTCACTGGAAACGCAACGGCCCGGTCTACCTTAAGGAGTTGAAGGAAAAGAGGAATGCGGGGCAAACCTCAGGTAATATATATATGGTATATATAGAGCTTAGTATTACTTCTTCTAATACATGGGTATTAGACACTGGATGTGGAACTCACATTTGCAATTCTTTGCAGGCGTTCAAAAGAAGTAGCAAGCAAACGGGAACATCAAGTCTCTTTATGGGTAATGGAGCCAAAGTGCAAGTGAAGGCTCCAGGAGACTTTGTATTAAAGCTTCCAAGTGGTTTGGAACTTATTTTGAACAATGTTTTGTATGCACCGGATTTATGTCGAAACATTATTTCAGTTTCCCGTTTAAAACAATGTGGTTTTTATCTTAATTTTGTTAATGATGATATCCACGTTTATTTAGATAATGTATTCTATTTTAAGGCCTCGCCTTCAAATGGAATTTATGAATTGATTCATGATGACACATCATCTAGTAGCTCAATATACCATACTAGCACCAAGAAACTCAAAAGGGATTTGAGTGATTCCTACTTATGGCATTGTCGCCTTGGTCACATAAACAAGAATCGAATGCATACACTTCAAAAGAATGGCCTTTTGAAATCAAATGAACTAGACTCGTTTGATGTATGTGAATCTTGTTTACAAGGCAAAATGACTAAAGCACCTTTCAAAGGGACCTACGAAAGGGCTAAGAACTTATTGAGATTAATACATTCGGATGTATGTGGACCCTTTAAGCCCATAACTAGGAATGGTGAAAGATACTTCGTTACTTTCATTGATGACTTCAGTCGTTTCGGATATGTCTACTTGTTAAGACATAAGGACGAAACTTTTGAACCATTCAAAGAGTATCAAAACGAAGTACAAAATCAACTCAATAAGACAATCAAGGTACTCCGTACCGATAGAGGAGGTGAATACCTAAGCGATGCCTTCCAAGATCATCTTAGAAGTTGTGGGATTATCTCGCAACTTACTCCACCCGGGACACCACAGCTTAATGGTGTATCCGAAAGGAGGAACCGAACCCTAATGGATATGGTTCGATCAATGATGGCTAGAAACTCGTTACCTCTGTCATTTTGGGGTTATTGCCTATGCTCCGCGGCTCGTATTTTAAATATGGCCCCAACCAAGAAAGTGGAACGAACTCCTCATGAGATGTGGTTTGGAAAACCTCCATCTCTATCATACTTAAAGGTATGGGGATGTGAAGCTTATCCTAAGCGTTACGTCCCTAATAAGTTGAATGCTCGATCCACGAAGTGTATCTTCATAGGATATCCCAAGGATGATATGGGATATTATTTCTATGATCCATCCGAGCAAAATGTATTTGTTGCTCGAAAGGCTGAATTCCTTGAAACTAATTTCCTAATGGAAGGAAATAGTGAAAGGAAGATAGATCTTGAAGAGGTTCAAGATCAAGTAGATGATACACAATTGGTTGACACTAGCACTCAACATGAAAATGTTGAGAGTGATCAAATGGATGATCAAAATACACAAGACGTTCGCAGATCTGGTAGGATTAGTAATCCTCCTGAGAGATATGGGTTTCTCATGGATGGTTGCTATGTGGTTGATTTGGATGAACCAACAAACTACCAAGATGCTTTATCAAGGATTGATGAGGATAAATGGCAGGAAGCCATGAACGCTGAGATGCAATCCATGTATGACAACCAAGTTTGGGAACTTGTTGAACAACCTACTGGCTCAAGGCTAGTTGATTGTAAATGGCTTTTCAAGATGAAAACCGACATACATGGAAACTTGGATACATATAAAGCTAGACTTGTAGCAATAGGTTTCACTCAAACTCAAGGGGTTGACTATGATGAAACTTTTTCGCCTGTGGCAATGCTAAAGTCTATTAGGATATTACTTGCCATTGCTGCTCATTATGATTATGAAATATGGCAAATGGATGTCAAGACCGCTTTCCTAAACGGACATCTTGAGGAAGATGTCTACATGGTTCAGCTTGAAGGTTTTGTTGATCCGAAATATCCTAAGAAGGTATGCAAGTTAAAGAAGTCAATCTACGGATTGAAACAAGCATCTAGAATGTGGAATCATCGTTTTAATGAGGAGGCCAAGAAATTTGGCTTCATTAAAAATGGTGATGAAGCTTGTGTATACAAGAAAGCTAGTGGGAGCACTATCATGTTCCTTTTATTATATGTGGATGATATATTACTATTTGGAAATGATGTTCCAGCAATGCAAGGAGTTAAAACTTGGTTAAGTAAATGCTTCTCCATTAAGGATCTTGGAGAAGCACAATACGTTTTGGGGATTGGGATCTACAGGGATAGATCCAAGAAGCTGATAGGTTTGAATCAAAGTGCATACATTGAAAAGATCTTGAAAAGGTTCAAGATGGAGAACTCTAAGAAAGGTTTGGTACCTATTCAAAAGGGAACACTTCTCAGTTCATCTCAGTGTCCCACCACGAAAGATGAACAGGAGAGAATGAAGAAAGTCCCATATGCGTCTGCTATTGGGTCAATCATGTATGCAATGATATGCACTAGACCGGATGTGTCATGCGCTCTTAGCCTGACAAGTAGATACCAGAATAACCCAGGAAACAGTCATTGGATTGCTGTCAAAAGTATATTGAAATACCTTAGGAGGACTAAGGATATGTTTCTTATATACGGGTCTGGTGAGGAGGAACTCGCTGTAAAAGGTTATGTAGATGCAAGTTTCCAAACTGATCGAGATGATTCTCGATCACAATCTGGTTATGTCTTCACGTTAAATGGAGGTGCGGTCTCTTGGAAGAGTTCAAAACAGGATGTTGTTGCTTTATCCACTACAGAGTCGGAGTACATCGCCGCATCATTGGCAGCTCAGGAAGCTGCATGGATGAAGAAATTCATCGACGACTTAGGAGTAGTCCCTTCCATTCAGGACCCTCTTGAGATCTTTTGCGATAACGAGGGTGTGATTGCTCAAATCAAAGAACCTCGTGCTCACCAAAAGACCCGTCACATTGAGCGGAGATTCAACTACATAAGGGATGAAGTTGAAAAGGGAAAGATATGTATTCGCAAAGTTCACACAGATCTTAACATAGCGGATCCACTCACGAAGCTCTTACATGGATCAAAACATGCAGGACATGTTTGTGCTTTAGGGCTTCGATATTCTAGTGATTGGTCATGATCTGTTTTAAGTATTGTAACGGAACGAAATTGTTCAAACTCATTAATATAATTATGGTGTTAATTTATTAATCTTGAGTCAGGTTCCTATTTTGCATATTTTATCCATGAATAAGCTATTATTCTAAATTCCGTAGTTGATCACATTTGTGGGAGCAAGTGTGAGGTTTAGACTATTATGAACTTGGACTGGTATACATTCACGGGATGAATGTGGGGCAAGGTTGCAACCAAGGTTCATAGATATTTGTGGGATACAAATATTGGAAGACCCGCCCTCAAGATTTACTAAATGGAGCCTTTGTGGTTGATCACATGTAATCTTGAGTAAAGGTGAATATCATTGTATCCTCTGACCTGAGATACATATTGGGTTCAGATATTTACCAAGTATTGTGCCTTGATTCTTTCCTTCGCTATTCTGAAATATGGTAGTTCATAAGGAAGAGCTCAGGTGTAATGCAAAGTATATATATCTAGGACGTATGTGATCAAGATGGAATTTGTCCCTCTTATTCGTTGAGAGTCAGATGTCTAAGGCCTGATAAAGTTAAATCTAGAAGAGAGTGATCACTCTGTGTCTCTTGGATTTAGCATGACATCTAGGATGAAAGGAAATAATGAAAGATTCATTTATTCATATTCGAGATGGGAAACTCGAAAGGGATGATATTATTGAATGGCACAAAGTCATAACATATTGGGGGTGATGGACGGTCGTTAGGTGGTATCCATCGCTTGCATTAATTTCTTATGTTTCTCGTGCAAGTGGGAGATTGAAGGATTTTCGTATGCCCGAGAGACATATTTAATTAATGTGGCTAATATATTATGATCCAAGTCGGGTCATACCCAATAACAAGCTTACCAACACTTTAAATGTATTTAATCTTAGCGATTGGATCGTTAAGTAAATACGCGACACTTGAATTTTAGAAAATCGGTTTTCTAAAATATTATCACTTGAGATAAATTATTTGGATAATTATATATAATTGTTTATAGGTTTAAATAATTATATTGTGTTATATTTTATAAAAAGTTTATAAAGTATATAAGTAACTAAACAATGCATATATTTTATAACAAGTTTTATATATAAAACATCAAGTTTTTTATAAACATTCTTGTTATAAAATAATGGCATGGATGGGCAGGTTTTGGGACTCCAAGACAAGTCCCATGCTAGTTTATTCTTGTTACTTTTGATACAAATATTCCCAAGTGCATGCTTAACACTTAAAAACCAAGTTTTGACTCTTATTTTGCACTTACAAGTTAGAAAACTCTTTCAAACTTTCTGCTGTATGATTCTGGCCGAATTTTGAGCTGAACAAAAAGGGGTTCAAGTGGTTTTGCAAGTGAGAAATTCAAGTGTTATTAAATCCTAACCAAAGCAATAAGTGTTGGTTATAAGTTTGGGGTATAAACACTTGAGGTTTCATAGTTTTGAGGCTCCATTCATCATCTTCTTTCTAGTTGCTGCTGATCAGAATTTTGGGTGCAAATAAAAGGGTTTTAAGCTTGCTTAATTAGCTAGTTAAGTGTCTAAATCTTAACTAACTTAAAGGGTGGTGTTGGTGCATCAAAGGATTAGGGTATTGCACACTTGAGGGTTCAAGTTGGTAGCTTTCTTCCATCATTTTCATCATCATTTTGCTGTCCAAATTCAGCTCATAACTCATCATAGAGGAGGTATAATCTTCTTCCTTCTTTGTTATATGTAAGCATTATTTCATGACTTGATAACTATATGGAATTCATCTAAAGTGGTTTAACATATTAACATGCTTTCTTAATATTTTGCTTCCGCTTGTTGTAACTCTTAATGAATTGGTTTCATGAATAAGTTAACATTAAGAACTTGTTGAAATGTTGAATTCCATCAGATGTCGATCCCAACTGTTTCCGAAATCAATAACACATGCTCGTAGCATGTCTTCAATCGTTTGTATTGTCCTTTCGCTCTGCCCATCAGTTTGTGGATGATAGGCAGTACTCATGTCTAGACGAGTTCCTAATGCTTGCTGTAATGTCTGCCAGAATCTTGAAATAAATCTGCCATCCCTATCAGAGATAATAGAGATTGGTATTCCATGTCTGGAGACGACTTTCTTCGAATACAGTCGTGCTAACTTCTCCATCTTGTCATCTTCTCTTATTGGCAGGAAGTGTGCTGATTTGGTGAGACGATCAACTATTACCCAAATAGTATTAAAACCACTTGCAGTCCTTGGCAATTTAGTGATGAAATCCATGGTAATGTTTTCCCATTTCCATTCCGGGATTTCGGGTTGTTGAAGTAGACCTGATGGTTTCTGATGCTCAGCTTTGACCTTAGAACACGTCAAACATTCTCCTACGTATTTAGCAACATCGGCTTTCATACCCGGCCACCAAAAATGTTTCTTGAGATCCTTGTACATCTTCCCCGTTCCAGGATGTATTGAGTATCTGGTTTTATGAGCTTCTCTAAGTACCATTTCTCTCATATCTCCAAATTTTGGTACCCAAATCCTTTCAGCCCTATACCGGGTTCCGTCTTCCCGAATATTAAGATGTTTCTCCGATCCTTTGGGTATTTCATCCTTTAAATTTCCCTCTTTTAAAACTCCTTGTTGCGCCTCCTTTATTTGCGTAGTAAGGTTATTATGAATCATTATATTCATAGATTTTACTTGAATGGGTTCTCTGTCCTTCCTGCTCAAGGCATCGGCTACCACATTTGCCTTCCCCGGGTGGTAACGAATCTCAAAGTCGTAATCATTCAATAATTCAATCCACCTACGCTGCCTCATATTCAGTTGTTTCTGATTAAATATGTGTTGAAGACTTTTGTGGTTGGTATATATAATACTTTTGACCCCATATAAGTAGTGCCTCCAAGTCTTTAATGCAAAAACAACCGCGCCTAATTCCAAATCATGCGTCGTATAATTTTGTTCGTGAATCTTCAATTGTCTAGATGCATAAGCAATCACCTTCGTTCGTTGCATTAATACACAACCGAGACCTTGCTTTGATGCGTCACAATAAATCACAAAATCATCATTCCCTTCAGGCAATGACAATATAGGTGCCGTAGTTAGCTTTTTCTTCAATAACTGAAACGCTTTCTCTTGTTCATCATTCCATTCAAATTTCTTCCCTTTATGCGTTAATGCAGTCAAGGGTTTTGCTATTCTGGAAAAGTCTTGGATGAACCTTCTGTAGTAACCAGCTAGTCCTAAAAACTGGCGTATGTGTTTCGGAGTTTTTGGGGTTTCCCACTTTTCAACAGTTTCTATCTTTGCAGGATCCACCTTAATACCTTCTTTGTTCACTATGTGACCGAGGAATTGAACTTCTTCCAACCAAAATGCACACTTTGAAAACTTAGCGTACAATTCTTCCTTCCTCAATACTTCTAACACCTTTCTCAAATGTTCACCGTGTTCTTGGTCATTCTTTGAGTAAATAAGTATGTCATCAATGAAAACAATGAGAAACTTGTCAAGGTATGGTCCACACACTCGGTTCATAAGGTCCATGAACACAGCTGGTGCATTAGTTAAACCAAACAGCATGACCATAAACTCGTAATGACCGTAACGTGTTCTGAAAGCAGTATTTGGAATATCATCTTCTTTCACCCGCATTTGATGATACCCGGAACGTAAGTCAATCTTTGAATAAACAGACGAGCCTTGTAGTTGATCAAATAAGTCGTCGATTCTCGGTAGTGGGTAGCGGTTCTTGATGGTAAGTTTGTTCAACTCTCGGTAGTCGATACACAACCTGAATGTACCATCTTTCTTCTTGACAAACAAAACAGGAGCTCCCCACGGTGATGTGCTTGGTCGAATGAAACCACGCTCTAAAAGTTCTTGTAATTGGCTTTGTAGTTCTTTCATCTCGCTGGGTGCGAGTCTGTAAGGAGCACGAGCTATTGGTGCAGCTCCTGGTACAAGATCTATTTGAAATTCAACAGATCGATGTGGGGGTAATCCCGGTAATTCTTTCGGAAATACATCGGGAAATTCTTTTTCAATGGGAACATCATTGATGCTCTTTTCTTCAGTTTGTACTTTCTCGACGTGTGCTAGAACAGCATAGCAACCTTTTCTTATTAGTTTTTGTGCCTTCAAATTACTAATAAGATGTAGCTTCGTGTTGCCCTTTTCTCCGTACACCATTAAGGGTTTTCCTTTTTCTCGTATAATGCGAATTGCATTTTTGTAACAAACGATCTCTGCTTTCACTTCTTTCAACCAGTCCATACCGATTATCACATTAAAACTCCCTAACTCTACTGGTATCAAATCAATCTTAAATGTTTCGCTAACCAGTTTAATTTCTCGATTTCGACATATATTATCTGCTGAAATTAATTTACCATTTGCTAATTCGAGTAAAAATTTACTATCCAAAGGCGTCAATGGACAACTTAATTTAGCACAAAAATCTCTACTCATGTAGCTTCTATCCGCACCCGAATCAAATAAAACGTAAGCAGATTTATTGTCAATAAGAAACGTACCCGTAACAAGCTCTGGGTCTTCTTGTGCCTCTGCCGCATTAATATTGAAAACTCTTCCGCGGCCTTGTCCATTCGTGTTCTCCTGGTTCAGGCAATTTCTAATAATGTGGCCCGGTTTTCCATATTTATAACAAACTACATTGGCATAACTTGCTCCGACACTACTTGCTCCGCCATTACTCGTTCCGACACCATTTGTTCCTTTCGTTCTATTAACCCCTGGTCCGTAGACCTCACACTTCGCCGCGCTATGACCATTTCTTTTACACTTGTTGCAAAATTTAGTGCAGAACCCCGAGTGATTCTTTTCACACCTTTGGCATAGCTGCTTCTGATTGTTGTTGTTGTTGCGGTTATTATTGTTGTTGGGATGATTGTTGTAGTTGCTGTTGTTGTTGTTGTTGTTGTTGTTGTTGTTGGGCCATTTGTTGTAGTTGCGATTGATGTTGCGATTGTTGGGATAATTGTTGCGATTATTGTTGTAATTGCTGTTGTTGTTGTATTGGTGATTCTTATCACCGTTTTCCTCCCACTTTCTTTTGACTTGCTTCACATTGGCCTCTTCAGCAGTCTGTTCTTTAATTCTTTCTTCAATCTGGTTCACTAGTTTGTGAGCCATTCTACATGCCTGTTGTATGGAGGCGGGCTCGTGTGAACTTATATCTTCTTGGATTCTTTCCGGTAATCCTTTCACAAACGCGTCGATCTTCTCTTCCTCATCTTCGAATGCTCCCGGACACAATAGGCACAATTCTGTGAATCATCTTTCGTACGTGGTAATATCAAATCCTTGGGTTCGTAACCCTCTAATTTCTGTCTTGAGCTTATTGACCTAGGTTCTGGGACGGTACTTCTCGTTCATCAAGTGCTTGAATGCTGACCACGGTAGTGCGTAAGCATCATCTTGTCCCACTTGCTCTAGATAGGTATTCCACCATGTTAACGCAGAACCTGTGAAGGTATGCGTAGCGTACTTCACTTTGTCCTCTTCAGTACACTTACTTATGGCAAACACCGATTCGACCTTCTTGGTCCACCGTTTCAATCCGATCGGTCCTTCGGTTCCATCAAATTTCAAAGGTTTGCAGGCAGTGAATTATTTGTAGGTGCATCCTACACGATTTCCTGTACTGCTAGATCCAAGGTTATTGTTGGTATGTAGCGCAGCCTGTACTGTGGCTATGTTTGAAGCTAGAAAAGTACGGAATTCCTCTTCATTCATATTCACGGTGTGTCGAGTAGTCGGTGCCATTTCCTTCAAAATAGTCAAATGGAACAAGTTAATCATACAGAATATTAAGAGTAGTTAATAGTATTTTGCAGCATAATATGAACTCATTTATAAAAGCTTTTTCTTCATATTAGCGTTTTATAAGTTTAAATTCGGGTAGTACCTACCCGTTAAGTTCATACATAGTAGCTAATATACAATTCAACTACTACAATTCTATATGAAAAACTGATTATTATAATATTTCGCGTTCAAACTTTTATACAATATTTTACAAACTTACAATACCGCTTCTTTTACATAAAGCATGAAATATAGCACACAATAACTTTGATACAAGATAGTTGTGAAGATAATTCTAGCTAGTACACAAGTCGTTCAGCAAAGGCAATAAAGACACGTAATTCATACGTCCAGAAACAAGTCATGCATTCTGGTTTTACTAGGATTACTTCCCATCCTTGGTCTTGTGGAACATAACCGTTGTGGCCGTTGATAAGACAGCGTGTTGTAACGTCGTCAAATGGACGAGGGTTACGTAATGTCCAACAGTCCCGTAACAATCTAAAAACCTCATTTCTTACCCCAATTACCGACTCCGTCACTTGTGGGAACGTTTTGTTTAATAGTTGTAGCCCGATGTTCTTGTTCTCACTTTGGTGAGAAGCGAACATTACTAATCCGTAAGCATAACATGTTAGCCGCTTTTTCTAAATCACGAAGTCCAATATTCGGATATATTGAGTCAAAATAATTTCTTAACCCGTTGCGTAAAATAGCATTTGGGTTCCCCGCAATATATGCGTCAAAGTAAACACATCGTAACTTATGGATTTCCCAATGTGATATCCCCCATCTTTCAAACGAAAGTCTCTTATAAACCAAGACATTCTTGGAACGTTCTTCGAATGTCTTACAAACTGATCTCGCCTTAAATAGTTGTGCCGAGGAATTCTGGCCGACTCTAGACAAGATTTCATCAATCATGTCTCCGGGTAGGTCTCTTAAAATATTGGGTTGTCTATCCATTTTGTGTTTTTAAACTGTAAAATAGACAAGAGTTAGATTCATAAAAAAACAAAAAAAAATACTTATTAATACAAGCAATTTTTACATATATCATAAAGCATAAGCACACTATATTACTTATATTACACCACACGAATACAACTATCTTATTCCGACTTGCTTGTTTCTTCTTCTTCGTTTTTGGTTCGTTTTGCCAAGTTTCTAGGGATATATGATGTTCCCCTAATACGAGCCATCGTTATCTACATTGGTTTAGAAAAACCTGGTGGTTTAGAGGTTCCCGGGTCATTGTTACAACTTAAGGACTTCGGGGGTTGACGATACATATAAAGTTCATCGGGGTTGGAATTAGATTTCTCTATTTTTATGCCCTTTCCCTTATTATTTTCTTTTGCCTTTTTAAATTCAGTTGGGGTAATTTCTATAACATCATCGGAATTCTCGTCGGAATCCGATTCATCGGAGAATTGGTAATCCTCCCAATATTTTGCTTCCTTGGCGGAAACACCATTGACCATAATTAACCTTGGTCGGTTGGTTGAGGATTTTCTTTTACTTAACCGTTTTATTATTTCCCCCACCGGTTCTATTTCTTCATCCGGTTCCGATTCTTCTTCCAGTTCCGATTCTTCTTCCGGTTCCGACTCTTCTTCCGGTTCCTCTTCGGGAACTTGTGAATCAGTCCACGAATCATTCCAATTTACATTTGACTCTTCATTATTATTAGGTGAGTCAATGGGACTTGCTCTAGAGGTAGACATCTATCACATAATATCAAACGCGTTAAGAGATTAATATATCACATGTTAAAAATATATAGTTTCCAACAAAATTTGTTAAGCAATCATTTTTCAAGTAAACACGGTCAAAGTCCAGACTCACTAATGCATCCTAACAAACTAGATAAGACACACTAATGCAAAATTCTGGTTCTCTAAGACCAACGCTCGGATACCAACTGAAATGTCCCGTTCTTATTGATTAAAAACGTTCCATATTAATTGATTCCGTTGCGAGGTTTTGACCTCTATATGAGACGTTTTTCAAAGACTGCATTCATTTTTAAAACAAACCATAACCTTTATTTCATAGATAAAGGTTTTTAAAAAGCTTTACGTAGATTATCAAATAATGATAATCTAAAATATCCTGTTTACACACGACCATTACATAATGGTTTATAATACAAATATGTTACAACAAAATAAGTTTCTTGAATGCAGTTTTTACACAATATCATACAAGCATGGACTCCAAATCTCGTCCTTATTTAAGTATGCGACAGCGGAAGCTCTTAATAATCACCTGAGAATAAAAATGCTTAAAACGTCAACAAAAATATTGGTGAGTTATAGGTTTAACCTATATATATCAAATCATAATAATAGACCACAAGATTTCATATTTCAATACACATCCCATACATAGAGATAAAAATCATTCATATGGTGAACACCTGGTAACCGACATTAACAAGATGCATATATAAGAATATCCCCATCATTCCGGGACACCCTTCGGATATGATATAAATTTCAAAGTACTAAAGCATCCGGTACTTTGGATGGGGCTTGTTGGGCCCAATAGATCTATCTTTAGGATTCGCGTCAATTAGGGTGTCTGTTCCCTAATTCTTAGATTACCAGACTTAATAAAAAGGGGCATATTCGATTTCGATAATTCAACCATAGAATGTAGTTTCACGTACTTGCGTCTATTTTGTAAATCATTTATAAAACCTGCATGTATTCTCATCCCAAAAATATTAGATTTTAAAAGTGGGACTATAACTCACTTTCACATATTTTTACTTCGTCGGGAAGTAAGACTTGGCCACTGGTTGATTCACGAACCTATAACAATATATACATATATATCAAAGTATGTTTAAAATATATTTACAACACTTTTAATATATTTTGATGTTTTAAGTTTATTAAGTCAGCTGTCCTCGTTAGTAACCTACAACTAGTTGTCCACAGTTAGATGTACAGAAATAAATTGATAAATATTATCTTGAATCAATCCACGACCCAGTGTATACGTATCTCAGTATTGATCACAACTCAAACTACATATATTTTGGAATCAACCTCAACCCTGTATAGCTAACTCCAACATTCACATATAGAGTGTCTATGGTTGTTCCGAAATATATATAGATGTGTCGACATGATAGGTCGAAACATTGTATACGTGTCTATGGTATCTCAAGATTACATAATATACAATACAAGTTGATTAAGTTATGGTTGGAATAGATTTGTTACCAATTTTCACGTAGCTAAAATGAGAAAAATTATCCAATCTTGTTTTACCCATAACTTCTTCATTTTAAATCCGTTTTGAGTGAATCAAATTGCTATGGTTTCATATTGAACTCTATTTTATGAATCTAAACAGAAAAAGTATAGGTTTATAGTCGTAAAAATAAGTTACAAGTCGTTTTTGTAAAGGTAGTCATTTCAGTCGAAAGAACGACGTCTAGATGACCATTTTAGAAAACATACTTCCACTTTGAGTTTAACCATAATTTTTGGATATAGTTTCATGTTCATAATAAAAATAATTTTCTCAGAATAACAACTTTTAAATCAAAGTTTATCATAGTTTTTAATTAACTAACCCAAAACAGCCCGCGGTGTTACTACGACGGCGTAAATCCGGTTTTACGGTGTTTTTCGTGTTTCCAGGTTTTAAATCATTAAGTTAGCATATCATATAGATATAGAACATGTGTTTAGTTTATTTTAAAATTCAAGTTAGAAGGATTAACTTTTGTTTGCGAACAAGTTTAGAATTAACTAAACTATGTTCTAGTGATTACAAGTTTAAACCTTCGAATAAGATAGCTTTATATGTATGAATCGAATGATGTTATGAACATCATTACTACCTTAAGTTCCTTGGATAAACCTACTGGAAAAGAGAAAAATGGATCTAGCTTCAACGGATCCTTGGATGGCTCGAAGTTCTTGAAGCAGAATCATGACACGAAAACAAGTTCAAGTAAGATCACCACTTGAAATAAGATTGTTATAGTTATAGAAATTGAACCAAAGTTTGAATATGATTATTACCTTGTATTAGAATGATAACCTACTGTAAGAAACAAAGATTTCTTCAGGTTGGATGATCACCTTACAAGATTGGAAGTGAGCTAGCAAACTTGAAAGTATTCTTGATTTTATGTAACTAGAACTTGTAGAATATATGAAGAACACTTAGAACTTGAAGATAGAACTTGAGAGAGATTAATTAGATGAAGAAAATTGAAGAATGAAAATGTTTGTAGGTGTTTTTGGTCGTTGGTGTATGGATTAGATATAAAGGATATGTAATTTTGTTTTCATGTAAATAAGTCATGAATGATTACTCATATTTTTATAATTTTATGAGATATTTCATGCTAGTTGCCAAATGATGGTTCCCACATGTGTTAGGTAACTCACATGGGCTGCTAAGAGCTGATCATTGGAGTGTATATACCAATAGTACATACATCTAAAAGCTGTGTATTGTACGAGTACGAATACGGGTGCATACGAGTAGAATTGTTGATGAAACTGAACGAGGATGTAATTGTAAGCATTTTTGTTAAGTAGAAGTATTTTGATAAGTGTATTGAAGTCTTTCAAAAGTGTATAAATACATATTAAAACACTACATGTATATACATTTTAACTGAGTCGTTAAGTCATCGTTAGTCGTTACATGCAAGTGTTGTTTTGAAACCTTTAGGTTAACGA
The DNA here is from genome assembly GCF_046630445.1 of Rutidosis leptorrhynchoides. NCBI lineage: Eukaryota > Viridiplantae > Streptophyta > Magnoliopsida > Asterales > Asteraceae > Rutidosis > Rutidosis leptorrhynchoides. Next base: position 292,571,626 of record NC_092335.1, read on the forward strand.
TCTTGTTAAATGTTGTTAACCCAATGTTTATAATATCAAATGAGATTTTAAATTATTATATTATCATGATATTATCATGTATGAATATCTCTTAATATGATATATATACATTAAATGTCTTTACAACGATAATCGTTACATATATGTCTCGTTTAAAAATCATTAAGTTCGTAGTCTTGTTTTTACATATGTAGTTCATTGTTAATATACTTAATGATATGTTTACTTATCATAGTATCATGTTAACTATATATATATCCATATATATGTCATCATATAGTTTTTACAAGTTTTAACGTTCGTGAATCACCGGTCAACTTGGGTGGTCAATTGTCTATATGAAACATATTTCAATTAATCAAGTCTTAACAAGTTTGATTGCTTAACATGTTGGAAACATTTAATCATGTAAATATCAATCTCAATTAATATATATAAACATGGAAAAGTTCGGGTCACTACATCATCCCCCTAACCATAGCTGATAAATAATAACCCACACAATAAGGTATACTTACAGCGCTTTGTGGGTCTCGAATACACATGTGGTAAAACAAATCTTGTTCATTTACCTTTTCCTTGTTCTTACCTCGTTGTGTAATTGAATTGGCTAAAAACCTATGAATTACTCTTAATTCAGCTCTATCTATATCCAAATAAGAGTAATTTCCCCCGTTAAATCGGTGATGGCTAGTCATTTGACTCCATACACCATGTGTATCAAAATTTTCATCTATCTTTCTACCATTTAGTATCAACCCTCTACAATCGGCAGATGCTAACTCCTCAGGCGTATATTGAAATGTCCCGTTCTTATTGATTAAAAACGTTCCATATTAATTGATTTCGTTGCGAGGTTTTGACCTCTATATGAGACGTTTTTCAAAGACTGCATTCATTTTTAAAACAAACCATAACCTTTATTTCATCAATAAAGGTTTAAAAAGCTTTACGTAGATTATCAAATAATGATAATCTAAAATATCCTGTTTACACACGACAATTACATAATGGTTTACAATACAAATATGCTACAACAAAAATAAGTTTCTTGAATGCAGTTTTTACACAATATCATATAAGCATGGACTCCAAATCTCGTCCTTATTTAAATATGCGACAGCGGAAGCTCTTAATAATCACCTGAGAATAAACATGCTTAAAACGTCAACAAAAATGTTGGTGAGTTATAGGTTTAACCTATATATATCAAATCATAATAATAGACCACAAGATTTCATATCTCAATACACATCCCATACATAGAGATAAAAATCATTCATATGGTGAACACCTGGTAACCGACATTAACAAGATGCATATATAAGAATATCCCCATCATTCCGGGACACCCTTCGGATATGATATAAATTTTGAAGTACTAAAGCATCTGGTACTTTGGATGGGGTTTGTTAGGCCCAATAGATCTATCTTTAGGATTCGCGTCAATTAGGGTGTCTGTTCCCTAATTCTTAGATTACCAGACTTAATAAAAAGGGGCATATTCGATTTCGATAATTCAACCATAGAATGTAGTTTCACGTACTTGTGTCTATTTTGTAAATCATTTATAAAACCTGCATGTATTCTCATCCCAAAAATATTAGATTTTAAAAGTGGGACTATAACTCACTTTCACAGATTTTTACTTCGTCGGGAAGTAAGACTTGGCCAGTGGTTAATTCACGAACCTATAACAATATATACATATATATCAAAGTATGTTCAAAATATATTTACAACACTTTTAATATATTTTGATGTTTTAAGTTTATTAAGTCAGCTGTCCTCGTTAGTAACCTACAACTAGTTGTCCACAGTTAGATGTACAGAAATAAATCGATAAATATTATCTTGAATCAATCCACGACCCAGTGTATACGTATCTCAGTATTGATCACAACTCAAACTATATATATTTTGGAATCAACCTCAACCTGTATAGCTAACTCCAACATTCACATATAGAGTGTCTATGTTGTTCCGAAATATATATAGATGTGTCGACATGATAGGTCGAAACATTGTATACGTGTCTATGGTATCTCAAGTTTACATAATATATAATACAAGTTGATTAAGTTATGGTTGGAATAGATTTGTTACCAATTTTCACGTAGCTAAAATGAGAAAAATTATCCAATCTTGTTTTACCCATAACTTCTTCATTTTAAATCCGTTTTGAGTGAATCAAATTGCTATGGTTTCATATTGAACTCTATTTTATGAATCTAAATAGAAAAAGTATAGGTTTATAGTCGGAAAAATAAGTTACAAGTCGTTTTTGTAAAGGTAGTCATTTCAGTCGAAAGAACGACGTCTAGATGACCATTTTAGAAAACATACTTCCACTTTGAGTTTAACCATAATTTTTGGATATAGTTTCATGTTCATAATAACAATCATTTTCTCAGAATAACAACTTTTAAATCAAAGTTTATCATAGTTTTTAATTAACTAACCCAAAACAGCCCGCGGTGTTACTACGACGGCGTAAATTCGGTTTTACGGTGTTTTTCGTGTTTCCAGGTTTTAAATCATTAAGTTAGCATATCATATAGATATAGAACATGTGTTTAGTTGATTTTAAAAGTCAAGTTAGAAGGATTAACTTTTGTTTGCGAACAAGTTTAGAATTTACTAAACTATGTTCTAGTGATTACAAGTTTAAACCTTCGAATAAGATAGCTTTATATGTATGAATCGAATGATGTTATGAACATCATTACTACCTTAAGTTTCTTGGATAAACCTACTAGAAAAGAGAAAAATGGATCTAGCTTCAACGGATCCTTGGATGGCTCGAAGTTCTTGAAGCAGAATCATGACACGAAAACAAGTTCAAGTAAGATCATCACTTGAAATAAGATTGTTATAGTTATAGAAATTGAACCAAAGTTTGAATATAATTATTACCTTGTATTATAATGATAACCTACTGTAAGAAACAAAGATTTCTTGAGGTTGGATGATCACCTTACGAGATTGGAAGTGAGCTAGCAAACTTGAAAGTATTCTTGATTTTATGTAACTAGAACTTGTAGAATATATGAAGAACACTTAGAACTTGAAGATAGAACTTGAGAGAGATCAATTAGATGAAGAAAATTGAAGAATGAAAGTGTTTGTAGGTGTTTTTGGTCGTTGGTGCATGGATTAGATATAAAGGATATGTAATTTTGTTTTCATGTAAATAAGTCAAGAATGATTACTCATATTTTTGTAATTTTATGAGATATTTCATGCTAGTTGCCAAATGATGGTTCCTACATGTGTTAGGTGACTCACATGGGCTGCTAATAGCTGATCATTGGAGTGTATATACCAATAGTACATACATCTAAAAGCTGTGTATTGTACGAGTACGAATACGGGTGCATACGAGTAGAATTGTTGATGAAACTGAACGAGGATGTAATTGTAAGCATTTTTGTTAAGTAGAAGTATTTTGATAAGTGTATTGAAGTCTTTCAAAAGTGTATAAATACATATTAAAACACTACATGTATATACATTTTAACTGAGTCGTTAAGTCATCGTTAGTCGTTACATGTAAGTGTTGTTTTGAAACCTTTAGGTTAACGATCTTGTTAAATGTTGTTAACCCAATGTTTATAATATCAAATGAGATTTTAAATTATTATATTATCATAATATTATCATGTATGAATATCTCATAGTATGATATATATACATTAAATGTCTTTACAACGATAATCGTTACATATATGTCTCGTTTAAAAATCATTAAGTTAGTAGTCTTGTTTTTACATATGTAGTTCATTGTTAATATACTTAATGATATGTTTACTTATCATAGTATCATGTTAACTATATATATATACATATATATGTCATCATATAGTTTTTACAAGTTTTAACGTTCGTGAATCACCGTTCAACTTGGGTGGTCAATTGTCTATATGAAACATATTTCAATTAATCAAGTCTTAACAAGTTTGATTGCTTAACATGTTGGAAACATTTAATCATGTAAATATCAATCTCAATTAATATATATAAACATGGAAAAGTTTGGGTTACTACATATATATACGTAAAGCCTGAGCCATGTCTAGTAAAGACATGTGGCGCATCGAACCTCCTAACAAAAATCTAATAAAAGATCGATCGGTAATACTAGCTACCCGATCATTTATTTCTATACTACACAACAATTCTTCACACCATACTATATATACAGGTCTACGCATGGTGAATAAACGTACCCAGTCGTTAAAAGTAGAATTACCATACCTCTGTGCAAGTAATTCCCTAATTGGCCCGGCCAATTCTACAGCTTCTAATGGTCCCCATTCTATGACCCTAAGTACTTCAACAGCTTTAGAATGAAGATTATGCAAACCCCTTTGGTATTTTGGATAATCTATCCAAAGTCTGTCAAATCTCAGGTTCGGGTGCAAATCTTCCAAGTGCATATCAGAAAATGTCATGACTGGATGAGGTATATCTTGTTTGTAGTAGTTATCCACCTCCTGTTGTTCCGCATTCTCAGCAGGAGCATTGCGAGCTTGGGATGAAGATTCACCCCTTTCAGTCTGCAAAACACATCAAACACAATTTTTGTGCATCCAAATATGCATTAGTGTCAGCAAAATCATCAATCAAAATAATTACAATGACATGATCAATTTATATCAAACTTAAGCTTATTTTCATATTTTCATGAAATCTACACTTTTGCAAATAAGCATATACGAAAATGTTCTCCAAGTTCATAAGCATTCAACTCAAATAACATGTCAAAATAATCATTACTAGCAATTAAACAAGTTTCAAATGACATTATCTCTCAAAAATCAAGTTCATGAATTTTAGACTTGAAAAAGTCCACTTTAATTCTCAAAATCATGTTTAGGCTCAAAGTTTGGATCATTTAACTACGTAAACATGTTACACTACTTAATTTAGCAACAATTCATGACAAAAATCGGCCATAACCTGTTTATATCAAAAAGCCCCAAATTGCTCAAGAACACAAACCCTAGATTATTCAAAATTTAAAGTTTAAGGCTTCTAATCATGTTAAATAGCATCAATCTAGGTTATACAAGCATAATACATAAACAATTTAAGCATAATTACACTAGAAAGCATCAAAATCGAATTGGGGAAAAAATTGCTCAAGAACACTAATTTTCGGATTAAATGGTGTTTAGGTGTAGAAATTTACCGTTTTTCTTGAGTAATTCCTTGATAGCATCCTTCTCAACATGATTTTAGTAAAAGATTTGATGATTAACGGTGAAAAAATTCGATTTTTGTGTGATATTTTCGGGTTTTTTCGCAATATGTTTTGTGGGTGTTGTGTGGACTGAGCTGTTCCAGCTCTTTTATTTTTTTTCTGTAATTCGGTCCCTCCGCGAGTCGCGGGGTTTTTACCCTTCAAACTCCGCGAGTCGCGGGGTTTGTATTTTTTTTTTATATATATATATAATCTTAACTTATGAAACAATTAAGTAATTAATTTTAAAATTTTGTTTCCCTTTGTTTTAGGACGAGGTCGTTTCGGATCGATGTCCTAGTCCGTCCTTCGACAAAATTTTAAAATTTGTCTTTTTCAAGCGATTATTTTAAAAGCTTAGATTTTTGGGTTTTTTTTTTTTTTAATGTTTTTGGCATACTTTAATTCAATAAGATTAAAAATAATGATAATAAAAGTTCTCGTCCCTCCCTCGGGTAAAGCAGTTTCGGTTCAAAGACCTAGTCTTCAACTTACGACGAATTTTAAAAATCATATTTTTAACTTAGCGAAATAAAGTAAATTTTTGTTTTTAAATTCACACCAAACTTAAATTAAAAATTCATAAAAATAAAATTCATATTTTAAAAATTAAAAATTCACACCAAACTTAATTTAAAAATTCAAATATTTACAATTTTTAATATATTGATTTTACAAAGTTTACAATATTAATTTAATATTTATATATTAATTTTAAAAACATGGTAAAAATAAAATTAAAAATCTTTTTGGCTTTTATCCCACTTTAATCAATCAAATATTATCAAAAATATACGCCCCTCTTTTCGGTAAAGTAATTTCGGTTCCATGACCTAATTTAACTCATGACGAATTTTTGAAATATTTTGGGTTGATTTGATTAAAGATATTTATACCTTAAGAATAAACGTTAAATTTCGCAGTGATGTAATAAATTTTTGAATGATATCAATAATTTCGGTCGCCAGACCTAATTTTATTCAATACCAATTTAATACTTTTTAGCGAACAAATTAGCGGTTATTATCAAAAGGTTAAAAATAAAAATAAAAATAAAAATAAAAACTGTACAGACATACCCGTGAAATAGATTTCTTAGTTATATGATCTATCCCATTCATAAGATAGTCGGTTTAATTGGTTTTCCATAGCTACAAAGGCGTAACCTCGAGCATTCAATGATTTTTCTTCTAAACATATGTACGGTCCGTCTCTGCATAAAGTAACAAATTCGGTGTTTGAATAGGTTTGATTATTTGAACATTTACCTCCATGTGACCATTTTCCGCATTTGTGACATTTTTCAAGGTGTCGTGCTCTCCTCTTCGCTGCGGATTTTGATTTTCCTTTACCAAATTGTAACTTATTATCTTTGCATCTGGATTCTTTTCTTACTCCGTCCAATCTTTCTCTGATTACTGATACTAGATCACTCGGAAGTGTGTCATTATTTCGTTTAGTGATCAAAGCGTGTAGCATTAGACCATGGTTTAGTTCACAGGCAGTCTTCATTTTGTAAAAACCTAAAAAAAATAAAAATTCAGAATGGGGGGAGAAGACTAGTTCTTTAGGGTCTGCTAGGGAAAGACCATTCGGGTTCCATTTTCGAGAACTACATGAAAACAGACAATCTAACTCTAACAAAAATACATATTATCCTTAAAAGACTTGATTCTCCCCACACTTAGTTAGCTGTGGTGTCGAAATTGTGATTAACTTCGTTGTCGACTTCCATCGGACTATCTATGTAGTGTTTAACTCTGTGACCATTAACTTTAAATTCAATCCCATTTGAATTTATCAATTCTACTGTTCTGTATGGAAAAACTCTTTTAACTATGAATGGTCCAGACCATCTTGATTTTAATTTTCCAGGAAATAGCTTGAATCGTGAATTGAAAAGAAGAACTCTGTCTCCTTCCTTAAATTCTTTTGAAGTTTTGATTCTTTTATCATGCCATTTCTTCGTTCTTTCCTTATAGATCAACGAATTTTTGTATGCTTCATGTCTTAATTCTTCTAATTCATTTAGTTGACTTAATCGTAGACGTCCAGCTTCATGTAAATCAAGATTACATGTCTTCAAAGCCCAAAATGCTTTGTGTTCAATTTCTACTGGAAGATGACATGCTTTTTCGTAAACGAGTCTAAAAGGTGTGGTTCCAATTAGAGTTTTGTAGGTTGTTCTAAAAGCCCAGAGTGCATCCTCCAATTTAATGGACCATTCCTTCGGATTTGATCCTATGGTTTTCTCTAGAATATGTTTTAAAGCTCGGTTGGTATTTTCAACTTGTCCACTTGTTTGTGGATGATATGCGGTGGAGATTTTATGAGTTACTCCATATCTTTTGAGAACTTTCTCAAGTTGATTATTACAGAAATGAGTACCCCGATCACTTATTAAAGCTTTCGGTGTTCTAAACCTTGCAAAAAGATGTTTTAAAAAGTTGACTACAACTCGTGCATCGTTAGTTGGGAGAGCTTGTGCTTCCGCCCATTTAGATACATAATCAATGGCTACGAGAATATAGAGATTATTATGAGATTTTGGAAATGGACCCATAAAGTCAATACCCCATATGTCAAATACTTCACATACTTGGATGATATTTTGTGGCATTTCATCACGTTGACTTATTTTTCCGGCCCTTTGACAAGCATCACAGGATTTGCAAAGAAGGTGTGCGTCTTTGTAAATTGTAGGCCAATAGAATCCAGCTTCATAAACTTTTCTTGCTGTTAATTGAGGCCCATAATGCCCTCCTGTTGGTCCTGTGTGACAATGGTTTAAAATTTTACTAGCTTCATCTCCGAATACACATCGGCGTATTATTCCATCTGGACAACTTTTAAATAGATGTGGATCTTCCCAAAAATAGTGTTTTATATCACTGAAGAATTTCTTTCGTTTTTGGTACGATAATCCTTTTTCAAGGAATCCACATACTAAGTAATTTGCATAGTCTGCAAACCATGGAATTTCTTTATAATCTATCTTCAATAGATATTCATCAGGAAAGTTGTCTTGTATGGCCGATTCATTTAGAACTTCTAATTCGGGATTTTCAAGTCAAGAAAGATGATCAGCGGCGAGATTTTCTGCTCCTCTTTTATCTCGGATTTCAATATCAAACTCTTGTAAGAGTAAGATCCAACGGATTAATCGTGGTTTAGCATCTTGTTTTGAAAATAGATATCTAAGAGCAGAATGGTCGGTATAGACCACCGTTTTTGCTAGAACGAGATATGATCGAAATTTGTCAAAAGCAAAGACAATAGCAAGGAGTTCTTTTTCAGTAGTTGTATAATTTGTTTGTGCTCCTTGTAACGTCTTACTAGCATAATATATAGGTTGAAATAGTTTTTCAATCCTTTGTCCTAAAACGGATCCCATTGCAAAATCACTTGCATCGCACATTAGTTCAAACGGTAGATTCCAATTCGGTGTTATCATGATCGGCGCATTAGTGAGTTTCTCTTTAAGAATATTAAAAGATTTGATACATTCATCTGAAAAGATGAATGGAGCATCCTTTTCTAGGAGTTTATTCATAGGAGTGGCAATTTTAGAAAAATCTTTTATGAAACGTCGGTAAAAGCCGGCATGCCCTAGAAAACTCCTAACTCCTCTAACATTGGTGGGATGTGGAAGTTTAGCAATTACATCTACTTTAGCTCTATCCACTTCAATTCCTTCTTTTGAAATTTTATGTCCAAGAACGATGCCTTCTTTAACCATGAAATGGCATTTCTCCCAATTAAGTACTAGATTTGATTGTTCGCATCTAATAAGCATTCGTTCAAGATTAGCTAGACATGTTTCAAATGTATCACCGAAGACTGAAGAGTCATCCATGAAAACTTCCATGCATTCTTCTATCATGTCATGAAAAATCGCCATCATGCACCTTTGAAAGGTTGCAGGGGCGTTGCAAAGTCCAAATGGCATGCGTTTGTAAGCAAAAGTACCATAAGGGCACGTGAATGTGGTTTTCTCTTGATCTTCGGGTGCTATTGGAATTTGAAAATATCCGGAAAATCCATCAAGAAAACAATAGTAACTATTTCCGGCTAATCTTTCCAACATTTGATCAATGAAAGGTAAGGGAAAGTGATCTTTTCTGGTGGCGTCATTTAATTTTCTATAATCAATACATACACGCCATCCTGTTACAGTCCTAGTAGGAATAAGCTCATTTTTCTCATTTGTAATGACAGTCATGCCACCTTTCTTAGGTACGCATTGAACTGGGCTTACCCATGGACTATCAGAAATTGGATAAATTAAACCTGCATCTAGCAGTTTAATAATCTCCTTCTTAACAACATCTTAAATATTAGGATTTAGTCTTCGTTGGCGTTGCACATACGTTTTGATGGAATACCACATGTAAACAAGTCACAAAACCCATTTATGTATGTATATGAATTCGTGTATATGTATATATAGCAAGCGGAAGCAATTTTCATCTTAAGAACATGTGTATTTTAACCTTTTAAAATGTATTCCATTTCATAGATCTAGTCTTGTACAATATACTAAAATGTAAATAGAAGCTAGTTTAAAGGGATGTACCTACTCCAAGTTAGGAGGTTACAAGATGAAGAAGATGATGATGAAGATGATGAAATTGGTGGAGCTTCAAAGCAATGAAACCTCAAGAGATAATACCCCAAACTCTTCACCAACACCTTATGCAATAGTTAGGATTTAATGACACTAGAATTAGCTTGCAAAAAAAAGGAAATGAACTCTCTTTCCTTCAAGAAAGCTCACGGCAGCAGCAAGGCAGAGAGAGAGTTGTGCAGAATTTTTTTGCAAGTAAAAGATGTGTATGGCATGTGTGTTGAAGTCCCAAGAGAGCTAGGCATGTGTGTTTAGATATATGGGAAAACCAAGTAGTCAAAAGCATGAGTTCATGAACCCAATGCCCCATCTCCCATGCCACATTCCCCTTTTTTATAAAATAGTTTTTATAAAACTAATTTTATAAAACCCTTCTCTTTTATAAACTTCCATGACATTATTATTAATCATGTACATATTTATTTATAAAACCAATTTTATAAAATGTGACATAACTAAATTTAATTATTTAACCTATAAATAATTAAATCCATATAATATAAATCATTCCATAATTTATATATATATATATATATATATATATATATATATATATATATATATATATATATATATATATATATATATATATATATATGTGTGTGTGTACACATCAAGTAGTATTTCAGAAAACCACTTTTCTTAAAGTTCAAGTGTCGCGTATCTGATCAATGATCCAATCGTTAAGATCAAATACGAATGAGGTGTCGGTAAGTTTGTTATTGGGTATGACCCGACTTGGATCATAACATTTTAGCCACATTAATTTAATATATCTCTCGGGCATACGAAATACCTTCAATCTCCCACTTGCACGAGAAACATAAGAAATTAATGCAAGCGATGGATACCACCTAATGACCGTCCATCACCCCCAATATGTTATGACTTTGTGCCATTCAATAACATCATCCCTTTCAAGTTCCCATCTCGAATATGAATAGGTGAATCTTTCATTATATCCTTTCATCCTAGATGTCATGCTAATTCCAAGAGATACAGAGTGATCACTCTCTTTTAGATTTAACTTTATCAGGCCTTAGACATCTGACTCTCAACGAATAAGAGGGACAAATTCCATCTTGACTACATACGTCCTAGACAGTACACTTCGTACCATACCTGAAGCCTCACTTATGTACTACCATATTTCAGAATAGTGAAGGAAAGAGTCAAGGCACAATATTCGGTGAATATCTGAACCCAATATGTGTCTCAGGTCAGAGGATATAATGATATTCTCCTTTACTCAAGATTACATGTGATCAACCACAAAGGCTCCATATAGTAAATCTTGAGAGCGGGTCTTCCAATATTTGTGTCCCACAAATATCTATGAACCTTGGTTGCAACCTTGCCCCACATTCACCATTTGAATGCTAACCAATCCAAGTTCATAATAGTCTAGACCTCACACTTGTTCCCACAAATGTGATCAACTACGGAATTCAGAATAATAGTTTATTCATGGATAAAATATGCAAAATTGGAACATGACTCATAATTAAATTAATACCACAATTATATTAATGAGTTTGAACTAATTCATTCCGTTACAATACATAAAATAGATCATTTCCAATCACTAGAATATCGAAGCCCTAATGCACAAACATGTCCCTCATGTTTTGGCCCATGCAAAAGCTTCGTGAGTGGATCCGCAATATTATGATCTGTGTGAACCTTGTGAATACATATCTTTCCCTTTTCAACCTCATCCCTGATGTAGTTGAATCTCCGCTCAATGTGACGAGTCTTTTGATGAGCACGAGGTTCCTTGATTTGAGCAATCGCACCCTCGTTGTCACAAAAGATCTCAAGAGGGTCCTGAATGGAAGGGACCACTCCTAAGTCGTCGATGAATTTCTTCATCCATGCAGCTTCCTGAGCTGCCAGTGAGGCAGAAATGTACTCCGACTCTGTAGTGGATAACGCAACAACATCCTGTTTCGAACTCTTCCAAGAGACTGCACCACCATTTAACATGAAGACATAACTGGATTGTGATCGTGAGTCATCTCGATCAGTTTGGAAACTCGCATCCACGTAACCTTTTACTGCGAGTTCCTCCTCACCAGACCCGTATATAAGAAACATATCCTTAGTCCTCCTAAGGTATTTCAATATACTTTTAACAGCAATCCAATGACTGTTTCCTGGGTTATTCTGGTATCTACTTGTCAGGCTAAGAGCGCATGACACATCCGGTCTAGTGCATATCATTGCATACATGATAGACCAATAGCAGATGCGTATGGGATTTTCTTCATTCTTTCTTGTTCATCTTTCGTGATAGGACACTGAGATGAACTGAGAATGGTTCCTCTTTGAATAGGTACCAAACCTTTCTTAGAGTTTTCCATCTTGAACCTTTTCAATATTTTATCAATGTATGTACTTTGACTTAAACCTATCAATCTCTTGGATCTATTCCTATAGATCCCTATCCCCAATATGTATTGAGCTTCTCCAAGATCCTTAATGGAGAAGCAACTCTTTAGCCAAGTTTTGACTTCTTGCATTGTGGTAATATCATTCCCAAACAATAATATGTCATCCACATATAGCACAAGGAACATTATAGAGCTCCCACTAGCCTTCTTGTATACACAAGCTTCATCACCATTTTTAATGAAGCCAAATTTCTTTTCCTCTTCATTAAAACGATGATTCCACATTCTAGATGCTTGTTTCAATCCGTAGATTGATTTCTTTAACTTGCATACCTTTTTAGGATTTTTCGGATCAACAAAACCTTCTGGCTGTACCATATAGACATCTTCCTCAAGATATCCATTCAGGAAAGCGGTTTTGACATCCATTTGCCATATTTCATAGTCATAGTGAGCAGCAATGGCAAATAATATCCTAATAGACTTTAGCATTGCCACAGGCGAGAAAGTTTCATCATAATCAACCCCTTGAGTTTGAGTGAAACCTTTTGCTACAAGTCTAGCTTTGTATGTATCCAAGTTTCCATGTATGTCGGTTTTATTCTTGAAAAGCCATTTGCAATCAACTAGCTTGGAGCTAGGAGGTTGCACAACAAGTTCCCAAACTTGATTTTCATACATGGATTGCATCTCGGCGTTCATGACTTCCTGCCATTTATTTTTATCAATCCTTGATAAAGCATCTTCGTAGTTTGTCGGTTCATCCAAATCAACCGTATAGCAACCATCCACGAGAAACCCATATCTCTCGGGAGGATTACTAATCCTACTAGATCTTCGAACGTCTTGTGTACCTTGATCATCCACTTGATCATTTTCAACATCCTCATGTTGAGTACTAGTGCCAACCAATTGTGTATCATCGGCTTAATCTTGTACCTCTACAAGATCTATCTTCCTTTCACCATCACCTTCCATAAGGAATTTGGTTTCAAGGAATTCCGCTTTCCGAGCAACAAATACCGTTTGCTCGGATGGATCATAGAAGTAATATCCCATGTCATCTTTGGGATATCCTATGAAGATACACTTTGTGGATCGAGCATGTAGCTTATTAGCTACATAATGCTTAGGATAAGCTTCACATCCCTATACTTTTAAGTATGAAAGAGAAGGAGGTTTTCCAAACCACATCTCATGAGGAGTTCGTTCCACTTTCTTGGTTGGGGCCATATTTAAAATACGAACCGCGGAGCTTAGACAATAACCCCAAAATGATAGAGGTAACGAGCTTCTTGCCATCATAGATCGAACCATATCCATTAGGGTTCGGTTCCTCCTTTCGGAAACTCCATTAAGTTGGGGTGTTCCGGGTGGAGTAAGTTGTGACATAATCCCACAACTCTTAAGATGATCTTGGAAGGCATCGCTTAGGTATTCACCTCCTCTATCGGTATGTAGTACCTTAATTGTCTTATTGAGTTGATTTTGTACTTCGTTTTGATATTCTTTGAATGCTTCAAACGTTTCGTCCTTATGTCTCAATAAGTAGACATATCCGAAACGACTAAAGTCATCAATGAAAGTAACAAAGTATCTTTCACCATTCCTAGTCATGGGTTTAAAGGGTCCACATACATCCGAATGTATTAATCCCAATAAATCTTTAGCCCTCTCATAAGTCCCTTTGAAAGGTGCTTTAGTCATTTTGCCTTGTAAGCAAGACTCACATACATCAAACGAATCCATTTCATTTGATTTCAAAAGTCCATTCTTTTGAAGTGTATGCATTCGGTTCTTGTTTATGTGACCAAGGCGACAATACCATAAATAGGAATCACTCAAATCCCTTTTGAGTTTCTTGGTGCTAGTATGGTATATAGAGCTCGATGATGCGTCATCATGAACTAATTCATAAATTTCATTTGAAGGCGAAGCCTTGAAATAGAATACATTATCTTTAGAAACATGAATATCATCATCAATAAAATTAACAATGTAACCACATTGTTTTAAGCGAGAAATAGAAATAATGTTTCTACACAAATCCGGAGCATACAAAACATTTTCTAAAATAAGTTCCAATTCGCTTGGAAGCTTCAAAACAAAATCTCCTTGAGCTTTAACATGCACCTTTGCACCATTGCCCATATAGAGACTTGATGTTCCCGCCTTATGATCACTTCTTTTGAACCCCTGCAAAGAATTGCAAATATGAGTTCCACATCCAGTGTCTAATACCCATGTATTAGAAGAAGTAATACTAAGCTCTATATATACCATATATATATTACTTGAGGTTTGCCCTGCATCCCTCTTGTCCTTCAACTCCTTAAGATAGACCGGACAGTTTCGTTTCCAATGACCCATCTCACCGCAACCGAAACATGGGTCTTCCTTGGGGTTTGTCTTCTCGGCTACCTTTTGCTTCTTAGCCTTGTTGATGGTTGGGGTAACCATCTTCCCCTTCCCTTTGCCTTGATAGGCGGGTCCTTTTCTCTTAGCCACCTTTGGCTTAGAGGTGTTACCTTTGGATCCACCTTGATCGATTGCTAACACGGGTAAAGCCCTTTTACCCATGCTAGTTTCCGCCGTTCTAAGCATACCGTGAAGCTCACCTATGCTCTTATCCATCCCATTCATATTGTAATTAATTACAAATTGATCAAACCTTTTTGATAGGGAGTTAAGGATAAGATCGGTGGCTAACTCATTTGATATGTTTAGGTTAAGGCGGCTAGCACGATCAATAAGGCTCTTCATCTTAAGCACATAAGATGAAACCGATTGGGTATCGTCCATACGACAAGCATGTAGCGCCCGAACGGTCTCGAAGCGCTCGACACGCGCTTGTTGAAGGAACATCTCCTTCAATTGCGTTAGCATGTCGTATGCACTATGATGCTCGAAATCCTTTTGGAGTTCGGGAATCATAGTCCCAAGCATTAGGCATGAGACTTGAAGGGAGTCGTGGCAATACTTATCGTAAGAGGCCATTGCCTCCACATCATTCTCATCCGGTTGATCGGGAATGGGGTCCTCAAGTACATACGCTTTATCCTCTTGTTTGAGGACAATCCGAAGATTGCGGAACCAATCCATAAATTTGGTATGGTTGAGTTTGTATTTCACTAAGAGAGACCTTAATGATAGGTTGTTCATGTTAAGTGGTGCGTTTTGCATGTTGTTGTTGTTATTAGCGGCCATCTACAAAATTCAACAAAGTCCTTTTAAGTATCGATTTTAAATTCAATAAACAATAACCTTTTAATTTGTTTTATTAAATATTAGAATCCAACGGTAAATCAAATTTCGGTTAGGTGACCTTTATCCCGTCATTTGATTTAGCTAGGTAGTCATAATGACAATTGCAATCCTTTTGCAACTTCTAAGTTATGGGATCATGCAATCCTTTTGCATGGCATATTAATCCCATCAACGCCTATTTGTTCCTCATGCTTCGGTGACCCTAAGTTCATGATTTCCAAATCAAGTCGTCCTACTTGTGTAGACATGTAAATTTAACAAACAAGTGGTTAGGTGACCTTTATCCCACTAGTGTGCGAAATTTACCTTATTTATATTAGTTCGCTCATGACGGTTAGGTGACCTTTATCCCGTCAAGAGTTTCTTAATATGTCTAAGTGTTTTCACAAAAGGATGGCGTTTTACCTTGTTTTAGTTAAAGAGATTTAAGTTTTCTACATTCTAGTTTTAGAAAACAAAATGCTATACACCAACATGCATTTGGTGTGTAGTAAATTTTGAAAAACCCATTTTCATGTCCTTTTAGTATAACCAATTACTAGTTATGAACCAATTTAATACCTTTTAAATAAACCATTTTATTTAGGTCTAATAACCAATTATTAGTGTCGTTATGTTATGTTTTATTATAACCATTTATAATGTATTAAGCAAGTTGTTAACATGTGATAATCTTGTAGTAACCAAACATACACACATAATAAACAAACACGCAAGCATAATAAAATGTTCACAATCAAGAGCCAATGTGGTGGACATTTGTTTAGCCAAAAAAAAAAATGTCACCGGAAAAGGGTTAAACACAAAGTAAGAGATTTTACAAAATCTCCCACTTAATCTTGCATCTTCAAAAGCACCATCTTGTGTTCATCCTTCATCTTCATGCATCTTCATCTCTTTTACAAAAAATATGTAACCTACTACATTTTTCTAGGAAAAAGAAATTACATCCTACTCTATTTTTACATACCAAAATAGAATAAATTACAATACCAAATTACAAAATAATTACAAATTAATACAAACCAAATGAATGAATATTATAACCATGAATAATAACCAAATCATTCAAACATTCAACCACACGGTCTAGGCTCGATTGTGAACAATAACATAACATCAAATCTTGGCCAAACTTGAAGTCCCAAACCCACTTTTGGGGTCCAAAAATTCGGCCAAACCAACAAACCCACCAAAACTCATGATTTTTACATTCTACTTTCATGCATGTTGGTAGATTGTAAAATAAATGAGTTTACTAGCCAAAACAAGAAGCATATTAACAAGACTTTGGCTCTAGATACCATTGATGGAATACCACATGTAAACAAGTCACAAAACCCATTTATGTATGTATATGAATTCGTGTATATGTATATATAGCAAGCGGAAGCAATTTTCATCTTAAGAACATGTGTATTTTAACCTTTTAAAATGTATTCCATTTCATAGATCTAGTCTTGTACAATATACTAAAATGTAAATAGAAGCTAGTTTAAAGGGATGTACCTACTCCAAGTTAGGAGGTTACAAGATGAAGAAGATGATGAAATTGGTGGAGCTTCAAAGCAATGAAACCTCAAGAGATAATACCCCAAACTCTTCACCAACACCTTATGCAATAGTTAGGATTTAATGACACTAGAATTAGCTTGCAAAAAAAAGGAAATGAACTCTCTTTCCTTCAAGAAAGCTCACGGCAGCAGCAAGGCAGAGAGAGAGCTGTGCAGAATTTTTTTGCAAGTAAAAGATGTGTATGGCATGTGTGTTGAAGTCCCAAGAGAGCTAGGCATGTGTGTTTAGATATATGGGAAAACCAAGTAGTCAAAAGCATGAGTTCATGAACCCAATGCCTCATCTCCCATGCCACATTCCCCTTTTTTATAAAATAGTTTTTATAAAACTAATTTTATAAAACCCTTCTCTTTTATAAACTTCCATGACATTATTATTAATCATGTACATATTTATTTATAAAACCAATTTTATAAAATGTGACATAACTAAATTTAATTATTTAACCTATAAATAATTAAATCCATATAATATAAATCATTCCATAATTTATATATATATATATGTGTACACATCAAGTAGTATTTCAGAAAACCACTTTTCTTAAAGTTCAAGTGTCGCGTATCTGATCAATGATCCAATAGTTAAGATCAAATACGAATGACGTGTCGGTAAGTTTGTTATTGGGTATGACCTGACTTGGATCATAACATTTTAGCCACATTAATTTAATATATCTCTCGGGCATACGAAATACCTTCACGTTTTATGACCTTCTTCCATAAGGATTTTATG
The DNA here is from genome assembly GCF_046630445.1 of Rutidosis leptorrhynchoides. NCBI lineage: Eukaryota > Viridiplantae > Streptophyta > Magnoliopsida > Asterales > Asteraceae > Rutidosis > Rutidosis leptorrhynchoides. The sequence continues at coordinate 292,589,468 of NC_092335.1, forward strand.
TGTGCAATACGAAGGACTTATTCCTTTAATATCATGAATCTTCCATGCAATAGCTGGTTTATGAGCTTTCAACACAGAAATGAGTTGTGATTTCTCATTTTCAGTAAGAGAAGACGATATTATTACGGGTAATTCAGATTCACCATGTAAATAAGCGTATTCCAAATGGTTTGGAAGTGGCTTTAGATCTAATTTCGGAGGTTCTTCTATCGATGATTTATATCGATATCTGTCTTCTTCTTTTAGCATTTGAATTTCTTCTGTTGTTGGTTCATATCCATTAGCTATTAGTGTAGCTAACATTTCAGCTTCATCAATTTGTTTTGTTCCTTCTCCTAAAGAACATTCTCCTGTTCCTTGTAATTCTGGAAATTCTTCTAACAATTCTGCATGTAGTGACCCGAACTTTTCCATGTTTATATATATTAATTGAGATTGATATTTACATGATTAAATGTTTCCAACATGTTAAGCAATAAAACTTGTTAAGACTTGATTAATTGAAATATGTTTTATATAGACAATTGACCACCCAAGTTGACCGGTGATTCACGAACGTTAAAACTTGTAAAAACTATATGATGACATATATATGGATATATATATAGTTAACATGATACTATGATAAGTAAACATATCATTAAGTATATTAACAATGAACTACATATGTAAAAACAAGACTACTAACTTAATGATTTTTAAACGAGACATATATGTAAAGATTATCGTTGTAAAGACATTTAATGTATATATATCATATTAAGAGATATTCATACATGATAATATCATGATAATATAATAATTTAAAATCTCATTTGATATTATAAACATTGGGTTAACAACATTTAACAAGATCGTTAACCTAAAGGTTTCAAAACAACACTTACATGTAACGACTAACGATGACTTAACGACTCAGTTAAAATGTATATACATGTAGTGTTTTAATATGTATTTATACACTTTTGAAAGACTTCAATACACTTATCAAAATACTTCTACTTAACAAAAATGCTTACAATTACATCCTCGTTCAGTTTCATCAACAATTCTACTCGTATGCACCCGTATTCGTACTCGTACAATACACAGCTTTTAGATGTATATACTATTGGTATATACACTCCAATGATCAGCTCTTAGCAGCCCATGTGAGTCACCTAACACATGTGGAAACCATCATTTGGCAACTAGCATGAAATATCTCATAAAATTACAAAAATATGAGTAATCATTCATGACTTATTTACATGAAAACAAAATTACATATCCTTTATATCTAATCCATACACCAACGACCAAAAACACCTACAAACACTCTAATTCTTCAATTTTCTTCATCTAATTGATCTCTCTCAAGTTCTATCTTCAAGTTCTAAGTGTTCTTCATATATTCTACAAGTTCTAGTTACATAAAATCAAGAATACTTTCAAGTTTGCTAGCTCACTTCCAATCTTGTAAGGTGATCATCCAACCTCAAGAAATCTTTGTTTCTTACAGTAGGTTATCATTCTAATACAAGGTAATAATCATATTCAAACTTTGGTTCAATTTCTATAACTATAACAATCTTATTTCAAGTGATGATCTTACTTGAACTTGTTTTCGTGTCATGATTCTGCTTCAAGAACTTCGAGCCATCCAAGGATCCGTTGAAGCTAGATCCATTTTTCTCATTTCCAGTAGGTTTATCCAAGGAACTTAAGGTAGTAATGATGTTCATAACATCATTCGATTCATACATATAAAGCTATCCAATTCGAAGGTTTAAACTTGTAATCACTAGAACATAGTTTAGTTAATTCTAAACTTGTTCGCAAACAAAAGTTATTCCTTCTAACTTGACTTTTAAAATCAACTAAACACATGTTCTATATCTATATTATATTCTAACTTAATGATTTAAAACCTGGAAACACGAAAAACACCGTAAAACCGGATTTACGCCGTCGTAGTAACACCGCGGGCTGTTTTGGGTTAGTTTATTAAAAACTATGATAAACTTTGATTTAAAAGTTATTATTCTGAGAAAATGATTTTTATTATGAACAAAAAACTATATCCAAAAATTATGATTAAACTCAAAGTGGAAGTATGTTTTCTAAAATGGTCATCTAGACGTCGTTCTTTCGACTGAAATGACTACCTTTAAAAAAACGACTTGTAACTTATTTTTCTGACAATAAACCTATACCTTTTCTGTTTAGATTCATAAAATAGAGTTCAATATGAAACCATAGCAATTTGATTCACTCAAAACGGATTTAAAATGAAGAAGTTATGGGTAAAACAAGATTGGATAATTTTTCTCATTTTAGCTACGTGAAAATTGGTAACAAATCTATTCCAACCATAACTTAATCAACTTGTATTGTATATTATGTACTCTTGAGATACCATAGACACGTATACAATGTTTTGACCTATCATGTCGACACATCTATATATATTTCGGAACAACCATAGACACTCTATATGTGAATGTTGGAGTTAGCTATACAGGGTTGAGGTTGATTCCAAAATATATATAGTTTGAGTTGTGATTAATACTGAGATACGTATACACTGGGTCGTGGATTGATTCAAGATAATATTTATCGTTTTATTTCTGTACATCTAACTGTGGACAACTAGTTGTAGGTTACTAACGAGGACAGCTGACTTAATAAACTTAAAACATCAAAATATATTAAAAGTGTTGTAAATATATTTTGAACATACTTTGATATATATGTATATATTGTTATAGGTTCGTGAATCAACCAGTGGCCAAGTCTTACTTCCCGACGAAGTAAAAATTTGTGAAAGTGAGTTATAGTCCCACTTTTAAAATCTAATATTTTTGGGATGAGAATACATGCAGGTTTTATAAATGATTTACAAAATAGACACAAGTACGTGAAACTACATTCTATGGTTGAATTATCGAAATCGAATATGCCCCTTTTTATTAAGTCTGGTAATCTAAGAATTAGGGAACAGACACCCTAATTGACGCGAATCCTAAAGATAGATCTATTGGGCCTAACAAACCCCATCCAAAGTACTAGATGCTTTAGTACTTCAAAATTTATATCATATCCGAAGGGTGTCCCGGAATGATGGGGATATTCTTATATATGTATCTTGTTAATGTCGGTTACCAGGTGTTCACCATATGAATGATTTTTATCTCTATGTATGGGATGTGTATTGAGATATGAAATCTTGTGGTCTATTATTATGATTTGATATATATAGGTTAAACCTATAACTCACCAACATTTTTGTTGACGTTTTAAGCATGTTTATTCTCAGGTGATTATTAAGAGCTTTCGCTGTCGCATACTTAAATAAGGACGAGATTTAGAGTCCATGCTTGTATGATATTGTGTAAAAACTGCATTCAAGAAACTTATTTTGTTGTAACATATTTGTATTGTAAACCATTATGTAATGGTCGTGTGTAAACAGGATATTTTAGATTATCATTATTTGATAATCTACGTAAAGCTCTTTAAAACCTTTATCTATGAAATAAAGGTTATGGTTTGTTTTAAAAATGAATGCAGTCTTTGAAAAACATCTCATATAGAGGTCAAAACCTCGCAACGAAATCAATTAATATGGAACGTTTTTAATCAATAAGAACGGGACATTTCAGTTGGTATCCGAGCGTTGGTCTTAGAGAACCAGAATTTTGCATTAGTGTGTCTTATCGAGTTTGTTAGGATGCATTAGTGAGTCTGGACTTCGACCGTGTTTACTTGAAAAATGATTGCTTAACAAATTTTGTTGGAAACTATATATTTTAACATGTGAATATTATGTGATATATTAATCTCTTAACGCGTTTGATATTATGTGATAGATGTCTACCTCTAGAATAAGTCCCATTGACTCACCTAATAATAATGAAGAGTCAAATGTAAATTGGAATGATTCGTGGACTGATTCACAAGTTCCCGAAGAGGAACCGGAAGAAGAGTCGGAACCGGAAGAAGAATCGGAACCGGAAGAAGAAATAGAACCGTTGGGGGAAATAATAAAACGGTTAAGTAAAAAAAAATCCTCAACCAACCGACCAAGGTTAATTATGGTCAATGGTGTTTCCGCCAAGGAAGCAAAATATTGGGAGGATTACCAATTCTCCGATGAATCGGATTCCGACGAGAATTCCGATGATGTTATAGAAATTACCCTAACTGAATTTAAAAAGGCAAAAGAAAATAATAAGGGAAAGGGCATAAAAATAGAGAAATCTAATTCCAACCCCGATGAACTTTATATGTATCGTCAACCCCCGAAGCCCTTAAGTTGTAACAATGACCCGGGAACCTCTAAACCACCAGGATTTTCTAAACCGTTGTGGAAAACGACAACTCGTATTATGGGAACATCATATATCCCTAGAAACTTGGCAAAACGAACCAAAACCGAAGAAGAAGAAATGAGCGAGTCGGAATAAGATAGTTGTATTCGTGTGGTGTAATATATGTAATATAGTGTGCTTATGCTTTATGATATATGTAAAAATTGTTTGTATTAATAAGTATATTTTTTTATGAATCTAACTCTTGTCTATTTTACAGTATAAAAACACAAAATGGATAGACAACCCAATATTTTAAGAGCCCTACCCGGAGACATGATTGATGAAATCTTGTCTAGAGTCGGTCAGAATTCTTCGGCACAACTATTTACAGCGAAATCAGTTTGTAAGACATTCGAAGAACGTTCCAAGAATGTCTTGGTTTATAAGAGACTTTCGTTTGAATGATGGGGGATATCACATTGGAAAACCCATAAGTTACGATGTGTTTACTTTGACGCATATATTGCGGAGAACCCAAATGCTATTTTACGCAACGGGTTAAGAAATTATTTTGACTCAATGTATCCGAATATAGGACTTCATGATATAGAAAAAGCGGCTAACATGCAACATAAAGAAGCATGCTATGCTTACGGGTTAGTAATGTTCGCTTCTCACCAAAGTGAGAAAAAGAACATCGGGCTACAACTATTAAACAAAACGTTCTCACAAGTGACGGAGTCGGTAATTGGGGTAAGAAATGAGGTTTTTAGGTTATTACGAGACTGTTGGTCATTACGTAACCCTCGTCCCTTTGATGACATTACAACACGTTGTCTTATCAACGGCCATAACGGTTATGTTCCACAAGACCAAGGATGGGAAGTAGTCCTAGTAAAACCAGAATGCATGACTTGTTTCTGGACATATGAATTACGTGTCTTTGTTTCATTTGCTGAACGACTTGTGTACTAGCTAGAATTATCTTCACAACTATCTTGTATCAAAGTTATTGTGTGCTATATTTCATGCTTTATGTAAAATAAGCGGTATTGTAAGTTTGTAAAATATTGTATAAAAGTTTGAACGCGAAATATTATTATAATCAGTTTTTCATATAGAATTGTATTAGTTGAATTGTATATTAGCTACTAAGTATGAACTTAACGGGTAGGTACTACCCGAATTTAAACTTATAAAACGATAATATGAAGAAAAAGCTTTTATAAATGAGTTCATATTATGCTACGAAATACTATTAACTACTCTTAATATTCTGTATGATTAACTTTTTCCATTTGACTATTTTGAAGGAAATGGCACCGACTACTCGACACACCGTGAATATGAATGAAGAGGAATTCCGTACTTTTCTAGCTTCAAACATAGCCGCAGTACAGGCTGCGCTATATACCAACAATAACCTTGGATCTAGTAGTACAGGAAATCGTGTAGGATGCACCTACAAAGAATTCACTGCCTGCAAACCTTTGGAATTTGATGGAACCGAAGGACCGATCGGATTGAAACGGTGGAACGAGTAGGTCGAATCGGTGTTTGCCATAAGTAAGTGTACTGAAGAGGACAAAGTGAAGTACGCTACGCATACCTTCACAGGTTCTGCGTTAACATGGTGGAATACCTATCTAGAGCAAGTGGGACAAGACGATGCGTACGCACTACCGTGGTCAGCATTCAAGCACTTGATGAACGAGAAGTACCATCCCAGAACCGAGGTCAATAAGCTCAAGACAGAACTTAGAGGGTTACGAACCCAAGGATTTGATATTACCATGTACGAAAGACGATTCACAGAATTGTGCCTATTGTGTCCGGGAGCATTCGAAGATGAGGAAGAGAAGATCGACGGTTTATGAAAGGATTACCAGAAAGAATCTAAGAAGATATAAGTTCACACGAGCCCGCCTCCATACAACAGGCATGTAGAATGGCTCACAAACTAGTGAACCAGATTGAAGAAAGAATTAAAGAACAGACTGCTGAAGAGGCCAATGTGAAGCAAGTCAAAAGAAAGTGGGAGGAAAACGGTGATAAGAATCACCAATACAACAACAACAGCAATTACAACAATAATCACAACAATTTTCCCAACAATCGCAACATCAAACGCAACTACAACAAACGGCCCAACAACAACAACAACAACAACAGCAACTACAACAATCATCCCAACAACAATAATAACCGCAACAATAACAACAATCAGAAGCAGCTATGCCAAAGGTGTAAAAAGTATCACTCGGGGTTCTGCACCAAATTTTGCAACAAGTGTAAAAGAAATGGTCATAGTGCGGCGAAGTGTGAGGTCTACGGACCAGGGGTTAATAGAACGAAAGGAACAAATGGTGTCAGAACGAGTAATGGCGGAGCAAGTAGTGTCGGAGCAAGTTATGCCAATGTAGTTTGTTATAAATGTGGAAAACCGGGCCACATTATTAGATATTGCCCGAACCAGGAGAACACGAATGGACAAGGCCGCGGAAGAGTTTTCAATATTAATGCGGCAGAGGCACAGGAAGACCCGGAGCTTGTTACAGGTACATTTCTTATTGACAATAAACCTGCTTACGTTTTATTTGATTCGGGTGCGGATAGAAGCTATATGAGTAGAGATTTTTGTGCTAAATTAAGTTGTCCATTGACGCCTTTGGATAGTAAATTTTTACTCGAATTAGCAAATGGTAAATTAATTTCAGCAGATAATATATGCCGGAATCGAGAAATTAAACTGGTTAGCGAAACATTTAAGATTGATTTGATACCAGTAGAGTTAGGGAGTTTTGATGTGATAATCGGTATGGACTGGTTGAAAGAAGTGAAAGCAGAGATCGTTTGTTACAAAAATGCAATTTGCATTATACGAGAAAAAGGAAAACCCTTAATGGTGTACAGAGAAAAGGGCAACACGAAGCTACATCTTATTAGTAATTTGAAGGCACAAAAACTAATAAGAAAAGGTTGCTATGCTGTTCTAGCACACGTCGAGAAAGTACAAACTGAAGAAAAGAGCATCAATGATGTTCCCATTGCAAAAGAATTTCCCGATGTATTTTCGAAAGTATTACCGGGATTACCCCCACATCGATCCGTTGAATTTCAAATAGATCTTGTACCAGGAGCTGCACCAATAGCTCGTGCTCCTTACAGACTCGCACCCAGCGAGATGAAAGAACTGCAAAGCCAATTACAAGAACTTTTAGAGCGTGGTTTCATTCGACCAAGTACATCACCGTGGGGAGCTCCTGTTTTGTTTGTCAAGAAGAAAGATGGTACATTCAGGTTGTGTATCGACTACCGAGAGTTGGACAAACTTACCATCAAGAACCGCTACCCACTACCGAGAATCGACGACTTATTTGATCAACTACAAGGCTCGTCTGTTTATTCAAAGATTGACTTACGTTCCGGGTATCATCAAATGCGGGTGAAAGAAGATGATATTCCAAAGACTGCTTTCAGAACACGTTACGGTCATTACGAGTTTATGGTCATGCCGTTTGGTTTAACTAATGCACCAGCTGTGTTCATGGACCTTATGAACCGAGTGTGTGGACCATACCTTGACAAGTTTGTCATTGTTTTCATTGATGACATACTTATTTACTCAAAGAATGACCAAGAACACGGTGAACATTTGAGAAAGGTGTTAGAAGTATTGAGGAAGGAAGAATTGTACGCTAAGTTTTCAAAGTGTGCATTTTGGTTGGAAGAAGTTCAATTCCTCGGTCACATAGTGAACAAAGAAGGTATTAAGGTGGATCCGGCAAAGATAGAAACTGTTGAAAAGTGGGAAACCCCAAAAACTCCTAAACACATAAGCCAGTTTTTAGGACTAGCTGGTTACTACAGAAGGTTCATCCAAGACTTTTCAAGAATAGCAAAACCCTTGACTGCATTAACGCATAAAGGGAAGAAATTTGAATGGAATAATGAACAAGAGAAAGCGTTTCAGTTATTGAAGAAAAAACTAACTACGGCACCTATATTGTCATTGCCTGAAGGGAATGATGATTTTGTGATTTATTGTGACGCATCAAAGCAAGGTCTCGGTTGTGTATTAATGCAACGAACGAAGGTGATTGCTTATGCGTCTAGACAATTGAAGATTCACGAACAAAATTATACGACGCATGATTTGGAATTAGGCGCGGTTGTTTTTGCATTAAAGACTTGGAGGCACCACTTATATGGGGTCAAAAGTATTATATATACCGACCACAAAAGTCTTCAACACATATTTAATCAGAAACAACTGAATATGAGGCAGCGTAGGTGGATTGAATTATTGAATGATTACGACTTTGAGATTCGTTACCACCCGGGGAAGGCAAATGTGGTAGCCGATGCCTTGAGCAGGAAGGACAGAGAACCCATTCGAGTAAAATCTATGAATATAATGATTCATAATAACCTTACTACTAAAATAAAGGAGGCGCAACAAGGAGTTTTAAAAAAGGGAAATTTAAAGGATGAAATACCCAAAGGATCGGAGAAGCATCTTAATATTCGGGAAGACAGAACCCGGTATAGGGCTGAAAGGATTTGGGTACCAAAATTTGGAGATATGAGAGAAATGGTACTTAGAGAAGCTCATAAAACCAGATACTCAATACATCCTAGAACGGGGAAGATGTACAAGGATCTCAAGAAACATTTTTGGTGGCCGGGTATGAAAGCCGATGTTGCTAAATACGTAGGAGAATGTTTGACGTGTTCTAAGGTCAAAGCTGAGCATCAGAAACCATCAGGTTTACTTCAACAACCCAAAATCCCGGAATGGAAATGGGAAAACATTACCATGGATTTCATCACTAAATTGCCAAGGACTGCAAGTGGATTTGATACTATTTGGGTAATAGTTGATCGTCTCACCAAATCAGCACACTTCCTGCCAATAAGAGAAGATGACAAGATGGAGAAGTTAGCACGACTGTATTTGAAGGAAGTCGTCTCCAGACATGGAATACCAATCTCTATTATCTCTGATAGGGATGGCAGATTTATTTCAAGATTCTGGCAGACATTACAGCAAGCATTAGGAACTCGTCTAGACATGAGTACTGCCTATCATCCACAAACTGATGGGCAGAGCGAAAGGACGATACAAACGCTTGAAGACATGCTACGAGCATGTGTTATTGATTTCGGAAACAGTTGGGATCGACATCTACCGTTAGCAGAATTTTCCTACAACAACAGCTACCATTCAAGCATTGAGATGGTGCCGTTCGAAGCACTTTATGGTAGAAAGTGCAGGTCTCCAATTTATTGGAGTGAAGTGGGGGATAGACAGATGACGGGTCCGGAGATTATACAAGAAACTATCGAGAAGATCATCCAAATTCAACAACGGTTGAAAAACCGCCCAAAGTCGACAAAAGAGCTACACTGACATTAAAAGAAAAGATATAGAATTTGAAATTGGAGAGATGGTCATGCTTAAAGTTTCACCTTTGAAAGGCTTTGTTCGATTTGGTAAACGAGGGAAATTAAATCCAAGGTATATTGGACCATTCAAGATTATTGATCGTGTCGGACCAGTAGCTTACCGACATGAGTTACCTCAACAACTCGCGGCTGTACATAACACTTTCCACGTCTCGAATTTGAAGAAATGTTTTGCTAAAGAAGATCTCACTATTCCGTTAGATGAAATTCAAATCAACGAAAAACTTCAATTCATCGAAGAACCCGTCAAAATAATGGATCGTGAGGTTAAAAGACTTAAGCAAAACAAGATACCAATTGTTAAGGTTCGATGGAATGCTCGTAGAGGACCCGAGTTCACCTGGGAGCGTGAAGATCAGATGAAGAAGAAATACCCACATCTATTTCCAGAAGATTCGTCAACACCTTCAACAGCTTAAAATTTCGGGACGAAATTTATTTAACGGGTAGGTACTGTAGTGACCCGAACTTTTCCATGTTTATATATATTAATTGAGATTGATATTTACATGATTAAATGTTTCCAACATGTTAAGCAATCAAACTTGTTAAGACTTGATTAATTGAAATATGTTTCTTATAGACAATTGACCACCCAACTTGACCGGTGATTCACGAATGTTAAAACTTGTAAAAACTATATGATGACATATATATGGATATATATATAGTTAACATGATACTATGATAAGTAAACATATCATTAAGTATATTAACAATGAACTACATATGTAAAAACAAGACTACTAACTTAATGATTTTTAAACGAGACATATATGTAACGATTATCATTGTAAAGACATTTAATGTATATATATCATATTAAGAGATATTCATACATGATAATATCATGATAATATAATAATTCAAAATCTCATTTGATATTATAAACATTGGGTTAACAACATTTAACAAGATCGTTAACCTAAAGGTTTCAAAACAACACTTACATGTAACGACTAACGATGACTTAACGACTCAGTTAAAATGTATATACATGTAGTGTTTTAATATGTATTTATACACTTTTGAAAGACTTCAATACACTTATCAAAATACTTCTACTTAACAAAAATGCTTACAATTACATCCTCGTTCAGTTTCATCAACAATTCTACTCGTATGCACCCGTATTCGTACTCGTACAATACACAGCTTTTAGATGTATGTACTATTGGTATATACACTCCAATGATCAGCTCTTAGCAGCCCATGTGAGTTACCGAACACATGTGGGAACCATCATTTGGCAACTAGCATGAAATATCTCATAAAATTACAAAAATATGAGTAATCATTCATGACTTATTTACATGAAAACAAAATTACATATCCTTTATATCTAATCCATACACCAACGACCAAAAACACCTACAAACACTTTCATTCTTCAATTTTCTTTATCTAATTGATCTCTCTAAAGTTCTATCTTCAAGTTCTAAGTGTTCTTCATATATTCTACAAGTTCTAGTTACATAAAATCAAGAATACTTTCAAGTTTGCAAGCTCACTTCCAATCTGGTAAGGTGATCATCCAACCTCAAGAAATCTTTGTTTCTTACAGTAGGTTATCATTCTAATACAAGGTAATAATCATATTCAAACTTTGGTTCAATTTTTATAACTATAACAATCTTATTTCAAGTGATGATTTTACTTGAACTTGTTTTCGTGTCATGATTCTGCTTCAAGAACTTCGAGCCATCCAAGGATCCGTTGAAGCTAGATCCATTTTTCTCTTTTCCAGTAGGTTTATCCAAGAAACTTAAGGTAGTAATGATGTTCATAACATCATTCGATTCATACATATAAAGCTATCTTATTCGAAGGTTTAAACTTGTAATCACTAGAACATAGTTTAGTTAATTCTAAACTTGTTCGCAAACAAAAGTTAATCCTTCTAACTTGACTTTTAAAATCAACTAAACACATGTTCTATATATATATGATATGCTAACTTAATGATTTAAAACCTGGAAACACGAAAAACACCGTAAAACCGGATTTACGCCGTTGTAGTAACACCGCGGGCTGTTTTGGGTTAGTTAATTAAAAACTATGATAAACTTTGATTTAAAAGTTGTTATTCTAAGAAAATGATTTTTATTATGAACATGAAACTATATCCAAAAATTATGATTAAACTCAAAGTGGAAGTATGTTTTCTAAAATGGTCATCTAGACGTCGTTCTTTCGACTGAAATGACTACCTTTACAAAAATGACTTGTAACTTATTTTTCCGACTATAAACCTATACTTTTTCTGTTTAGATTCATAAAATAGAGTTCAATATGAAACCATAGCAATTTGATTCACTCAAAACGGATTTAAAATGAAGAAGTTATGGGTAAAACAAGATTGGATAATTTTTCTCATTTTAGCTACGTGAAAATTGGTAACAAATCTATTCCAACCATAACTTAATCAACTTGTATTGTATATTATGTAATCTTGAGATACCATAGACACGTATACAACGTTTCGACCTATCATGTCGACACATCTATATATATTTCGGAACAACCATAGACACTCTATATGTGAATGTTGGAGTTAGCTATACAGGGTTGAGGTTGATTCCAAAATATATATAGTTTGAGTTGTGATCAATACTGAGATACGTATACACTGGGTCGTGGATTGATTCAAGATAATATTTATCGATTTATTTCTGTACATCTAACTGTGGACAACTAGTTGTAGGTTACTAACGAGGACAGCTGACTTAATAAACTTAAAACATCAAAATATATTAAAAGTGTTGTAATATATTTTGAACATACTTTGATATATATGTATATATTGTTATAGGTTCGTGAATCAACCAGTGGCTAAGTCTTACTTCCCGACGAAGTAAACATTTGTGAAAGTGAGTTATAGTCCCACTTTTAAAATCTAATATTTTTGGGATGAGAATACATGCAGGTTTTATAAATGATTTACAAAATAGACACAAGTACGTGAAACTACATTCTATGGTTGAATTATCGATATCGAATATGCCCCTTTTTATTAAGTCTGGTAATCTAAGAATTAGGGAACAGACACCCTAATTGACGCGAATCCTAAAGATAGATCTATTGGGCCTAACAAACCCCATCCAAAGTACCGGATGCTTTAGTACTTCGAAATTTATATCATATCCGAAGGGTGTCCCGGAATGATGGGGATATTCTTATATATGCATCTTGTTAATGTCGGTTACCAGGTGTTCACCATATGAATGATTTTTATCTCTATGTATGGGATGTGTATTGAGATATGAAATCTTGTGGTCTATTATTATGATTTGATATATATATAGGTTAAACCTATAACTCACCAACATTTTTGTTGACGTTTTAAGCATGTTTATTCTCAGGTGATTATTAAGAGCTTCCGCTATTGCATACTTAAATAAGGACGAGATTTGGAGTCCATGCTTGTATGATATTGTGTAAAAACTGGATTCAAGAAACTTATTTTGTTGTAACATATTTGTATTGTAAACCATTATGTAATGGTCGTGTGTAAACAGGATATTTTAGATTATCATTATTTGATAATCTACGTAAAGCTTTTTAAAACCTTTATCTATGAAATAAAGGTTATGGTTTGTTTTAAAAATGAATGCAGTCTTTGAAAAACGTCTCATATAGAGGTCAAAACCTCGCAACGAAATCAATTAATATGGAACATTTTTAATCAATAAGAACGGGACATTTCACTACATGTGCATCTATAGTTTGAATATAATAACATGTATCATCTGCAAATTACGGTTGTTGCATTGCTCTATCAACTGAAAAGGTAACACTCTCGTCCTCTATACTTAGGGTTAGTTTCTTACCGAACACGTCTATCATTGCTTTAGCCGTGTTTAAGAATGGTCTTCCTAATATGAGAGGAACTTGAGAATCTTCTTCCATGTCCAGAACAACAAAATCTACTGGAAATACTAAAGTACCAACTTTAACTAGCATGTTCTCCATTATCCCTCTAGGATATTTTATTGATCTATCGGCTAGTTGTATGCTTATTCTTGTTGGTTTCAATTCTCCAAGGTCTAGTTTAGCGTATAGTGAATACGGCATTAAATTTATACTAGCACCTAAGTCTGCCAATGCTTCTATTGAACTAAGACTACCCAGAAAACATGGAATTGTGAAACTTCCTGGATCAGATAGTTTTTCTGGTATCTTATTCAACAGTACTGCTGAACAATTAGCGTTCATAGTAACAGCCGAGAGTTCTTCCATTTTCTTTCTATTCGTGATCAGATCTTTCAAGAATTTAGCATATCTAGGCATTCCTGAAATCACATCAATGAAAGGAAGATTTACATTTATCTGTTTAAACATATCCAAGAATTTGGATTGCTCGGCTTCAAGTTTCTCTTTCTTCATTTTACTCGGGTAAGGAAGTGGTGGTTGGTATGGTTTAACATAAGGTTTAGCCTTAACTGTGTTATCTTCATTAACCTTTTCAACTACCGGTTCTGTTTCCTTATCTTGTTCAGGTTGTGGTTCTTGTGGAGTAGGAATAGTTTCATCAGAAGTTACAGGTATTTCAGGTGGTTTAAGTGTTGTACCACTTCTTGTGGTAATGGCTTTAGCTGTTTCATTCCGGGGGTTAGCATTTGTATCACTAGGTAAACTTTTCGGTTTTCTTTCACCTATTAACCTTGCTAGGTTACTTACTTCTTGTTCCAGATTTTGAATAGAAGCTTGTTGATTTCTAAATGCTTGAGCATTTTGTTCATTAGTTTGTTTTTGAGATGTGAAAAACTGCGTTTGAGTTTCAACTAGCTTCGTCATCATATCTTCTAAATTCGGCTTTTTATCATCGGTTTGTGGTGGTTTGTTTTGAAAATTAGGTCTTTACTGGTTGTAAGTATTGTTAGATACTTGTTGATTGCTAGGACCTTGTTGGTTGTTGTATGGAATATTTCAATTATAATTCTGGTTTTGATTGTAAATCGGTCTTGGCGGTTGATAATTATTCTGATAATTATTTCCAGGCCTTTAGTTTATGTATGAAATATTCTCTCTTTGTTCCATTGTTAATTCAATACTGAGACAATCTTTTGTCAAATGTGGTCCTCTACACTGCTCACAACTAATTTGTATTGAGTGAATATCTTTAGTCATCTTTTCCATTCGTCTCTCCACAGCATCTATCTTTGCGGAAATAGAATCTAAGTCATGGCTAGAATCGGCTCTAGCGGCTTTAGATGATCTAACGATATCTTTTTATTGGTGCCACTCATGTGAGTGGGAAGCAGTGTTATCAATAATTTTGTAAGCATCAGTTTCGGTTTTCTTCATAATAGAACCACCAGCTGCTATATCTATGTCTTTCCTTGTAGTGATGTCGCATCCTTGGTAGAATATTTGTACTATTTGACAGGTGTCTAAACCATGTTGCGGACATCCTCTTAATAACTTTCCAAATCTTGTCCACGCCTCATATAAAGTTTCATTCGGTTTCTGTGTGAACGTAACAATTTCTCCTTGAAGTCTTACGGCTTTAGATGCAGGGAAGAATTGTTTAAGAAATTTTTCAACTAAATCGCCCCATGTATCAATCGCCCCTTCAGGTAACGATTCCAACCAATCTTTGGCTTCTCCCTTTAAAGTCCAGGGAAATAACATGAGATATATCTGTTCATCCTCTACTTCTCGAATTTTAAATAGTGTAGTGACCCGAACTTTTCCATGTTTATATATATTAATTGAGATTGATATTTACATGATTAAATGTTTCCAACATGTTAAGCAATCAAACTTGTTAAGACTTGATTAATTGAAATATGTTTCATATAGACAATTGACCACCCAAGTTGACCGGTGATTCACGAACGTTAAAACTTGTAAAAACTATATGATGACATATATATGGATATATATATATATATATAGTTAACATGATACTATGATAAGTAAACATATCATTAAGTATATTAACAATGAACTACATATGTAAAAACAAGACTACTAACTTAATGATTTTTAAACGAGACATATATGTAACGATTATCGTTGTAAAGACATTTAATGTATACATATATCATATTAAGAGATATTCATACATGATAATATCATGATAATATAATAATTTAAAATCTCATTTGATATTATAAACATTGGGTTAACAACATTTAACAAGATCGTTAACCTAAAGGTTTCAAAACAACACTTACATGTAACGACTAACGATGACTTAACGACTCAGTTAAAATGTATATACATGTAGTGTTTTAATATGTATTTATACACTTTTGAAAGACTTCAATACACTTATCAAAATACTTCAACTTAACAAAAATGCTTACAATTACATCCTCGTTCAGTTTCATCAACAATTCTACTCGTATGCACCCGTATTCATACTCGTACAATACACAGCTTTTAGATGTATGTAATATTGGTATATACACTCCAATGATCAGCTCTTAGCAGCCCATGTGAGTCACCTAACACATGTGGGAACCATAATTTGGCAACTAGCATGAAATATCTCATAAAATTACAAAAATATGAGTAATCATTCATGACTTATTTACATGAAAACAAAATTACATATCCTTTATATCTAATCCATACACCAATGACCAAAAACACCTACAAACACTTTCATTCTTCAATTTTCTTCATCTAATTGATCTCTCTCAAGTTCTATCTTCAAGTTCTAAGTGTTCTTCATATATTCTACAAGTTCTAGTTACATAAAATCAAGAATACTTTCAAGTTTGCTAGCTCACTTCCAATCTTGTAAGGTGATCATCCAACCTCAAGAAATCTTTGTTTCTTATAGTAGGTTATCATTCTAATACAAGGTAATAATCATATTCAAACTTTGGTTCAATTTCTATAACTATAACAATCTTATTTCAAGTGATGATCTTACTTGAACTTGTTTTCGTGTCATGATTCTGCTTCAAGAACTTCGAGCCATCCAAGGATCCGTTGAAGCTAGATCCATTTTTCTATTTTCCAGTAGGTTTATCCAAGGAACTTAAGGTATTAATGATGTTCATAACATCATTCAATTCATACATATAAAGCTATCTTATTCGAAGGTTTAAACTTGTAATCACTAGAACATAGTTTAGTTAATTCTAAACTTGTTCGCAAACAAAAGTTAATCCTTCTAACTTGACTTTTAAAATCAACTAAACACATGTTCTATATCTATATGATATGCTAACTTAATGATTTAAAACCCGGAAACACAAAAAACACCGTAAAACCGGATTTACGCCGTCGTAGTAACACCGCGGGCTGTTTTGGGTTAGTTAATTAAAAACTATGATAAACTTTCATTTAAAAGTTGTTATTCTGAGAAAATTATTTTTATTATGAACATGAAACTATATCCAAAAATTATGATTAAACTCAAAGTGGAAGTATGTTTTCTAAAATGGTCATCTAGACGTCGTTCTTTCGACTGAAATGACTACCTTTACAAAAACGACTTGTAACTTATTTTTCCGACTATAAACCTATACTTTTTCTGTTTAGATTCATAAAATAGAGTTCAATATGAAACCATAGCAATTTGATTCACTCAAAACGGATTTAAAATGAAGAAGTTATGGGTAAAACAAGATTGGATATTTTTTCTCATTTTAGCTACGTGAAAATTGGTAACAAATCTATTCCAACCATAACTTAATCAACTTGTATTGTATATTATGTAATCTTGAGATACCATAGACACGTATACAATGTTTTGACCTATCATGTCGACACATCTATATATATTTCGGAACAACCATAGACACTCTATATGTGAATGTTGGAGTTAGCTATACAGGGTTGAGGTTGATTCCAAAATATATATAGTTTGGGTTGTGATCAATACTGAGATACGTATACACTGTGTCGTGGATTGATTCAAGATAATATTTATCGATTTATTTCTGTACATCTAACTGTGGACAACTAGTTGTAGGTTACTAACGAGGACAGCTGACTTAATAAACTTAAAACATCAAAATATATTAAAAGTGTTGTAAATATATTTTGAACATACTTTGATATATATGTATATATTGTTATAGGTTCGTGAATCAACCAGTGGTCAAGTCTTACTTCCCGACGAAGTAAAAATTTGTGAAAGTGAGTTATAGTCCCACTTTTAAAATCTAATATTTTTGGGATGAGAATACATGCAGGTTTTATAAATGATTTACAAAATAGACACAAGTACGTGAAACTACATTCTATGGTTGAATTATCGAAATCAAATATGCCCCTTTTTATTAAGTCTGGTAATCTAAGAATTAGGGAACAGACACCCTAATTGACGCGAATCCTAAAGATAGATCTATTGGGCCTAACAAACCCCATCCAAAGTACCGGATGCTTTAGTACTTCGAAATTTATATCATATCCGAAGGGTGTCCCGGAATGATGGGGATATTCTTATATATGCATCTTGTTAATGTCGGTTACCAGGTGTTCACCATATGAATGATTTTTATCTCTATGTATGGGATGTGTATTGAAATATGAAATCTTGTGGTCTATTATTATGATTTGATATATATAGGTTAAACCTATAACTCACCAACATTTTTGTTGACGTTTTAAGCATGTTTATTCTCAGGTGATTATTAAGAGCTTCCGCTGTCGCATACTAAAATAAGGACGAGATTTGGAGTCCATGCTTGTATGATATTGTGTAAAAACTGCATTCAAGAAACTTATTTTGTTGTAACATATTTGTATTGTAAACCATTATGTAATGGTCGTGTGTAAACAGGATATTTTAGATTATCATTATTTAATAATCTACGTAAAGATTTTTAAAACCTTTATCTATGAAATAAAGGTTATGGTTTGTTTTAAAAATGAATGCAGTCTTTGAAAAACGTCTCATATAGAGGTCAAAACCTCGCAACGAAATCAATTAATATGGAACGTTTTTAATCAATAAGAACGGGACATTTCAAATAGTGTGCAGATCCTATTAAAGGTACGTAGATGTTCATTTGGATCTTCCTTCGGCGCACCACTAAATTGGCATTGATTAGTCACCATGTGTAGAATTTGTCCATTGATTTCATAATCTGGCGCATTAATGTCTGGATGAGTAATTGCGTGACCTTGGCCAGTGCGTTTAGCTCTCATTCGGTCTTCCATAATTAATGGTTCTGTTACTTCCATAATTGAATTTGTTGAATCGGAATCACTAGAGGATTCTGATTTAATGGTTCGTTTCTCAACAATCTCTGTTTGAATGATTGGTGGTTCCGGAGGGAAGTTTAGTGGTTCAGGATCTACGAATCGTCCCTGAATATTCTCCGGATTCTCAATTGTGAGGTCGGGTTCAAAAAATGGATTATCAACAGTGACAATATTAGTTAGTTGTCTTGATCTAGTTACAGGTGGTGAACGTACAAAAGGTGATGAACGTCTTGCTCGGTGCATTCACTGAATATCCTATTAGTTTTTAAAAGGAAAGAAAAATTATAATAAGTTATCCAATTAATAGACTTTTCTGATTTTGCCCACGGTTCGAATAGCCAAAAGATGCAGCAGAGGGGCAGGATTCGTTTGTTCTCAATATAATTGAGGACTGTTTGGCTCCAATAACCCGGTCCACATACAAATCCAACTATTACTACGAACCAGAAAATTTTGATGTCTATCAATTTAACCACTTAAAATAAATTTTCGTAATTTTAAGAAATTTAGATAAGAAGTAGAATAAAAACTCTATGTTCTAAAAACTAGAATGACGAGAAATAAGAAAGAAAAAGAGTTCGTCGAAAAAGGTCGAAAAAGAAAAATGGTTGAAAAATAAAAGGTGACGGAAAAATAAAAGAAACTTATAAAACTTAAAAACACTTGACTAACCTAACCTTATTACTACAACTAACTTAAAATTATAATCGCAAATTGAGATTACTAATTGGAATGATAATTGATACATAGGTAAAAGTCGTCTAAAAATATTAAAGCTTACTGGAAAAACTAAATCCCAAATGGAAATAACTTAAAAAGAAACTAAAACTTAAAAAGGCGTCGCAAAATTCTAAAGCACTTAAATCTTAGTCTAAAGAAAAAGCACTTAAGGAATTCTACGGCAAAGCCTAAAAATCTAGAAGTAAAAATAACTATGGCAAAAACTAAGTTTAAAACTAAATATGAGCTAAAAATACAAATATTACGCTAAAACGATTAAAAAGGGACAAAATATAAAAATATACAAAAAGTTGTAAAAAGTACAAATTTTATAAAAATATTATTTTTATATTAATTATTTATTAAAACTATTAATTTTACAATTTAATTAAACTAATTTAACTAAAATATAAATTAAATAAAAAGTAAAACTAATTATAATAATAATAAGTAATTAGGGTTAATAATAATAATAATTAATAATTACTCCGTATTTAATGCGAATTAGGGTTTCAGTCACGGGTGTCAAGGCTGCTCCGCGAGTCGCGGTATTCGAGGCTGCAAACTCCGCGAGTCGCGGGGTTCAATTTTCAACTCAGGTACAGTTTAAAATTAGACGCGTTTTTTTTGGTTTTTGTTTTTATGTTTTAAATAAAAACAAAATACTTAAATAAAACTTATATTTTTATAAAATAAAAATAAAGAAACTTTATAAAACTTAAATAGTTAACAAAATCTTAAAAATATATAAATTTTTGTTTTTCTTTTTATATTTTCGAATATTTAAAACGTATTTTTACAAAAGTGAATTTTAATAAAAGTAAACTAAAAATAAAAATCTTTTTTTTATGTAGCGTTGCGCTTCCGGCTTTTAAGCTAGATTGTCCCCGGCAGCGGCGCCAAAAATTACTTTTATAAAAATACAAATATATATATAAGTAATATTATTATTATAAAGGGGGGTTTTTACCGTTTAATGACCGGTTTGTCAATTTTAAAACTTTAGTCGCAGTTAAAACCAAATGTAAAATATTAAAAATAAATACAAGACTTAAATTAAAGCGTAAAGTAAATAACGATAATGAAATTGCGATAAATAAAAGTGCGATAAAATAAACTTGCGATAATTAAAAAGTACAAAAATTAAAGTGCAATTAAATACAATAACAATAAATAAAATGCGATAATTAGAAGTGCAATTAAATATAAAATAAAGGAAATAAAATATGAAATAAAATAATTATGCTTATTTAAACTTCCGTAATCATGATGTTTGACGTGTTGATTTTAGTTTTATGCCCATGGGTTAATTGTCCTTTATCCTGGATTATTTAATATGTCCGTCTGGTTTTTGTCCATAACAGTCCATCAGTCATAAATATAAAGTGCGAGTGTCCTCGTCAAATTATTCTTATACCCGAAGTTAAATATTCCAACTAATTGGGGACTTAAACTGTAACAAGATTTTAATACTTTGTTTAATAATTACACCAGGATGTCGACTGAGTGTAACCCAAGGTTTTAATACTTTGTTAACAATTATGCCAAGTGTCCTTGTACATAATTTCACTCCTGTTTTAATAATTCTAGTGGCTATTAATCCATTCCCGTGTCCGGTTAAATGAATGATTATTCGTACATATAAATACCCCGCCCATCGTGTCTGATTGAGTGTATATGGTAATTATGGGTACGTCCAATTATAAATCTTTATATTAACATTAACAAACTATCATTTATTTAAACAAATATAAAGCCCATTAATAGTCCATAGTCTAATTTCCACAAGTGTCGTTCTTTTGTCCAAACCCCAATTATGGTACAAAGCCCAATTACCCAATTTTAGTAATTAGCCAAACATCATGATTACTTCGGATTAATAAGCATAATAATAACTTAGCTACGAGACATTAATGTAAAATGGCTGAACAAAACTTACAATGATTAAAAATAGCGTAGCGTTACACGGACAGAATTTCGACTTACACCATTACAACATTCGCTAACATACCCTTATTATTAGAATTATAATTAAAATTAAAATTAAAATATAAATATATTTACGTATACATATATAGAGAGAGATTGAATTTGGATGATAAAAATTATCAGAATTCGTTTGGCTTTATAGGGAATTGAGTTCAGGGGTACTCCGCGACTCGCGGCAATTTTTGCCTTCAAACTCCGCGAGTCGCGGAGTTTGAAAATACAGCTCACCCTCCTTTGGCTTCTTTCTTGCCGACGATTTATAAATATATTATAATATATATATTAATTTTAAGAATTAATTATATATTATATTATATTTATGTGCATAGTTGACTCGTAATTTTTAGTCCATTGCGTCGAGCGTTGAGAGTTGACTCATGTCCCGGTTCCGGATTTTCGAACGTCCTTGCGTACAATTTTATATTTTGTACTTTGCGTTTTTGAATCTTGTACTCTTATAATTTCGAGACGTTTCTCATCAATATTTGGAACCTCTTTGATTGTACTTTGTACTTTTGAGCTTTTTGGACCTTTGCGTCTTCAATTCATCGAATCTGTCTTTTGTCTTCACCTTTTATTATTTAAACGAATATCACTTGTAAATAGAACAATTGCAACTAAAAGCTTGTCTTTCTTGAGGAATAATGCTATGAAATACATGTTCATTTTTAGCATTATCACTACACAATAATTCTTCACACCATACTTTATATACAGGTCTACGCATGCTGAATAATCGTACCCAATCGTTAAAAGTTGAATTACCATACCTCTGTGTAAGTAATTCTCTAATTGGCCCGGCCAATTCTACAGCTTCTAATGGTCCCCATTCTATTACCCTAGGTACTTCAACAGCTTTAGAATGAAGAGTGTGCAAGACTCTTTGGTATTTTGGATAATCTATCCAACGTCTGTCAAATCTCAAGTTCGGGTGCAACTCTTCCAAGTGCATATCAGAAAATGTCATAACTGGATGAGGTATATCTTGTTTGTAGTAGTTATCCACCTCCTGTTGTTCCGCATTCTCAGCAGGAGCATTGCGAGCTTGGGATGAAGATTCACCCCTTTCAGTCTGCAAAACACATCAAACACAATTTTTGTGCATCCAAATATGCATTAGTGTCAGCAAAATCATCAATCAAAATAATTACAATGACATGTTCAATTTATATCAAACTTAAGCTCATTTTCATATTTTTATCAAATCTACACTTTTTCAAATAAGCATATACGAAAATATTCGCCAAGTTCATAAGCATTCAACTCAAATAACATGTCAAAATAATCATTACTAGCATTTAAACAAGTTTCAAATGTCAATATTTCTCAAAAATCAAGTTCATGAATTTTAGACTTGAAAAAGTCCACTTTAATTCTCAAAATCAAGTTTAGGCTCAAAGTTTGGATCATTTAACTACCTAAACATGTTACACTACTTAATTTAGCAATAATTCATGACAAAAATCGGCCATAACCTGTTTATATCAAAAAGCCCCAAATTGCTCAAGAACACAAACCCTAGATTACTCAAAATTTGAAGTTTAAGGCTTCTAATCATGTTAAATAGCATCAATCTAGGTTATACAAGCATAATACATAAGCAATTTAAGCATAATTACACTAAAAAGCATCAAAATCGAATTGGGGAAAAAATTGCTCAAGAACACTAATTTTCGGATTAAATGGTGTTTAGGTGTAGAAATTTACCGTTTTTCTTGAGTAATTCCTTGATAGCATCCTTCTCAACATGATTTTAGTAAAAGATTTGATGATAAACGGTCAAAAATTGCGAATTTGGTGTGTGTTTTTCGGGTGTTTGCGCAGTTTGGAGTGGGTGGGTGTGTGCAACTGAGCTGTTCAGCTCGTTTTATTTTTTTTCTGGGTTTTGGTCTCTCCGCTAGTCGCGGCATTTGACTCTTTCAAACTCCTCGAGTCGCGGTGTTTTTTTTTCTCTAATAACTTATAAAACAAATATAAAATAAATTTAAAATTTTTTTTTCCTTTGTTTTAGGACGAGGTCGTTTCGGATCGATGTCCTAGTCTGTCCTTCGACAAAATTTTAAAATTTGTCTTTTTCAAGCGATTGTTTTAAAAGCTTAGATTTTTGGGTTTTTTAATATTTTTGGCATACTTTAGTTCAATAAGATTAAAAATAATGATAATAAAAGTTCTCGTCCCTCCCTCGGGTAAAGCAATTTCGGTTCAAAGACCTAGTCTTCAACTTACGACGAATTTTAAAAATCATATTTTTAACTTAGCGACATAAAGTAAATTTTTGTTTTTAAATTCACACCAAACTTAAATTTAAAATGCATAAAATTAAAAATTCATACCAAACTTAATTAAAAATTCATATTATAAATTCACACCAAACTTAAATTTAAAATGCATAAAATTAAAAATTCACACCAAACTTAATTAAAAATTTATATTATAAATTCACATCAAACTTATATTATATTTTTGTTTTTATACATACAAACTTATCTTAAAAAGATTAATTTTTCAAATATTTACAATTTTAAATATATTGATTTAAAAAGTTTACAATATTATTTTAATTTTTATATATTAATTTTAAAAACATGGAAAAAATAAAATTAAAAATCTTTTTGGCCTTTTATCCTACTTTAATCAATCAAATATTATCAAAAACATACGCCCCTCTTTTCGGTAAAATAATTTCGGTTCCATGACCTAATTTAACTCATGACGAATTTTTGAAATATTTTGGGTTGATTGATTAAAGATATTTATACCTTAAGAATAAACGTTAAATTTCGCAGTGATGTAATAAATTTTTGAATGATATCAATAATTTCGGTCGCCAAACCTAATTTTATTGAATACCAATTTAATACTTTATAGCGAACAAATTAGCGTTTATTATCAAAAGGTTAAAAATGAAAAAAATAAAATAAAAACTTTACAGACTTACCTGTGAGATAGTATTCTTAGTGATATGATCTATCCCATTCATAAGATAGTCGGTTTAATTGATTTTCCATAGCTACATAGGCGTAACCTCGAGCATTCAGTGTTTTTTCTTCTAAACATATGAACGGTCCGTCTCTGCATAAAGTAACAAATTCGGTGTTTGAATAGGTTTGATTATTTGAACATTTACCTCCATGTGACCATTTTCCGCATTTGTGACATCTTTCTATGTGTCGTGCTCTTCTTTTCACTGCGGATTTTGATTTTCCTTTACCAAATTGTAACTTATTATCTTCGCATCTGGATTCTTTTCTTACTCCGTCCAATATTTCTCTGATTACTGATACTATTTCACTCGGAAGTGTGTCATTATTACGTTTAGTGATCAAAGCGTGTAGCATTAGACCATGGTTTAGTTCACAGGAAGTCTTCATTTCGTAAAAACCTAAAAAAATAAAAATTCAGAATGGGAGGAGAAGACTAGTTCTTTAGGGTCTGCTAGGGAAAGACCATTCGGGTTCCATTTTCGAGAACTACACGAAAACAGACAATCTAACTCTAACAGAAATACATAATATCCTTTAAAGACTTGATTCTCCCCACACTTAGTTAGCTGTGATATCGAAATTGTGATTAACTTCGTTGTCGAATTCCATCGGACTATCTATGTAGTGTTTAACTCTGTGACCATTAACCTTAAAGTCAATCCCATTTGAATTTATCAATTCTACTGTTCCGTATGGGAAAACTCTTTTCACTATGAATGGTCCAGGCCATCTTGATTTCAATTTTCCAGGAAACAGCTTGAATCGTGAATTGAAAAGAAGAATTTTGTCTCCTTCTTTAAATTCTTTTGAACTTCTGATTCTTTTATCATGCCATTTATTCGTTCTTTCCTTATAGATTAACGAATTTTTGTATGCTTCATGTCTTAATTCTTCTAATTCGTTTAGTTGACTTAACCGTAGACGTCCAGCTTCATGTAAATCAAGATTACATGTCTTCAAAGCCCAAAATGCTTTGTGTTCAATTTCTACTGGAAGATGACATGCTTTTCCATAAACGAGTCTAAAAGGTGTGGTTCCAATTGGAGTTTTGTAGGCTGTTCTAAAAGCCCAGAGTGCATCCTCCAATTTAATGGACCATTCCTTCGGATTTGATCCTACGGTTTTCTCTAGAATACGTTTTAAAGCTCGGTTGGTATTTTCAACTTGTCCACTTGTTTGTGGATGATATGCGGTGGAGATTTTATGAGTTACTCCATATCTTTTGAGAACTTTCTCAAGTTGATTGTTACAGAAATGAGTTCCCCGATCACTTATTAAAGCTTTCGGTGTTCCAAACCTTGCAAAAAGACATTTTAAAAAGTTAACTACAACTCGTGCATCGTTAGTTGGGAGAGCTTGTGCTTCCGCCCATTTAGATACATAATCAATGGCTACGAGAATATAGAGATTATTATGAGATTTTGGAAATGGACCCATAAAGTTAATACCCCAAATGTCAAATACTTCACATACTTGAATGACATTTTGTGGCATTTTATCACGTTGACTTATTTTTCCGGCCCTTTGACAAGCATCACAGGATTTGCAAAGAAGGTGTGCGTCTTTGTAAATTGTAGGCCAATAGAATCCAGCATCATAAACTTTTCTTGCTGTTAGTTGAGGCCCATAATGCCCTCCTGTTGGTCCTGTGTGACAATTATTTAAAATTTTACTAGATTCATCTCCGAATACACATCGGCGTATTATTCCATCTGGACAACTTTGAAACAAATGTGGATCTTCCCAAAAATAGTGTTTTATATCACTGAAGAATTTCTTTCGTTTTTGGTACGGCAATCCTTTTTCAAGGTATCCACATACTAAGTAGTTTGCATAGTCTGCGAACCATGGAATTTCATTATAATCTAACTTCAATAGATATTCATCAGGAAAGTTGTCTTGTATGGCCGATTCATTTATAACTTCTAATTCGGGATTTTCAAGACGAGAAAGATGATCAGCGGCGAGATTTTCTGCTCCTCTTTTATCTCGAATTTCAATATCGAACTCTTGTAAGAGTAAGATCCAACGGATTAATCTTGGTTTGGCATCTTGTTTTGAAAATAGGTATCTAAGAGCAGAATGGTCGGTATAGACCACCGTTTTTGTTAGAACGAGATATGAACGATGCCTTCTTTAACCATGAAATGGCATTTCTCCCAATTAAGTACTAGATTTGATTGTTCGCAGCTAATAAGCATTCGTTCCAGATTAGCTAGACATGTTTCAAATGTATCACCGAAGACTGAAAAGTCATCCATGAAAACTTCCATGCATTCTTCTATCATGTCGTAAAAAATCGCCATCATGCACCTTTGAAAGGTTGCAGGGGCGTTATAAAGTCCAAATGACATGCGTTTGTAAGCAAAAGTACCATAAGGGCACGTGAACGTGGTTTTCTCTTGATCTTCGGGTGCTATTGGAATTTGGAAATATCCGGAAAATCCATCAAGAAAACAATAATAACTATTTCCGGCTAATCTTTCCAACATTTGATCAATGAAAGGTAAGGGAAAGTGATCTTTTCTGGTGGCGTCATTTAATTTTCTATAATCAATGCATACACGCCATCCTGTTACAGTCCTAGTAGGAATAAGCTCATTTTTCTCATTTGTAATGACAGTCATACCACCCTTCTTAGGCACGCATTGAACTGGGCTTACCCATGGACTATCAGAAATTGGATAAATTAAACCTGCATCTAGCAGTTTAATTATTTCTTTTTTAACTACATCTTGCATATTCGGATTTAGTCTTCGTTGGCGTTGCACATACGTTTTATGACCTTCTTCCATAAAGATTTTATGTGTGCAATACGAAGGACTTATTCCTTTTATATCATGAATCTTCCATGCAATAGCTGGTTTATGAGCTTTCAACACAGAAATAAGTTGTGATTTCTCATTTTCAGTAAGAGAAGACGATATTATTACAGGTAATTCAGATTCACCATGTAAATAAGCGTATTCCAAATGGTTTGGAAGTGGCTTTAACTCTAATGTCGGAGGTTCTTCTATCGATGATTTATATCGATATCTGTCTTCTTCTTTTAGCATTTGAATTTCTTCTGTTATTGGTTCATATCCATTAGCTATTAGTGTAGCTAACATTTCAGCTTCATCAATTGGTTCAGTTCCTTCTCCTAAAGAACATTCTCCTGTTCCTTGTAATTCTGGAAATTCTTCTAACAATTCTGCATGTGAATCTATAGTTTGAATATAATAACATGTATCATCTGCAGATTGCGGTTGTTGCATTGCTCTATCAACTAAAAAGGTAACACTCTGGTCCTCTATACTTAGGGTCAATTTCTTACCGAACACGTCTATCATTGCTTTAGCCGTGTTTAAGAATGGTCTTCCTAATATGAGAGGAACTTGAGAATCTTCTTCCATGTCCAGAACAACAAAATCTACTGGAAATACTAAAGTACCAACTTTGACTAGCATGTTCTCCATTATCCCTCTAGGATATTTTATTGATCGATCGGCTAGTTGTATACTTATTCTTGTTGGTTTCAATTCTCCAAGGTCTAGTTTAGCGTATAGTGAATACGGCATTAAATTTATACTAGCACCTAAATCTGCCAATGCTTCTATTGAACTAAGACTACCCAGAAAATATGGAATTGTGAAACTTCCTGGATCAGATAGTTTTTCTGGTATCTTATTTAACAGCACTGCAGAACAAATAGCATTCATAGTAACAGCCGAGAGTTCTTCCATTTTCTTTCTATTCGATATTAGATCTTTCAAGAATTTAGCATATCTAGGCATTCCTAAAATCACATCAATGAAAGGAAGATTTACATTTATCTGTTTAAACATATCCAAGAATTTGGATTGCTCGGCTTCAAGTTTCTCTTTTTTCATCTTACTCGGGTAAGGAAGTGGTGGTTGGTATGGTTTAACATAAGGTTTAGCCTTAACTGTGTTATCTTCATTAACCTTTTCAACTACCGGTTCTTTTTCCTTATCTTGTTCAGGTTGTGGTTCTTGTGGAGTAGGAATAGCTTCATCAGAATTTTCAGGTATTTCAGGTGGTTTAAGTGTTGTACCACTTCTTGTGGTAATAGCTTTAGCTGTTTCATTCCGGGGCTTTGCATTTGTATCACTAGGTAGACTTCCCGGTTTTCTTTCACCTATTAACCCTGCTAGGTTACTTACTTCTTGTTCCAAGTTTTGAATAGAAGCTTGTTGATTTCTAAATGCTTGAGCATTTTGTTCATTCGTTTGTTTCTGAGATGTGAAAATCTGCGTTTGAGTTTCAACTAGCTTTGTCATCATATCTTCTAAATTTGGCTTTTTATCATCGGTTTGTGGTGGTTTGTTTTGAAAATTAGGTCTTTGCTGATTGTAAGTATTATTGGATACTTGTTGATTACTAGGACCTTGTTGGTTGTTGTATGGAATATTTCGGTTATAATTCTAATTTTGATTGTAAATTGGTCTTGGCGGTTGATAATTATTCTGATAATTATTTCCAGAACTTTGGTTTAGATATGAAACATTCTCTCTTTATTCCATTGTTAATTCAATACTGAGACAATCTTTTGTCAAATGTGGTCCTCCACACTGCTCATAACTAATTCGTATTGAGTGGATATCTTTAGTCATCTTTTCCATTCGTCTCTCGACAGCTTCTATCTTTGCTGAAATGGAATCTAAGTCATGGCTAGAATCGGCTCTAGCTGCTTTAGATGATCTAACGATATCTTTTTCTTGGTGCCACTCATGTGAGTGGGAAGCAGTGTTATCAATAATTTTATAAGCATCAGTTTCGGTTTTCTTCATAATAGAACCACCAGCTGCTATATCGATGTCTTTCCTTTAGTGATGTCGCATCCTTGGTAGAATAATTGTACTATTTGACAGGTGTCTAAACCATGTTGCGGACATCCTCTTAATAACTTTCCAAATCTTGTCCATGCCTTATATAGAGTTTCATTCGGTTTCTGTGTGAACGTAACAATTTCTCCTTGAAGTCTTACGGCTTTAGATGCCGGAAAGAATTGTTTAAGAAATTTTTCAACTAAAACGTCCCATGTATCAATCGCCCCTTCAGGTAACGATTATAACCAATCTTTGGCTTCTCCCTTTAAAGTCCAGGGAAATAACATGAGATATATCTGTTCATCCTCAACTTCTCTTATTTTAAATACTGTGCAGATCCTATTAAAGCTACGAAGATGTTCGTTTGGATCTTCCTTCGGCGCACCACTAAATTGGCATTGATTAGTCACCATGTGTAGAATTTGTCCTTTGATTTCATAATCTGGCGCATTAATGTCAGGATGAGTAATTGCGTGACCTTGGCCAGTGCGTTTAGCTCTCATTCGGTCTTCCATACTTAAAGGTTCCAGATTCTCCATAATTGAATTTGTTGAATCAGAATCACTAGAGGATTCTGATTTAATGGTTCGTTCCTCAACAATCTCTGTTTGAATGATTGGTGGTTCCGGAGGAAAAATTAATGGTTCAAGATCTACGAATCGTCCCTGAATATTCTCCGGATTCTCAATTGTGAGGTCGGATTCAAAAAATGGATTATCGGAAATTTGAACTGGAGTACTTGGTCGACTGGATGACGATTCTAAAGGAAAATCAACGGCGGTAATATTTGCTAAATGTCTTGATCTAGTTACAGGTGGTGAACGTACAAAAGGTGGTGAACGTCTTGCTCGGTGCATTCACTGAATATCCTATTAGTTTTTAAAAGGAAAGAAAAATTATATAAGTTATCCAATCAATAGACTTTTCTAATTTTGCCCACGTTTCGAATAGCCAAAAGATGCAGCAGAGGGGCAGGATTCGTTTGGTCTCAATATAATTGAGGACTGTTTGGCTCCAATAACCCGGTCCACGTACAAATCCAACTATTACTACTAACCAGAAAATTTTGATGTCTATCAATTTAACCACTTAAAATAAATTTTCGTAATTTTAAGAAATTTAGATAAGACGTAGAATAAAAATCTATGTCCTAAAACTACAAAAGCGAGAAATAAGAAAGAAAAAGAGCGCGTCGAAAAAGGTCGAAAAAGAAAAAGATTGAAAAAGAGTGACTATAAAACTTAAAAACACTTGACTAACCCAACCTTATTACTATTACTAACTTAAAATTATAATCGCAAATTGAGATTACTAATTGGAATGATAATTGATACATAGTAAAAGGGGTCTAAAAATATTAAAGCTTATAGGAAAAACTATATCCCAAATGGCAATATCTTAAAAAGGTACTAAAACTTAAAAAGGTGTCACAAAATTCTAAAGCACTTAAATCTTAGTCTAAAGAAAAGGCACTTAAGGGATTTTACGGCAAAGCCTAAAAATCTAGAAGTAAAAATAATTATGGCAAAAACTATGTTTAAAACTAAATATGAGCGAAAAACACAAATATTACGCTAAAACAATTAAACAGGGACAAAATATAAAAATATACTAAAAGTTGTAAAAATTACAATTTTTATAAAAATATTATTTTTATATTATTTATTTTATAAAATTATTAATTTTATAATTTAATTAAAGTAAATAAAATTAAATAAAACAAAATAAACTAATTAAAACTAAATATTATAATAAAAATACCCTAATTAGGGTTTAGAATTAATAATAATAATAATTATCCCGTAATTAATTCTGTTAGGGTTCCTGTGTACCCGTGTCAGGGCTGCTCCGCGACTTGCGGTGCCCGAAGCTGTAAATCTCCGCGAGTCGCGGGGTTCCAAATTTCAGATGACAGGCTGATTTAAATTCGACGCGTTTTTGTTTTGTTTTTTTTTTTATGTTTTATATTTTCTGTTTTAATAATTAAATAAAATATTTATAAAAACTAAATAAAAACTTATGTTTAAAAACTAAAATAAAAATAGAAAAACTTTATAATTTTAAAAATAAAAATCTTAAAACTAGATTTATATAAAAAAAAAATTTTTTCGGTTTTCTTTTTTTTATGTTTTTAATAAAAACAAAATATTTAAATAAAACTTATATTTTTATAAAATAAAAATAAAGAAACTTTATAAAACTTAAATATTTAACAAACTCTTAAAAATATTTATATTTTTGTTTTCTTTTTATATTTTCGAATAATTAACACGTATTTTTACAAAAGCGTATTTTTTTATAAAAGTAAACTAAAAATAAAAATCTTTTTTTTTATTTAGCATTACGCTTCTGGCGTTTAAGCAAGAAATTGAGTTCCCCGGCAGCGGCGCCAAAAATACTTGATGGTCTCGCTAGGTGTATATAAAATAGCTTTATATTTTACAAGGAAATACTATTAAATGCGATACAATTTTACACAAGATATTTATTTATTTATAAAATGGATATACTTAAACCTTGCTACAACACTTATAGGCAGTGTACCTAATCGTACAGTAGTGTAGTTTTTAGTAAGTCCGGTTCGTTCCACAGGGAATCTTTTAATCAAAGCTTAACGTTATATTAGTTTAAATTTATAAAAATACAAATATATATATATATAAGTAATATTATTATTATAAAGGGGGTTTTTACCGTTTAATGACCGGTTTGTCGATTTTAAAACTTTAGTCGCAGTTAAAACCAAAATTAAAAATAAATACAAGACTTAATGTAAAGTAAATAACTATAATGAAATTGCGATAAATAAAAGTGCGATAAAATAAACTTACGATAATTAAAAAGTACGATAATTAAAAGTGCAATTAAATACAATAACAATAAATAAAAGTGCGATAATTAGAAGTGCAATTAAATATAAAATAAAGGAAATTAAATATGAAATAAGATAATTATGCTTATTTAAACTTCCGTAATCATGATGTTTGACGTGTTGATTTTAGTTTTATGCCCATGGGTTAATTGTCCTTTGTCCTGGATTATTTAATATGTCCGTCTAGTTTTTGTCCATAACAGTCCATCAGTCATAAATATAAAGTGCGAGTGTCCTCGTCAAATTATCCTTATACCCGAAGTCAAATATTCCAACTAATTGGGGATTTAACTGTAACAAGATTTTAATACTTTGTTATCAATTATGCCAAGTGTCCTTGTACATAATTTCACCCCTGTTTTAATAATTCTAGTGGTTATTAATCCATTCTCGTGTCCGGTTAAATGAACGACTATTCGTACATATAAATACCCTGCCCATCGTATCCGATCGAGTGTATATGGTTATTTATAGGGACGTCCAATTGTAAATCTTTATATTAACATTAACAAATTATCATTTGGTTAAACAAATATAAAGTCCATTAATAGCCCATAGTATAATTTCCACAAGTGTCGTTCTTTTGTCCAAACCCCAATTATGGTACAAAGCCCAATTACCCAATTTTAATAATTAGCCCAACATCATGATTACTTCGGATTAAATAAGCATAATAATAACTTAGCTACGAGACATTAAATTAAAAAGGTTGAACATAACTTACAATGATTAAAAATAGCGTAGCGTTACACGGACAGAATTTTGACTTACACCCTTACAACATTCGTTAACATACCCTTATTATTAGAATTTAAAATTAAAATTAAAATTAAAATATAAATATAAATATTTACGTATACATATATAGAGAGAGATGGATTTTAGGATATTTTTACGATCAGAATTCGCTGGCTTTTATAGGAATTTTCGTCTAGGGGGACTCCGCGACTCGCGCCCTTTTTGCTCTTCAAACTCCGCGAGTCGCGGAGTTTGTAATTACGGCTCACACAGCTTTGGCTCTTTGTTTACCGACGGTTTATTATATTATATAATATATAAATAATTATAAGAATTATTTAAATATTATATTATATTTATGTGCATAGTTGACTTGTAATTTTTAGTCCATTGCGTCGAGCGTTGAGAGTTGACTCTGGTCCCGGTTCCGGATTTTCGAACGTCCTTGCGTACAATTTAATATCTTGTACTTTGCGTTTTGAATCTTGTATTCTTGTAATTTTGAGACGTTTCTTATCAATAATTAGAACCTCTTTGATTGTATTTTGTACTTTTGAGCTTTTTGGTCGTTTGCGTCTTCAATTCGTCGAATCTGTCTTTTGTCTTCACCTTTTATTATTTAAATGAATATCACTTGTAAATAGAACAATTGCAACTAAAAGCTTGTCTTTCTTGAGGAATAATGCTATGAAATATATGTTCGTTTTTAGCATTATCAATTGATGATGGCTGATTGGTTGATCCATTCCGGTTACACTGCATTCGGAGCTCGAGTGGAAATCCATATCGGAATGGTTGTCGGAATTCGAGGAACTTGAATTGGTTGCAGAGTTCATTTTACACTGTTAAATAAAAAAAAATTTCGATATAAAATGATTCTCGAATATCGGATGATATTCTATCTACATAGAATACCTATATATGGTACAGAAGATCTCGTAGATTACGGAGGGAATTAATAAAATGTGTCAGACAAGGTCTAATGTGATGGGATATGAATTTGTCTGTACATCATCTATGCGTTAATTGCAATAAGATGTGTCGAGACTGAAAATGATAGGTAGATATTTTTTGACAAAGAATGATAAGCAAAACTTTTGACATGCGGACCAGGTTCAAGTCCAGACTTATTAATGTATCCTAACAACTACTTGGTCGAAGTCCAGACTTATTAATGCATCCTAACAACTACTAGTTAGACACACTAATGCAAGACCTGGTTCGCTACAACCACCGCTCTGATACCACATGTCATACCCCGTCCAAAATCTTCATGAACGAATACAATAACATCTGGTACCAATGCGATGAATGGACCTCTATATGCCATGAATGACTCCGAGTAATGTCTCTTAAATGAGCAAATGCACAGCGGAAGATTTCTTTCATACCTGAGAATAAACATGCTTTAAAGTGTCAACCAAAAGGTTGGTGAGTTCATAGGTTTATCATAAAACAATAAAATTCATCATTTTGATAGACCACAAGATTTAAATCCTGCATTGTATAAATGGGCCCGAATCATATACCCACCTGTAATGTACATGCGATATCTTTTAAATACAGTACACCTTTCTAGTGTACGAATTCCTTTTTCATAAATCTTAGTAACCGTACACATATCTTGTGCACAAAAATAACATACACATAACCTGTGTACAAAATCATTCTCTCGATATATAACATTCACATCAATTGGTGGCAATTATCATGTCCACATAATTCAATGGTGGCAATTATCATGTCCACATAATTCAATGGTGGCAATTATCATGTCCACATAATTCAATGGTGGCAATTATCATGTTCACATAATTCAATAATAATCCGCAGAACTTCTGTTTGCATAATAATTCATTCGAGGAATGTTTTGCTTGTGTCTATCTCGTCAAACATTATAAAAGCATTTCATGTATTCGCAGTTCAAAATATATTTCAAAAGCATTTAATAAAGCAGTTATAATAACAGCTCAGTCCCAAAAATGTAAAGAGTAAAACGGAATAAAATGAAACTCACGCATATAAATATTGTAAAACAGTTAATAAAGCATTTGCATGTATTCTCAGCCCTAAAATGTAAAGAGTAAAAGGGATCATATGAAACTCACAATATTGTATTTTGTAGTAAAAATACATATGACGACATTAAACAAGTGTATGGTTGGCCTCAGATTCACGAACCTATATTATTCATATATATATATATATATATATATATATATATATATATATATATATATATATATATATATATATATATATATATATATATATATATATATATATATATATATATATTAAAACATATAATGGGATTAACTAAATTTCATTTATTAATAGATATTATTTATATACATATTTGTAATTATATAGAATTTATGCTAAATTCCATTTAAAAACGTATACTTATATTATATCTTAAATTATATGTTATATTTATTTATTTTGTATGTATTAATATCTATATGTTTAGTTGTATTAATATATCTATATATATTTATATATATATGATTAGTGGTATATTTAAAAAAAATGTCATTAGTTTGTTATATGTAATAACTATATTTAATGTACAAAATATTTATTTGCTAAAATGATAGCTTTTGATAAAAATGATTTACTAATAATAATAATATATACTTTATTAATAATGATAATATTAATAATAAAAATGATATTGTTATAATGATACTTGTGTTAATAATAATAATAATATTAATAAAAATGATACTACCTTGTAATGATAATAATGATAATAATATTTAATTGTGTTAATAATGGTAACAATAATAATTAACTTATCCCTAATAATAATAATAATAATGATAAATAATAATAATAATAATAATAATAATAATAATAATAATAATAATAATGAAAATTTAAAGTAAGAGTGTATACTCCTAAAGCTTTTTCTAAAAATATCTGCCACGAACCAGGCTCGAACCCCCGACCACTCGCTCACCCACAAACACCTCATACCATTCAGCTAGTGTTGTTTTTCTGTTTTGTTATTACACCGAATTTATATAACCCGATTTTAAATGTTTCTCTTTTCTACTTCCATAAATTCGGCCCAACAAACAATTCTGAAACATGGCAGCCCAATTGGAAACATAAGTCCACTGCCCAAAAAAATATTGTTCAACCCAAGTCATTGCATTATAATCTAGGTAACTTTGTTCGAGACTTTTTCCTGGGTTTATGAAGAAAGAAACAACAATAGACGATCAATACCTCAATTGCCTTCTTCACTTCGTTTATCATCATCAATTTTATCATCATTCTTTCATGATCATCTCATCATCGACATCATTCACAATATAATCATTTCCATAATCTAATGGTCATCGAACCATAACTATCATTCTAATCATCTTATCACGTATAACCTATTCATATTAATATCATCTTCATTATGATCGTAGCCCATATGATGTTATCTTCTCCAAAACGTAATCATATTCATCATACCATATAAAATTGGGTTTCATTTATCAGTATCATTACGATCCCATCATCATCTTCATTTAACAATATCATTATCTAATCATAATCTTGATCATCTAATCATCCTATGTTAACTATCTTCACCACGATTTATATCATCATCACACATATCGCCTTCGTTTCTTTATATGTCCAACAGCAACAAAATTCACGGTCCACTTTAAAAAGTAAAAAAAAATGCGAAATCAATGGTGGTCGGATGTTTTTGGCCGACACATTTCATAAGTGCCCAATCTTGATAAGCCCAAGAGAATATTAAATCAATACAATCGCTTTAAACCTTTAATCAAATTATACGTGGCAAATTTGGTGATTGTATGCACCCTACTGGTGGTGCCTACCAAGTACCACTTTTTCCTTTATATAAAACTGTTCGTTGGCATGTGGAGTGCTATTACTCCGTATAATTTACTTGTATCTTTTAAAAGCAATTTGAGTGGGTTATGTTTCTTGGTTCCACTCAAGTTGGCACGAATAGGGAATAAATAACAGCAGAAAAATTAGTCGACAATCATTATTTTTTATTTTTTTTTGATAAGGAATTGATACAGAAGGGTTGTATTTTATAGGTGGTTTGATGACGTCTTAAAAGAACATGAAAGGAAAGAAGAAGAAAAAAAAAATATAGTGAAGGTGGCGAGGAGTAGTGGTGAATCTATGGTGGCTATTCATGGTTGTGATCGAGCTTTTTGAAGAAGAAAGAAGAAGTGGGTTTATTGGTGTTGTTCGATTGAGTTTGTGATATATTTCTGCTGTAACAGAAGAGTGAAGGTGATAGTAGCTGGGTTCGATAAATATATTCGATCCAGAGAGGAACAAACAAAACTATATCAAGTGCAAGTGAGTTTAATACAGCTACAAGATTCGTTACTTTTTGTTTTGTAGCTTGATTGGTACGACCAAATCTTCAATCAGTAGCAGAGGAATAAGGAAAAAAATCAAAGCAGATAGAGATGGGTAACATAATTTGGATACATCTGATTTTGATTTCGAATCTTATAACAAGATTGGAGACAAGAAAAAATCAACTCAACTACAGAGTGAAAACGATTTGAAACAGAATACAATATTCCCTGTAGTTATAAATGTATTGAACTGTTTTTACATGTATATATGTATATATATATACACACATTTGTATATATATATATATATATATATATATATATATATAACTTTATTTTGTATATGTATATGTATATGTATTTATTTATATATATGCATTTGTATAGATGTGTATAGTCTATATCTATATCTGTAATTAAGTAAATGTAATACTATTAATTATACAACGTTAATGTTAAATATTAATTTTTAATAATAATAATGGAAGTAATAATAATAAAATAATTAATAATGATAATAATATATCAGTTATATTTTTAGTTTTAAGTAAGTTTAACATTATATGTTATTAGCTGTGTCATTTTTTTTAAATAATTATATTATATATTCTATAATAATATTTATTTGATATTGAATATTGAATATTATATATTATTAATTAAAATCATATATATATATATATATATATATATATATATACACACACACACACACACACACACATATAGATTAATAATAATATATGTTTGTATATATATTCTTTTTAATAGTACTTAATTATTCTATTTATTATTTTACATATTAGATTTTTATGATTCAATTACATTTTATTATTTCCACTACTTACATTTATATTTATATATGTATATATATATATATATATATATATATATATATATATATATATATATATATATATATATATATATATATATATATATATATATATATATATATATATATATATAAACCATTGTTCGTGAATCATCGGGTATAACTAGAGAGTAATTGGTCATATGAACATAGTTCTGAAATTTTCGAGACTCACCATCATAGACTTTGCTTATTATGTCGAAATCATATAAAAATTAAGTTTAAATTTGGTCGGAAATTTCCGGGTCATCACAGTACCTACCCGTTAAAGAAATTTCGTCCCGAAATTTGAGTGTGGTGGTCATGACTAACCATAAAAATATTTTCATGACGAATATGAGTTGATAAATAGAGTTTTATCATCATTGAGTAATATGAATAAAACAATTCGATTATTCAAAGAGTACGAATGAAGCTATCACAAAAGAATGAAATGAAAAAGTTAAAGCTTCGTTTTAACTTTTGACGTAGTCAGGATTGAATTTCGGAATTTAAGGGATTCAACAGAAAATCTTGGAAATCTATAAGATCTGATTATTCGAGATTTAAGGAAATTAAGATCTCTTTAATTAAATGCGATGATCTGTCCCGATTACTACGTCTGATATTTCCATTATAAATTTGCCTTTTCTGTGCCAGTAGTTTTCACCACTTCTATACTCAACTCCCAAATTCAAAAGATTGTAAAAATGCTTAATCCAGTTCTGATCCTTGTCCTTATCCTAACTATCACAACAATCCTTTTCCAACTTCCACCGGAGGAATCTGTTTACTTCTACTTCGCCCTTGGGGTTATAGTATTTTTAATTTTCCCGTGTCTTTATGTTTCTATACACATTGATATACACGGTTTGTGATTTATGTGTTTGTGATCGGCTTTATATTTTCCTTTATATTTCGAAGCTCCATGCTCTTGTTTTCTCTTCCCGACTCCAAGTCAAGCGAATAATGGTCCAGAATTCATATGTATGAAATTTTGAATGATCATAATATACTAAGCAGAAGAATTGTAATAGCACGATTTAATTGGTTAAATTACCAGAATTACAGAAGATAGAACTATCAAGAATATATTTTTCTTGATATGTTCGAGGTTAAGTAGAATGAAAGAGTTATGTAACATGACACATGATGATGGTATGATCTACTGTCATCACGTTTCATTAGAAACTCAGCATGACTTACTGTAATATAATCACGTTGGCCAAGCGTCATTATATTATACTAACGCATGCTTCAATTCCCAACACTTCTCTACAAGTCATTCATAATTTATACTTAGATTTTACAGAAGTTTCCAATATAATGAAATACAGAAAACATGAAGAGGTAGATAATTTCGGACAAGAATATATATAAAAATATCCTCAGAAATATCGAAGATATTTATGATGATATTTTGGAATTTCTAAGTTCGAAGGTTGATGAAGAAAAATTTTCCGCAAGATTTTAACATGACTTCGGAGCAAGATATTCTCTAAAGATTTCGGTGGATCCAGAATTACCTGGATTCTTTGAATATAGGGTTTGGTCCTTGTATTTGTCCTTGGTCTTCTTCATGATTAGCTCAATCTGTTTTTTTTTTCAGTATCAAATTTTCTATCGAGCGTTCCCAACCTTTCATTCTTTATTATCAAACTTTTGGCCGTTTAGACCATCTACAATTTTTCTGTTTCCTCTGCATTTAATGCTACGATATCTGAATCATCGGTTATCAATCCGAGGTGGTTTCAGGAGAATTGTGTTTTTAGATGATTAAACGCTGATGGTAATATGGTGGAATATAAAAGGTTCCCCAGTAACAATAAAAGAGTACACATATATATCAAGGTTATAATAAGGTTGTTTCGAACAAAAAGTCGAAGTTGACTTGCTGGAGCTGTGACAAACTTGGCTAAATGTATTGAACTCAACTACAGAGTGAAAACGATTTGAAACAGAATACAATATTCCCTGTAGTTATAAATGTATTGAACTGTTTTTACATGTATATATGTATATATATATATATACACATTTGTATATATATATATATATATATATATATATATATATATATATATATATATATATAACTTTATTTTGTATATGTATATGTATATGTATTTATTTATATATATGCATTTGTATAGCTGTGTATAGTCTATATCTATATCTGTAATTAAGTAAATGTAATAATATTAATTATACAACGTTAATGTTAAATATTAATTTTTAATAATAATAATGGAAGTAATAATAATAAAATAATTAATAATGATAATAATATATCAGTTATATTTTTAGTTTTAAGTAAGTTTAACATTATATGTTATTAGCTGTGTCATTTTTTTTAATAAT
Organism: Rutidosis leptorrhynchoides; assembly: GCF_046630445.1. Lineage (NCBI taxonomy): Eukaryota > Viridiplantae > Streptophyta > Magnoliopsida > Asterales > Asteraceae > Rutidosis > Rutidosis leptorrhynchoides. The sequence goes on from NC_092335.1 coordinate 292,630,110, forward strand.
TATATTATATATCCTATAATAATATTTATTTGATATTGAATATTGAATATTATATATTATTAATTAAAATCATATATATATATATATATATATATATATATATATATACACACACACATATAGATTTATAATAATATATGTTTGTATATATATTCTTTTTAATAGTACTTAATTATTCTATTTATTATTTTACATATTAGATTTTTATGATTCAATTAGATTTTATTATTTCCACTACTTACATTTATATATATATATATATATATATATATATATATATATATATATATATATATATATATATATATATATATATATAAACCATTGTTCGTGAATCATCGGGTATAACCAGAGAGTAATTGGTCATATGAACATAGTTCCGAAATTTTCGAGACTCACCTTTATAGACTTTGCTTATTATGTCGAAATCATATAAAAATTAAGTTTAAATTTGGTCGGAAATTTCCGGGTCATCACAAGTGTGAGCTACTAAATCATACGAGTGGACTTTAAATTCACTCATGGTTGTAGTTTGTCATTCGTATGAGTGAGGATACTCATCCGTACGAGTGAGCTGGTCAGTCGCACGAGTGAGACCCCACCCGTACGAGTGACAGTGTTTGTATGTTTGGGTCAAGTGCAATTCTGACCCATTTACCATATTGCTATAATATTAATACTAATGAGTACTGTGATTGAAAAGTATACTAACTAGTGAACTAATATTCTCAGGTGAAAAGCGGAAAGGTGAAGGCTCAGTGATAGTGATATAAGACAACTGAGTACTTGTGCTTCCAGGTGAGTGGGATTATCTTTATGGATGTGATTATACAGTGACAAGTATAGTGATCTGTGCCATGCTTAACTAGACTGTGTAGGAGTCTTTGACCAGTGATGTGACTATATGTGATTATGTGCGCACCCAGTGCTAACGTCGAGGTGTTTTGTGCGACGTAAGAGGTCGAATGTGTTTACCTTATTTGGGGTAATAGAATTGGGTCCAAGCATTATTGATTAGTGGTATAGTATGAATGACGAGTACGTCACGTCTGGAAGACTATACCAGTGATTTAGTAGTGTGGACTATCGGTATATTCCAGCTTGATCAGCTATGGGTTGCCGGTCCTCTTGTTTGTGACTTTAAGTGATTAGTGACCAGTGCCTATAAGCTGTGCTTGATGCTTGTAGTAATGTCAACCTAGATATTGCCATTCACTTAGCATTATGCTAATTCCCCCACAGTGTTTTGCTCTGCAGGTGTGTATTAGCAGCTTTTGGTGGGTTTTGCAGGACAACCGAAGATGTTTGACACAGTGTCACTCTGATGTGTTTTGTAACAAACTATATGATTAAATGGATGGTAGTAATAACATAACACCCTTGTTTTGTGTAATCATGTGTTTGTGTAAATAATTTATGATATGTAAATTATTTAGTCTTCCGCTGTGAGTATCTTTTAAAAAAATAAGTTAGGTGTTACAAGTTGGTATCAGAGCATAGGTTTGGTAGTATGTGCACTGTGTAAGTGACTTACTCCCAAACTTATGAATGTGCCGTGTCAAACATCCGAGTGGGGAATAAGTGAATGTAGAAATATGTGCCTAGGTGATTGTGCTTAGTGATACGTGCTAACAGGTTATCAACTAAGCTTTTGTGAGATGATGTGTTTGCAGACAGGTATGACTGACCAGACAGGAAATAACAATGCCCCTGTGACACCTGGACCTGGAATATTTAGAGCGCTATCAGTGGAACATAGTCCCGAAAGTGATCCAGATGAATATGTTCACCAGCTAGAAAGTCAATTACAAGAAACTCGAGAAAAGGTAAAGGAATTGGAGGCCCACATCAGGCATTCATGTGTGGTGTCTGAAGCTAATGATCCACTGATACCTCCAGGTTTTACTGGTAATCAGTATACATCTGGCCCGTCGGGTAGTGCCTCCCAACCGTCTCGGTTTCAACCTCAAGTTCAACCTCAAATGCCATATCAAACCCCCCAACAATACCAGTACCCTCTTCAATATCAGTACGCAACAACGAATCCATTTCAAACTCCTATGTTTCAGCAAGTGGTGAAGGAGAAGAAGAAGTGTACGTTCAAGCAGTTTATGGACTGCAAGCCCTCTGAGTATTCGGGTCATCGCGATCCAATTGTGACAATGAATTGGCTAAGGGAAGTTGAACGGGCACAGCCTGTCAGTGTGAACCAGAATTGCGGGTAACTTATGCCAGCCGACTGTTAAAGAATCAAGCTATGGTTTGGTGGCATACAATTACTGCTCCGTTATCTGAAGAGCAACTCAATCAGGTCACATGGGAACAGTTTGCTGCAAAGGTTCAGGAGCAGTACTGCACCGCATTTGATATCAATCGATTGAAGCAAGAGTTCACGCAAATGACGATGACTGAAGACATGACTATCGATGAAGCGTTTGAGCAGTTTATGGACAAGTTAAGGTTTGTGCATCAGTGAATACTTGACGAACAGTCCAGAGTGCAACGGTTTGTAGAAATTTTGAGACCTGAGTATCGCACGATTGCAAGACTTGATACTACTTTGTCACAAGTGCATATGTTGGCAAAGATAACCGAAAGTGATCTTAAGGCGGCCAGAAGTGTGAAAACTGAAAGTGTGTCGCAAGTGAAACCAGCGGCAAGTCAGTCTAGCCAGCAATCAAAGAAATCAAGTCGATTTAAGCCAAAATGGCAATTTAGCCAGGGTGGGTCAGTGTCAAGTGGTCAGAAGACATGGTGTGGAACGTGTAAGTCTTCGCATAGTGGGCAGTGTACAACCTTGACGAAATGTTGTTTACGTTGTGGTATAGTAGGACATGAGCCTCAAGATTGTTCATTTAAGAATAATGTGTGTTGGAACTGTCATAAAGAGGGTCATAGATCTGCAGAGTGTCCAACTGCAAGAAAGAGTTATTTCGGGGCGGGGTTCGGGTCAGGGGTACGTGCTGTGTCAGCTGGGGGATCATCTGCTTCCTCTGTGGGGCTGAAGCACAAGAATCCTCCACCACCTGAAGTTAGAGCCTTTTAGATGTCAGTAGACGCTGCCACTGCTATGACGATGCAATCACCGGTATGTTCTTAGTAAATTCTGTGCCGGCTCGTGTACTATTTGACTGTGGGGCAAATTGCTCGTTTGTGTCAACTGCATTTTGTGCTAAGTTAAATGTGCCTGTTAGGGTAATAAATGAACCTTTAAGTGTCGAAGTGGGTGACGGTAGAACTGTTCCAGTCACAAAGTTTGTGTCTGAAATTACTGTTGACATAGAGGGTAGTCTTTTCCCTGTGACTTGCCTTGTGATGCCTATACCAAGTTTTGATATAGTGTTAGGCATGAATTGGCTTAGTGACCATAAGGCCGATATTAAGTGCGATAGGAAAGTTATCTATTTCCCGGTGGCCGGTGGAAAACGGGTAATAGCTCGTGGTGATCGTGGCGGGTTTCGTTGTCCATTATTGTCAATGATGAAAGCTCAGAAATCTTTGGCCAAGGGCTGTGATTCTTTCTTAGCCTATGTGATCGATGTAAAGAAGGAAAATAAAGTAGTGTCCGATATTCCTGTGGTGTCTGAGTATCCAGAAGTGTTCTCAGATGAATTGCCAGGCTTACCGCTGATAAGGGAAGTTGAATATAAGATCGAGTTAGTGCCAGGGGCTACGCCGGTTGCTAAAGCTCTGTATAGATTAGATCCTTCAGAAATTCGTGAAATGATGTCCCAAATTCAAGAACTGTTAGACCGCGGGTTCATTCGTCCGAGTTCTTCGCAATGGGGTGCACCAGTGTTATTCGTGAAAAAGAAATATGGTACGCACCGAAAGTGTATAGATTATTGTTAAATAAATAAAAGAACAGTGAAGAATAAGTATCCGCTTCCTAGAATAGACGACTTATTTGATCAGCTTCAAGGAGCTTCATTCTTTTCGAAAATAGATCTACGTTCGGGATTTCACCAGGTTCGTGTTGCTAAATCTAATATTCCTAAGACTGCATTTCTTACTCGTTATGGTCATTATGAGTTCTTAGTGATGCCGTTTGGGTTAACCAACGCTCCAGCAATTTTCATGGATCCCATGAATAGGGTGTGTAAACCGTTTTTGGATAAGTTTGTTATCGTGTTCATTGATGACATCTTAGTGTACTCCAAAACCGAATCTGAGCATGCTGAGCATTTAAGACAAGTGTTGGAACTTTTGAAACGTGAACAATTGTATGCAAAGTTTTCAAAGTGTGAGTTCTGGCTACGTGAAGTTCAATTTTTGGGTCATATTATCTGTACAGAAGGTATAAAAGTGGATCCGTCTAAAATTGAAGCTGTGATGAATTGGAATTCACCAAAGAATCCGATAGAAATCAAGAGTTTTTCTAAGATTGGCCGGTTACTACCGACGGTTTATTAAATATTTTTCAAAGATTGCAAGTTCTTTGACAAAGTTAACTAGAAAGGATGTGTCTTTTCAGTGGGGTAATGAACAGGAAACTGCGTTTCAGGCTTTGAAAAGTTTATTGTGTCAAGCGCCAGTGTTAGCCTTACCCGAGGGATCCGACAACTTCGTTGTGTATTGCGACGCGTCTTTATCCGTTTTGGGCTGTATACTAATGCAAAGAGATCGTGTAATTGCGTATGCGTCTTGACAGTTAAAACCAAGTGAAAAGAATTATTCAGCTCATGATTTAGAAATGGCTGCAGTAGTGTTTACGTTAAAGTTGTGGAGGCATTATCTTTATGGTACGCATTGTGTTATCTGCACCGATCATAAAAGTTTACAGTATATCTTTTTGCAGAAAGAAATGAACATGCGTCAGAGACGGTGGCAAGAATTAATTAAGGATTACGACTGTGAGATCAGATATCATCCTGGCAAGGCAAACGTTGTAGCTGATGCGTTAAGTCGTAAGAAATCCACTGACAGTGTAAAGTTTTTGTGAATTGAGATTGTGTCTGATTTAGTGGATCAAATAAAGATAACTCAACTCGAAGCATTACATGATGAACATTTGAAATCTGAGTTAATGGTGAAAAGAAGAGTAGAATTGATGAATGATTCTCGAGGATTAAAGACTTATCGTGAACGAGTTTGGGAGCCGTTACTTGGTGCATTGAGAGATCTAATCTTAAATGAAGCACATAAATCGAGATTATCTTTGCATCTCGGTAGTACAAAAATGTACCATGATCTGAAAGTGTTATATTGGTGGCTAACTATGAAAGTAGACATAGCGCAATACGTGGAAAAGTGTCATATTTGCGCCCAAATGAAAGCAGAACGCCAGAAACCGTATGGATCTTTGCGTCAATTAGAGATTCCAGAATGGAAATGGGAACATATCACCATGGATTTTGTGACAAAACTACCCAGAACCCAGAAAGGAAATGACATGATTTGGGTAATAGTGGACCGTTTAACCAAAAGTGCGCATTTTCTAGCTACCAGTGAAACAACTTCATTGACCAAATTAGCTCAGTTGTACCTGAATGAAATAGTATCGCTACATGGGATACCGTTGTATATTATGTCAGATAGAGATTCTCGATTTGTGTCTAGTTTCTGGAATAGTCTACAAGAAAATTTGGGTACTCGTGTCAACCTAAGTACAGCTTATCATCCTCAGACTGACGGTCAAAGTGAACGAACTATTCAGGCTTTAGAGGATATGTTAACGGCTTGTGTGTTAGAATATGGTGGATCGTGGGATTATCATCTGCCATTGATCGAATTTGCTTACAACAACTCCTATCATTCAAGTATTGGCATGCCGCCTTATGAAATGTTGTATGGTAGAAAGTGTCGAACTCCGTCGTGTTGGTTGGAAGCAGGTGAGAAACAGTTTGCAGGTCCAGAAATTGTGCAACAGACTGCAGAAAAAGTGGCTATCACACGTGAAAAGCTGAAAGCTGCTAGAGATCGAGAAAAGATGTATGCAGATCCTCGTTGATGACCAATGACGTTTGTTGTGGGTGAACGTGTGTATTTAAAAGTGTCACCGTGGAAGGGTGTAATTTGATTCGGTAAACAAGGAAAACTAGCTCTGCGATACATTGGTCCTTTTAGAATTCGTCAAGTACTGAACGATCAAACGGTAGTGTTAGATTTCCCTCCAGAGTTAGCAGGTATTCATGACACGTTTAACATCTGCTATATTCGTAAGTGTAAAGTGGACGATGAAAATCAAATTCTTCCGCTCCAAGATCTGAAAGTAGATTTAAGTAAGAAATTAGTGGAAGAACCAGTGAGGATCATCGACAGAAAAATGACTAGATTACGCAAGAAGCAGATTCCAATGGTGCTTGTGGAATGGAAGCATAGTTTAGGCACCAATCTGACATGGTAGACCGAGGAGCTGATGACCTCTAGATACCCTTAGTTGTTTAACCTTGACCAAATTCCGAGGACGGAATCTCCTTTAAGGGGGGTATATTTGTAACAACCTCACTTTGGGCCTAGTAGGTAATGACCTATTTACCCTTTTGTGTTATTAAAGTGATTTTAATAATTATGTGCTTTATAATTATTGTGTATGGGATAATGTGCGCTTTGTGACAAGGGTCACGGAACATATTTTCTTTTGTGAATTGGACTTAGAATGAATAAGTTATTAAAGATTTTGGGTTTCAGATAACTGGTAAATACCCGTGTGTTAGACGGGAGAGCTTACCTTACTATGAAGAAACCCAATTTGGATATATATGCCTGTACGTTCATTTCCTTCCTCTTTTAGCAACTTTAATCAAACCCTAAACACCCTTTTTGCTCTCAAATCCTTAAAATCAAGAAGTGTAATTCGAAGCTAGTAATTTCGTTCATCAGATTGTAGTGATTTCAAGCATCAAAACAAGGAAAAAAACTCAGATTTTGGTGAATTCAAATGGGTTTTATGTGGGTTTTGAAAAAGTAAGCTTTTAATGATCAATTCTTGCTTGAATGTGTTTGTTATGCTTGATTGATGTTAGGAATAGTCTATATAAGTGTTATGTGATATTCTTGAGCCTTTGAATCGACCAAAAACAAGCAAAAATCGAGTTTTGGGTGCTAAAAACACGAAAACAGCGTGCTGGAACTGATTTTCAGCACCTACACTTTTGACAGCTCAACCATACATGTGAACACACTTTTGAGGCTCAACCACGCGGTTGAGGACTCACTCGCACGAGTGAGACCTCAGCCGTGCGAGTGAGCAGTGGCCAGTTTTTGGGAAAACTGAAAGGTCTGTAACTTTCAAACTGTAACTCCGTTTTCGACGAATAAACTATCGTTGGAATCGTCTTAAGGTGTAGTATCTAAAGATAAGGTTTTATAACACTAAATTAAACTTTATATTGGATGGAAAAAGCTAAAATTGCTGTTATGCTACTGTTCTTGCTCAACCGTGCGAGTGAGGCACTCACCCGTACGGGTGAGGTGTTCAACCGTGCGTGTGAGCTAATAAATCATGCGAGTGGACTTTAAAGTCACTTGTGGGTGTAGTTTGTTAGTCGTACGAGTGAGGATACTCATTCGTACGAGTGAGCTGGTCAGTCGCACGAGTGAGACCCCACCCGTGCGAGTGACAGTGTTTGTATGTTTGGGTCAAGTGCAATTCTGACCCATTTACCATATTGCTGTAATATATACTAATGAGTAATGTGATTGAAAAGTATACTAACTAGTGAACTGATATTCTCAGGTGATAAGCGGAAAGGTGAAGTCTCAGTGATATAAGACAACTGAGTACTTGTGCTTCCAGGTGAGTGGGATTATCTTTATGGATGTGATTATACAGTGACAAGTATAGTGATTTGTGTCATGCTTAACTAGACTGTGTAGGAGTCTTTGACCAGTGATGTGACTATATATGATTATGTGCGCACCCAGTGCTAACATCGAGGTGTTTTGTGCAACGTAAGAGGTCGATTGTCTTTACCTTATTTTTGGTAATAGAATTGGGTCCAAGCATTACTGATTAGTGGTATAGTATGAATGATGAGTGTGTCACGTCTGGAAGACTATGCCAGTGATTCAGTAGTGTGGACTATCGGTATATTCCAGCTTGATCAGCTATGGGTTGCCGGTCCTCTTGTTTGTGACTTTAAGTGATTAGTGACCAGTGCCTATAAGCTGTGCTTGATGCTTTTAGTGATGTCCACCTAGATATTGCCATTCACTTAGCGTTATGCTAATTCCCCTATAGTGTTTTTCTCTGCAGGTGTGTATTAGCAGCTTTTGGTGGGATTTGCAGGACAATCGAAGATGTTTGACACAGTGTCACTCTGATGTGTTTTGTAATAAACTATATGGTTAAATGGCCGGTAGTAATAACGTAACACTCGTGTTTTATGTAATCATGTGTTTGTGTAAATAATATATGATATGTAAATTGTTTAGTCTTCCGCTGTGAGTATCTTTAAAAAAAAAAGTACGGTGTTACAAGATCTACAAAGAACCATCCGCACTACTCTTGTTGATCGAATGACTGAAGCCATACGCAGAGCTGGGATGTTACAACTTCCACTATTGAAGCCCAGCTCAAACAAGTATGTGTTTTTGCTGATCTTGCGGTGGATGCCATTGTCCAACACCATGAAGAAGAGGAGGAACTAAAAAGGCGAATCATCTCTCACAATGAATACACTGATCATATTTCCCGTCTTCAAGCTGAACTTGATGCTTCTAATGTAGTGACTGGAACTTTTCCATGTTTATATATATTAAATGGAATTGTTATTTACATGATTAAGTGTTTCCAACATATTAAGCAATCAAACTTGTTAAGACTTGATTAATTTAAATAGGTTTCATATAGACAATTGACCACCCAAGTTGACCGGTGATTCACGAACGTTAAAACTTTTAAAAACTAAATGATGGCATATATATGATTATATATATAGTTAACATGATATTATGATAAGTATCTATCTCATTAGGTATTTTAACAATGTGTTATATACATAAAATTGAGTTTATTGAATTAAGAAACTCAAAACGATATATATAACGATTATCGTTATAACAACGTCTTACTAAATACATATAAATCATATTAATATATTGATACACTATGTTTAATCAAGATAAATGATAAGCAAACATGTCATTAAGTGTATTAACAATGAAATACATATGTAAAAATAAGACTACTAACTTAATGATTTCGAAACGAGACATATATGTAACGATTGTCGTTGTAACAACATTTAACTGTGTATATATAATACTAAGATATATTAATATATCATAATATCATGATAATGTAATAATTTAACATCTCTTTAGATATAATAAACAATGGGTTAACAACATTTAACAAGATCGTTAACCTAAAGGTTTCAAAACAACATTTACATGTAACTACTAACGATGACTTAATGACTCAGTTAAAATGTATATACATGTAGTGTTTTAATATGTATTCATACACTTTTGAAAGACTTCAAGACACTTATCAAAATACTTCTACTTAACAAAAATTCTTACAATTACATCCTCGTTCAGTTTCATCAACAATTCTACTCGTATGCACCCGTATTCGTACTCGTACAATACACAGCTTTTAGATGTATATACTATTGGTATATACACTCCAATGATCAGCTCTTAGTAGCCCATGTGAGTCACTTAACACATGTGAGAACCATCATTTGGCAACTAGCAAGAAATATCTCATAAAATTACAAAAATATTAGTAATCATTCATGACTTATTTACATGTAAATAAAATTACACATCCTTTATATCTAATCCATATACCAACGACCAAAAACACCTAAAAACACTTTCATTCTTCAATTTTCTTCATCTAATTGATCTCTCTCAAGTTCTATCTTCAAGTTCTAAGTGTTCTTCATAAATTCTATAAGTTCTAGTTTCATAAAATCAAGAATAATTCCAAGTTTGCTAGCTTACTTCCAATCTTGTAAAGTAATCATCCAACCTCAAAAAATCTTTCTTATTTACAGGAAGATATCTTTCTAATAGAAGGTAATACTCATATTCAAACTTTGATTCAATTTATATAACTATAACAATCTTATTTCGAGTAGAAATCTTACTTGAACTTGTTTTCGTGTCATGATTCTGCTTCAAGAACTTTCAAGCCATCCAAGGATTCTTTGAAGCTAGATCTATTTTTTTTTCATTTCCAGTAGGTTTATCCATAAAACCTAAGGTAGTAATGATGTTCATAACATCATTCGATTCATATATATAAAACTACGTTATTCGAAGGTTTAAACTTGAAATTACTAGAACATAGTTTAGTTAATTCTAAACTTGTTTGCAAACAAAAGTTAATCCTTCTAACTTGAATTTTAAAATCAACTAAACACATGTTATAGATCTATATGATACGATAACTTAATGATTTAAAACCTGAAAACACGAAAAACACCGTAAAACCGGACATACGCCGTCGTAGTAACACCGCGGGCTGTTTTGGGTTTGATAATTAAAAACTATGATAAACTTTGATTTAAAAGTTGTTCTTCTAGAAAAATGATTTTTCTTATGAACATGAAACTATATCCAAAAATCATGGTTAAACTCAAAGTGGAAGTATGTTTTTCAAAATGGTCATCAAGACGTCGTTCTTTCGACTGAAATGACTACCTATTACAAAAATGACTTGTAGCTTATATTTCTAACTATAAACCTATACTTTTTCTGTTTAGATTAATAAAATATAGTTTAATATGAAATCATAGCAATTTGATTCACTCAAAACGGATTTAAAACGAAGAAGTTATGGGTAAAACAAGATTGGATATTTTTTGATTGTTGTAGCTACGGGAAATATTGTAACAATTCTATACAAATCATATCCTAGCTAACTTATATTATATTATACATGTATCCTAATATATTATGTAATCTTGGGATACCATAGACACGTATGTAAATGTTTTGACATATCATATCGACCCATCTATATATATTATTTGGAACAACCATAGACACTCTATATGCAGTAATGTTGGAGTTAACTATACAAGGTTGAGGTTGATTCTAAAAATATATATACTTTGAGTTGTGATCTAGCCTGAGACATGTATACACTGGGTCGTGGATTGGGTCAAGATAATATATATCAATTTATTTCTGTACATCTAACTATGGACAACTAGTTGTAGGCTACTAACGAGGACAGCTGACTGAAAATATTTAAAACATTAAAACGTATTAAAAATGTTGTAAGTATATTTTGAACATACTTTGATATGTATGTACATATTTGTTATAGGTTCGTGAATCGACCAGTGGCCAAGTCTTACTTCCCGACGAAGTAAAAATCTGTGAAAGTGAGTTATAGTCCCACTTTTAAAATCTAATATTTTTGGGATGAGAATACATGCAGCTTTATAAATGTTTTACAAAATAGACACAAGTACATGAAACTACGTTCTATGGTTGAATGATAGAAGCCGAATATGCCCCTTTTTCTTGGTAGCCTAAGAATTAGGGAACATCACTAATTTTGAGAATTAATGCACGCCTAATTGACGCGAATCCTAAAGATAGATCTATTGGGCCTAACGAACCCCATCCAAAGTACCGGATGCTTTAGTACTTTGAGTTTTATATCATGTCCGATGGCTGTCCCGGAATGATGGGGACATTCTTATATGCATCTTGTTAATGTCGGTTACCATGTGTTCACCATATGAATGATTTTTATCTCTATGTATGGGATGTATATTGAAATATGAAATCTTGTGGTCTATTATTACGATTTAATAAATATATAGGTTAAACCTATAACTCACCAACATTTTTGTTATCGTTTAAAGCATGTTTATTCTCAGGTGATTATTAAGAGCTTTCGCTGTTGCATGCTAATATATGGACAAGATTTGGAGTCAGCATGCTTGTATAATATTGTTTAAAACTTCATTCAAAATTTACTTTGTTGTAACATATTAATATTGTAAACCAATATGTATTGGTAGTGTGTAAGTGTGATATTTTTTAGATTATCATTTCTGATAATCTAGGTGGTGTCCTTTTAACCTTGTCGATAAAATAAAGGTTATGGTTTGTTTTAAAAACGAATGCAGTCTTTGAAAAATGTCTCATATAGAGGTCAAAACCTCGCAAAGAAATCAATTAGTATGGAACGTTTATAATAAATATGAACAGGACATTTCATCTAATAGAAGGATTCTCTTTCTAAATGAGGAGAATAGGGTTTTAGAAGAGAGATTGGATTCGTATGAACAACAAATGGCTACAATGGTATATGCCTCTGCTTATGTTCAAATGGTGGAGACTATGCAACGAATGGCTGCCCTACAAGCTGATGTTAGGGCCACTGTTGATCAAATGGCCATGGGTGTTGCAAGGAATGAGGTCAGAACTTCAAACCTATGTCTCAGGAAATACGGCGTAGATCCTGGTGCCCATCTATCTCCTGCTGATGCTGACTGGAACAACTTTGCTTACTCAGTTCCTGAATAAATAGTGACCTTGATGCACAGGTCTCCCCTGCTCATCCTTCTGACCCTGCTGATGACAAAAAGGGGGAGAAGAAGTCTAAAAATAAGTCTAAAAAGAGAAAACAATCTGAGGGGGAGCATGAGCATGAAAAGGCTCCAAAACAGCAAAGGAGGGATGGTGATGATGGTGGTGATGGTACTGGTCAAGGTTCTGGCACTAAGCCCAGCAACGCTCATACTAAAGCAGGTGTCTAGGCAGCTAGTGAATCTCAACCCAGTGTGTCTGCCACATCTGTGGATGATATTGGTTCTGGCAGTAAGCCCAGTGATGTATCTGAACTGGCTTTAGCTGAATCTTTTGCTGTCTCTCAAACTATTGAACAAAAAATGAAAAGAAAACTAGAAAGGCATCAGAAGAGATAGCAGGAACCAGATGCTACTTTCAATGCTAAATTTGAGGCATTTGCTGCTCTGAAACGACACAAAATTGAGCATGTACGATCCCTCAATCCTGAAAAGCATGAAATTCATGATGAACTTCTCAGCATTGCTGAACACAAAAGGGCTGCTTTGAAAAGAAATGCTAAGTTGATGGTGAAATATGATAGAAAGAAAGCAAAGTTGTATGCTAAGCGAGCAGACAGAATTAAGAAGATGACTCCTGAAGAGATGAAAGATTACTTAGCTTCTACTGAGTCAGGAGGGGTTAGAGCTGATGTTTTCATGAAATGGCTAGATGCAATGTTAGAAACTAGCCAATCCTCTCGAACAGTATCTTCTACTCAGCCAGCTGCACATCAACAGCCAGCAGACATCATCAACCTTGATGAGGATGAATCAGCTGAGGGGGAGCACTAAGCAATTGTTCCCTATCTGCCTCCACAAGAACCAGTATCAACACAAGAACCATCAGCTGAGCCCATGCCAATCGATAAACAAAGGGTAAAATCTGCTCCTGGGGACAACCAGCCCCTAAGGAAAGGACCCTTATTTGAGGCAGCTGATGAAGATACCATGACAGTTATGCCAGCTGATACTAATCAGTCAGCTGGTACCGAAGACACAGCAAGGAGTGCTGTGATTGAAGACCCAGCCAGAAGTGTGCGGCTGGGTGTAACAAGTGATGAAGACCCAGCCAAGGTGGCTGAGCAGGGTGCTAAACAAGATGCTGATACTGTTAATCCTGCTGACTTCACAGTCTGGGGCAAAGGAGATCACCTATTTGTTCAATCGCCTATCTCTTCCCGAACTCTTGATTATTTTGACAGAACACAGGATGAACTAATTAATCAGTACTCAGTAAGTTCTTCTGGTATAGCAGAATCAATCATGTATCCTCCATCTTCCCCAAAACATCATGATAAACACACAACTTGGGAAGATGATTCAATTGCACGAGGTGAGCCAGATCTAAGAAGGATGAATCGAGATGAAAGAGAGGCTTACAGGCTGAAGATCACTGTACCTGAATTGCTTGAGCAAATACAAGCAGCTATTTCTGAAAGGATACGCCAAGTTAGATAGCTGCATCATCCACTTGATCAACCATTCTATATCACTGCCTTGACTTATGGCATTGAAATTGGTGTGTATCTAAATAACAGTGGTCAAAGGCTACATACTGATGAAGAGAAAGCTCAATTTCATGAGGCTCGGCGACTGGATATGGATCTAAGGCAATATCATGATGCCCTTAAAACTGTTGAGGGTAGACAAATGATTGAAACAGCAAAATCCCTGAACATTACTGCCAATGACTATCTTTTGGGTTTACAATTTGAAAGGCAAAGAAGGGAGGATGCTGATGCAGAATATGCTGAGAGGCTGAGGCTTCAGGAAGAAGAAGCTAAGTTGGCTGCTGATAGAAAGCAAGAGGCTGAGTCCCTCAAGTTAGCCAAAGCTATTGTTAAAGAACAAGACAAAGCATTTGATGAACTGGAAGCTGCTGAGAAAGCTCCTGCTGATGCTCCTATAGAAACTGAACGAACAATAGAATTATCTGATCATTACTATAGGAGCAGATATGGTGATGTGCTAACCAGAAGATCAAATCCAAGGAAGATCATCAAGGTGCACAAAGGCACAAAAAGGGCTTTCTCTGTCAGCAGAGAAGGTAATGTTCAGGAAAGAATTAACTACACTGAACTGAGAACCTTAGGGTTCAGTGAATGGATGGAGATACTGTAGTGAACCGAACTTTTCCATGTTTATATATATTAAATGAAATTGTTATTTACATGACTAAGTGTTTCCAACATGTTAAGCAATCAAACTTGTTAAGACTTGATTAATTGAAATAGGTTTCATATAGACAATTGACCACCCAAGTTAACCGGTGATTCACGAACGTTAAAACTTGTAAAAACTATATGATGACATATATATGATTATATATATAGTTAACATGATATTATGATAAGTAAGTATCTCATTAGGTATTTTAACAATGAGTTATATATATAAAATTGAGTTTATTGAATTAAGAAACTCGAAACGGTATATATAACGATTATCGTTATAACAACGTCTTACTAAATACATATGAATCATATTAAGATATTGATACACTATGTTTAATCATGATAATTGATAAGTAAACATGTCATTAAGTGTATTAACAATGAACTACATATGTAAAAACAAGACTACTAACTTAATGATTTCGAAACGAGACATATATGTAACGCTTATCGTTGTAACAACATTTAACTGTATATATATCATACTAAGATATATTAATATATCATAATATCATGATAATCTAATAATTTAACATCTCATTAGATATAATAAACATTGGGTTAACAACATTTAACATGATCGTTAACTTAAAGGTTTCAAACCAACATTTACATGTAACGACTAACGATGACTTAACGACTCAGTTAAAATGTATATACATGTAGTGTTTTAATATGTATTCATAAACTTTTGAAAGACTTCAAGACACTTATCAAAATACTTCTACTTAACAAAAATGCTTACAATTACATCCTCGTTCAGTTTCATCAACAATTCTACTCGTATTCGCCCGTATTCGTACTCGTACAATACACAGCTTTTAGATGTATGTACTATTGGTATATACACTCCAATGATCAGCTCTTAGCAGCCCATGTGAGTCACCTAACACATGTGGGAACCATCATTTGGCAACTAGCATGAAATATCTCATAAAATTACAAAAATATTAGTAATCATTCATGACTTATTTACATGTAAACAAAATTACACATCCTTTATATCTAATCCATATACCAACGACCAAAAACACCTACAAACACTTTCATTCTTCAATTTTCTTCATCTAATTGATTTCTCTCAAGTTCTATATTCAAGTTCTAAGTGTTCTTCTTAAAGTCTATAAGTTCTAGTTTCATAAAATCAAGAATACTTCCAAGTTTGCTAGCTTACTTCCAATCTTGTAAAGTGATCATCCAACCTCAAGAAATCTTTCTTATTTACAGTAATATATCTTTCTAATACAAGGTAATACTCATATTCAAACTTTGATTCAATTTCTATAACTATAACAATCTTATTTCGAGTGTAAATCTTACTTGAACTTGTTTTCGTGTCATGATTCTGCTTCAAGAACTTTCAAGCCATCCAAGGATCCTTTGAAGCTAGATCTATTTTTCTTATTTCTAGTAGGTTTATCCACAAAACCTGAGGTAGTAATGATGTTCATAACATCATTCGATTCATATATATAAAACTACCTTATTTGAAGTTTTAAACTTGAAATAACTAGAATATAGTTTAGTTAATTCTAAACTTGTTCGCAAACAAAAGTTAATCCTTCTAACTTGACTTTTAAAATCTACTAAACACATGCTCTATATCTATATGATATGCTAACTTAATGATTTAAAACCTGAAAACACGAAAAACACCGTAAAACCGGACATACGCCGTCGTAGTAACACCGCGGGCTGTTTTGGGTTTGATAATTAAAAACTATGATAAACTTTGATTTAAAAGTTGTTCTTCTGGGAAAATGATTTTTCTTATGAACATGAAACTATATCCAAAAATCATGGTTAAACTCAAAGTGGAAGTATGTTTTTCAAAATGGTCATCAAGACGTCGTTCTTTCGACTGAAATGACTACCTCTTACAAAAATGACTTGTAACTTATATTTCTGACTATAAAACTATACTTTTTCTTTTTATATTCATAAAAAAGAGTTCAATATGAAACCATGTCAATTTGATTCACTCAAAACGGATTTAAAACGAAGAAGTTATGGGTAAAATAAGATTGGATATTTTTTGATTGTTGTAGCTACGGGAAATATTGTAACAAATCTATACAAATCATATCCTAGCTAACTTATATTGTATTATACATGTATTCTAATATATTATGTAATCTTGGGATACCATAGACACGTATGCAAATGTTTTGACATATCATATCTGTGATGACCCAGAGATTTCCGACCAAATTTAAACTTAATCTTTATATGATTTCGACACGATAGGCAATGTCTGTTAAACTGAGTCTCAAAATTTTGAACTGTTTTTATTTACCATTCGACCATTTCTGACGATTCACGAACAATTAAATTGTAACAGATATGTATATAAATACATGAATATGTATAATAAGTTGATATATATATTGTTAGAATTAACTATATAAATAACTTACACTTCTGCTCATAATCATTCAGATCCAAATCTTTTTAAACAAAAATGATCCTAAATCTGAACTTACTACAATCCATGAATGAGATCAAAAGAGCGAAGGGCAAAAAGAGATTTTTACCACTACGGATAACGAAACTGCAACTATTAAAAACGATAATTTTTTTTTAACCCCGGAAAAACAAAACCCCGTTGATAGTAAATCTTGATAATACATTCTTTGAAAAAGAACCACTCTTCTATCCCGATCTCATGAAATATTCGGCATCGAAAACTGAAGAAAACGACTTTTATGATGAACTTGAAGAGTTGCGTATGTCTCCTTTACCATTCAAAAGTTTCATGAGAAGTAATAATTTTTTTTAAGAGAATTCTTGTGCAACCTTCTTATATAATATATGCAAATATAATTAAAGTGATTACATTTAATTAGTTGTTCATAATTTTAACTTAGCTAGTGATAATAACAATTATCGTTAAACTAAAGTAAGTGATCCACGAGTATGATTACTATACTATATATAATGTTTATTTAATATATATTGTTTCTTTTTAGATGTGTGTTTATAGATTACACAAGAATCACGAGGTTAAGATAGTGCACATATGCTTTGAGATATGTGAACATAAGTGGGAATACATGTGTATTATTTGTAAATATATGTATATCTTTTGCACTAAAAAAAATAATAAAAATAAATAAAAATAAAATTTTTGGCCGTTGTGCTAAAATCTAATAAAGTGGGGCAAACATTTTGGTATTGTCGATTTGTTAGCACTAGTAATTGTAGATTCCTAATCTTGCTAAATGCCAACTAAAGGCTGCTTACTAATTGATGTAGTATGTTTATTTCATTTCTTCCACTGTCAATTAATATATATATATATATATATATATATATATATATATATATATATATATATATATATATATATATATATATATATATATATATATATATATATATATATATATATATGATGAATGGATACATTTCAACCATGACCCAATCATCTACTAAATTTCAAGTTAACATAACATCTCTTTCGTATAAAGGTTCAACTTTAATACGGAGTACTACTTAATACTAATTTAATCAAGATTATTAAAGTACAAGTTTGGTAACTCTTAAAAGGCAAATCAGCTATAGAACGTTTTTTTTTAACTTTTAAATTACTGAAATTAAGAATCAATAAATGTATTATAACTTTAGTCTAATATTAATTAATCAAGATAGAAAAGTAAAAAAAAAAATGAAACTCTAAAGTGCACAATTGAAATTTCTGTTTTCTATCTTATTTTTATCTCCCACTGAATCATATATATTCATATGTATCTATCCATATTTATATATATATATATATATATATATATATATATATATATATATATATATATATATATATATATATATATATATATATATATATATATATATATATATATTGCATGTAGACTATATCACCAAAACTTTTAATCACTTACATTCATCATCTACCTCTTACTTCCTTCTTCTCTTGCGGTACCAGCTATCACCTTCACCACTCCCTTTGTTCTTTTAGCTGCCATTCGAGAACCTCCAACTATCTTGCTCGATGAACATAGAACCGACACCAAACTCACCCACAACAGTCCATAATAAAACCTTGTACAACCACCAAAGACAACACTATCTCCTATTCTCCTTCAAATTTCTTGCTGTTATTATGTACCAACGAACAGCTTTAAACTATTGTTGCAGCTACCATGTATGTTTCGCTGTTCATTCCTATTTCAGTCATTAACAAGCATCACCGTATAATAAATACTGTTGTTATTTTTGTGGACAGCCACTGTATGATGACCACCACTACGCACCACCGTGAGCTGCTGCTGTTTGACACTATTTTCAATCGAAACCAAAACCAAAGAGGGATGTTGGTTGTACCTTATTCTTCCTCGCTACCTGTTGTCGAAAACTACCTCAAAACCAAAACCCATGGAAAATTGCTGCCCATTTCTGTTACCTGTTCGAACCAAGACCACCAACCGAAGTTAAACCAACACACTCTCGAAACTACTTCTATACTACGTTTCTGTTTCCATTTGAGAACACCCACTTATGCTGTTACCTTCTTTTTCTGTTTTCAAACTTTAATAGTGATGATGATGGTGACTAATGAAAACGATGATATGTTGAAACAATGATTTGATGATGATGATGGATTATTAATGGTGACGAGGTAAGGAGGATAATCATGATGTCATTGGTGATGTTTTGATAATGACCGAATGATATCGAGGATGATGATCATGAACACGAAAACGTTGGAGAATGATGGTGAAGTTAGGAAGTGTATCGCGAATGATGATGTTGTTATGATCATGAAATGAGTTTAGAGGAAGAAGGAAAACAGAATGGGTTATATGGATTAAAGTTAGACATAATATCAGAAAAACACGAGTAGAGCAGTGGATTAGGCGTTTAGTCGATGAGCGAGGGATCTCGAGTTTGAAACCGAGCAGTGACATTTCTTTTTAAATGCTTTGTCCTTCAAAGGTTGTATTCTATTACTACTACTATTATTATTATTATTATTATTATTATTATTATTATTATTATTATTATTATTATTATTATTATTATTATTATTATTATTATTATTATTATATTATTATTATTATTATTATTATTATTATTATTATTATTATTATTATTATTATTATTATTAATAAAAGTATCATTATTATTATTATTATTATCGTTATTATTATTATCATTAAACATGATTTTATTATTATATTTACTATTATTATTTTATTTTATTTTCAGTATTATAAGTATCATTAATTTTAATATATTATTATTATCATTATTGTTATTACAATAAAAAGTAATCATATAAAAACATACATAATAAAACTATATTATAATTATTTATTTAAAGTATACAAAATAAATGCAGTTAATTAAGTTATTAATAAAACATATAAGTTACTAAAATACCAAGTAGATCACTATTAATATAAATTTGTTCGATTACCATTATATGTGTTAATATACTTAATTGAATATAGGTTCGTGAATCCGAGGCCAACCCTATACTTGTTCAATGTCGTTCTATGTATTTTTACTACAAAATAAAATAGGTGAGTTTCACTTGATTCCCTTTTTACTCTTTACATTTTTGGGACTGAGAATACATGCGTTTTTATAAATGTTTGAAGCAATAGACACAAGTACCTTAACTGCATTTTATGATAGAATTATCTGGGATTGGAGTTGATTATTATGACACGCATTAGCCCCCGGTTTTCGTTAGAGCGTATGAGCTCCCGAGCCGAGTGGATGGTTTATTATTTATGACATTTTGGCACCGGTTGTCCTATATTTTATAAACATGTGTTCAGCCGTAGGGTGTAAAGACCGGCAGAGAGGTTCTATATTTTGAAGGCACATGTATTCAGCCGTGGGGTGAAAGACCGGCACAGATGGTTACTATTATATTTTGAATCCTCACCAGGTGTTCTTCATATGAAAGATATTTTTTGTGCAGTTGGAATGGGACTTCTGCACGTTTTATAATATTTAAAAATCTTGTGGTCTATTAAAATGATGAAGATGAAATGATTATTATAAATTAATGAACTCACCAACCTTTTGGTTGACACTTGAAAGCATGTTTATTCTCAGGTTTGAAAGAAATCTTCCGCTGTGCATTAGCTCATTTTAAGGATATTACTTGGAGTCATTCATGACATATTTCAAAAGACGTTGCATTCGAGTCGTTGAAGTTCATTAGAGATTATTATTAAGTAAATGAAGGATTAGGTCATTTATAGATTGAATATTATGAAATGGTATGCATACCTGTCAACTTTCAATGTAATAAAAGTTTGTCTTTTAAAAACGAATGCAATGTTTGTAAAATGTATCCCGAGGTCAAGTACCTTGCGATGAAATCAACTATTATGAATCATTTATAATCGATATGGACTTCGTCCGGATGGATTAGGACGGGGCGTTTCAGTTGGTATCAGAGCGGTGGTCTTAGCAAACCAGGTCTGCATTAGTGTGTCTAACAGGTAGTTGTTAGGATGCATTAGTGTGTCTAACAGTTAGTTGTTAGGATGCATTAGTGAAGTCTGGACTTCGACCTAGTACTTGTTAGGTTATATTAATAAGTCTGGACTTGAACCTGGTCCGCATGTCAAAAGTTTTGCTTATCATTTCTTGTCGAAAATTACCTGCTTACCATTCTTAGTCTAGACACATCTTACTGCATTGACTGCATGAATAGTGTATAGACAAAATTCATATCTTAGCGTATCTGCTAATCCATATCTTAGCGCATCTGCTACCATAAACTATGCCTGATATATTTCGTAAATTCCATCGTAATCTACAAAATCTTTTGTTCTATATACAAAGATATTCTATGTAATTAGAATATCATCCGACATCCGAAAATCATTTCATATCGAAAAATCCTTTATTCAATCATACACAATGGAACTCACCACTAGTTCACGTCCATCGAATTCCGATATGGAGTCCCACTCCAGCTCCAAAAGAAGCGTCACCAGAATGAATCAATCAATCAGCTATCCCCAATTCATCTGATGAGTTCGTAGCCTACTTAATCATTGGAGACAAGAAGAAGGTGATCCTTTCCATCAACCGAATTCACCTCTTGACGATGAACCTGGAGCACTTACCGGCGAACCTGTTCGTAATACCATTTCCACTCACATTTCCAAAGTATCTTGCCACGATTATATTCTATCTAAAATTCTAAACCTTATTCACTCGCTCGTTCCTACCAACAATCATCCCGGAGTAACAAGTCAACGAGTTTCGCACCCGAGTTGTAGCCTTGAAAAGTATGGTGTAAAACGTACCAGCTTCAGCAACATCACTGGCGCAACAGTACCACCACCAACAGCAACATCCGCATCCCACACCTCAACATCAAAATCTGTCCCATGAACATCAATATCATACGCATCATAGATACCAAGGAGTACCAACAAAAATTAACAATGAAGTATTGAACCATAACTTCATTAATATTCTGTGAAGAATATGTGGATCCTAATAACTAACGATGAATTATTGATCCGTAACTTCATTAATATTCTGTGAAGAATATGTGGATCCTAATAGTTTTAGAAATTACTTATTCTAGCTCAAATCGAAAATCAAATGAGTCCAATATTATATTGACTCATTAATTCCATGATTACATTTGAAGAAAATATATATGTACATATATTTTCATAAAGATTGTGACTAAAAAAAATTCTTTCGTACAAACTGTTAATGATGAAAATATTTTAACGGGTAGGTAATACCCGAGGAATATTTAAGATTTCACATTAATAAGTTACACTGTACATTCTTCAAATCTGATTCAACAGTCATTTCTTATCCTACTTACATCCACAGATATATGAATCTGTTCGCCACAGGATAATCATTTCCATTCAAATTTCATAATTGGATTTTGACCTATCAGAATCCAACAAGTGGCATAATGAAGAAAACATTTGACGGAATAAAATTTGTTAGAAACAAACAAATTAACTATGAGAAATTTTGTTAAGAATCCACGCTAACAAAATCCTAGCTAACTGTTCCTAGCTAACTGTGGACTAATCAACTGAGGACTACCAACATTGGACAATTAAAATGAATTAAAATATTGATTATAACATATGAAACTAAACAATACTTCAAGTTTGCCACTTGATTTCATCTTAAACCTCATTTGTATCCTGACGATTACAATCTGCGTTCAAACCTTTCGTGATTCTTGAAAACACCTCAATCGGGAGGATGAATCAATCGCACAAAATCTACGGAAGAAAAGATTTACGCATATAGTTATGCACCTAAAAAACTCTCAGAACCTGTATAAATGTTTAACACATATCTGTACTAGCTTCTTTGGCATTGTTATTTCCGAAAATAACAACGCAATTTCTTTTCAAATTAGCCAATTTTGTGACAGCTCCAACAAATCAACTTCAAGTTATTTATTCAAATAAACCCTATTATAAAGATTACCCCTTCATCATCGTTACCGGGGGACCGTTTATATTCCACCACATTAGCATTAAACTTACCAGCAACTTCATTACTTATTGACTTGAGTCTCTCCGAAGAATCATTATATTTGTTCATTAAAACCTTACCATATAGTCATCCATATCTTATAACGAGAATTTCCATACCAAGTATCGGGAAATCAGCAAATCTGTATTGTGAGTCTCGCAACGTTTCCACATCAACAGTTATATGTATCCATATAACATTTATCTCTTAGAATTATGATCTCTCATTCTGAAATTCTGAAAAGCACTCTGTCTACAAATCAATACTCTGAATGTTGAAAAAGCTGAATGAAGTAGCAAAAACCGTAGACAAACGTAAGCGACCTTAATCATCGGAAGTTTGATGATAAAGAATAGTATGTTGGAAAAGCTCAGAAAAGTTGGAACTGGAAAACGGATTGAGCTAACCATGAAGGAGACTCTGAACAAATCACAAGGACTAAACTTGTATATAAAGAATCCTGATGATTCTGTTTCTGATGAAATTTTTAGCTAATACCTTGCTCCTTAATCACTCTAAATCATTGTGAATGAATTTCTTCATCACAATTTGATTCTAAAATTCTAATATATGGTCTTATATTTCATTATTAATATCCTCAAATATTTCTGAAGATATCTTCATAAATATTCTCGTTCGATATTAATTATCTCTCCGCGCTATCTGTATTATATCGTAAAAGAAACTGTTTTAGTTTCTAAAATTCTGAAAAATTTGAATTAGAATTATGAATGATTTTGAAGTAGTGTTGGGAACTGATGCATGAGTTAGTATAATATAATGACACTTGATCAACGTGATTATATTATAGTAAGTCATGCTGAGTTTCTAATGGAACGTGATGATTCACAGACCATAACGTCATCATGTGCCATGTTACATAACTCTTTCATTCTGCTTAACTTCTGAACATATCAAGAAAATATATTCTTGATAGTTCTATTCTCAGTAATTCTAGTAATTTGACAAATCAAATTGTACGATTATGTTTGATAATGCTAAAAACGAACATATATTTCATAGCATTATTCCTCAAGAAAGACAAGCTTTTAGTTGCAATTGTTCTATTTACAAGTGATATTCGTTTAAATAATAAAAGGTGAAGACAAAAGACAGATTCGACGAATTGAAGACGCAAACGACCAAAAAGCTCAAAAGTACAAAAGACAATCAAAAAGGTTCCAATTATTGATAAGAAACGTCTCGAAATCACAAGAGTACAAGATTCAAAACGCAAAGTACAAAATATAAAATTGTACGCAAGGACGTTCGAAAATCCGGAACCGGGACCAGAGTCAACTCTTAACGCTCGACGCAACGGACTAAAAATTACAAGTTAACTATGTATATAAATATAATATAATATATAATTAATTATATTAATTATATATATATTATATATATATTATAAAACTGTCGGCAGAGAAAGACTCCAAGGGTGTGAGCTGTAAATTCATTCTCCGCGACTCGCGGAGTTTGAAGAGGATTTTGCCGCGAGTCGCGGAGCCCCAAAAATCGAAAATCCCTATAAAGCCAACCGAATTCTGATCGCAAAATATAATCTATTTCTCTCTTCTCTCATATATACGATATATATATATATATATATAATTTATATTTTAATTTTAATTTTAATTATAATTCTAATAATAAGGGTATGTTAGCGAATGTTGTAAGGGTGTAAGTCGAAATTATGTCCGTGTAACGCTACGCTATTTTTAATCATTGTAAGTTATGTTCAACCTTTTTACATTAATGTCTCGTAGCTAAGTTATTATTATGCTTATTTAAAATGAAGTAATCATGATGTTGGGCTAATTACTAAAATTGGGTAATTGGGCTTTGTACCATAATTGGGGTTTGGACAAAAGAACGACACTTGTGGAAATTAGACTATGGGCTATTAATGGGCTTTATATTTGTTTAACTAAATGAAAGTTTGTTAATGTTAATATAAAGATTTACAATTGGGCGTCCCTATAAATTACCATATACACTCGATCGGACACGATGGGCGGGGTATTTATATGTACGAATAATCGTTCATTTAACCGGACACGGGAATGGATTAATAGCCACTAGAATAATTAAAACAGGGGTGAAATTACATTCAAGGGTAATTGGTGTAATTGCTAACAAAGTAGTAAAACCTTGGTTTACACGCTGTTGATAACCTGGTGTATTCATTAAACAAAGTATTAAAACCTTGTTACAATTCGAATCCCCAATTAGTTGGAATATTTAACTTCGGGTATAAGGATAATTTGACAAGGACACTCGCACTTTATATTTATGACTGATGGACTGTTATGGACAAAAACCAGAGGGACATATTAAATAATCCAGGACAAAGGACAATTAACCCATGGGCATAAAACTAAAATCAACACGTCAAACATCATGATTACGGAAGTTTAAATAAGCATAATTCTTTTATTTCATATTTAATTTCCTTTATTTTATATTTAATTGCACTTCTAATTATCGCATTTTTTATTGTTACTTTTATTTATTCGCACTTTTAATTATCGTACTTTTTAATTATCGCAAGTTTATTTTATCGCACTTTTATTATTCGCAATTTCATTATCGTTATTTACTTTACGCTTTAAATTAAGTCTTTTATTTATTTAATATTTTACATTAGGTTTTAACTGCGACTAAAGTTTTAAAATCGACAAACCGGTCATTAAACGGTAAAAACCCCCCTTTATAATAATAATATTACTTATATATATATGTTTGTATTTTTATAAAAGTAAACTAATATAGCGTTACGCTTTGTTTAAAGATTTCCCTGTGGAACGAACCGGACTTACTAAAAACTACACTACTTTACGATTAGGTACACTGCCTATAAGTGTTGTAGCAAGGTTTAAGTATATCCATTCTATAAATAAATAAATATTTTGTGTAAAATTGTATCGTATTTAATAGTTTTTCCTAGTAAAATATAAAGCTATTTTATATACACCTCGCATAACATCAAGTATTTTTGGCGCCGCTGCCGGGGAACACTCTTAAACGCCGGAAGCGCAACGCTAATATAATATAAAAAAAAAACATAAAAAAAAGATATATATATAAATCTAGTTTTAATCATTTTATTTATTAAAATTATAAAGTAATTCTATTTTTATTTAAGTTTTAAATATAAGTTTTATTTATACACATATTATTTTTTTTTATAAACAGAAAAAATTAAAAAACAGAAAATAAAATAAATAAATAAATAAAGAAAAACGCGTTGAAGAAATAAGCTGTCATCTGAATTTTGGAACCCCGCGAGTCGCGGGGTTTGAAGTTTTAATTACCGCAAGTCGCTGAGTGACTCTGACACCACCGACAGAACCCTAAATCTGTATTAATTACGGAGTATTTATTAATTATTATTAATATAAACCCTAATTATGTATTATTATTATAATTAATTTTATTTTAACTTTTACTTTTTATTTAATTTATGTATTTAGTATTAATTAGTTTTATTAAATTGTAAAATTAGTAGTTTTATTAAATAAATAATATAAAAATAATATTTTTATAAAAATTGTACTTTTTACAACTTTTTATATATTTGTATATTTTGTCCCTTTTTAATCATTGTAGCGTAATATTTGTATTTTTAGCTCATATTTAATTTTAAACTTAGTTTTTGCTATAGTTATTTTTACTCCTAGATTTTTAGGCTTTGCCGTAGAATTCCTTAAGTGCTTTTTCTTTAGATTAAGATTTAGGTACTTTAGAATTTTGCGACGCCTTTTTATGTTTTAGTTTCTTTTTAAGTTATTTCCATTTGGGATTTAGTTTTTCCTGTAAGCTTTAATATTTTTAGACACCTTTTACTATGTATCAATTATCATTCCAATTAGTAATTTCAATTTGCGATTATAATTTTAAGTTAGTTGTAGTAATAAGGTTAGGTTAGTTAAGTATTTTTAAGTTTTGATAAGTTTCTTTTATTTTTTCGTCACCTTTTATTTTTCAACCATTTTTCGTTTTTCGACCTTTTTCGACGAACTCTTTTTCTCTCTTATTTCTCGCTATTCTAGTTTTTAGGACATAGATTTTTATTCTACTTCTTATCTAAATTTCTTAAAATTACGAAAATTTATTTTAAGTGATTAAATTAATAGACATCAAAATTTTCTGGTTCGTAGTAATAGTTGGATTTGTACGTGGACCGGGTTATTGGAGCCAAACAGTCCTCAATTATATTGAGACCAAACGAATCCTGCCCCTCTGCTGCATCTTTTGGCTATTCGAAACGTGGGCAAAATCAGAAAAGTCTATTAATTGGATAACTTATTATAATTTTTCTTTCCTTTTTAAAAACTAATAGGATATTCAGTGAATGCACCGAGCAAGACGTTCATCACCTTTTGTACGTTCACCACCTGTAACTAGATCAAGACATTTAGCAAATATAACCGCCGTTGATTTTTCTTTAGAATCGTCATCCAGTAGACCAAGTACTTCAGTTCAAATTTCCGATAATCCATTTTTTGAACCCGACCTCACAATTGAGAATCCGGAAAATATTCAGGAACGGTTCATAGATCCTGAACCATTAAACTTTCCTCCGGAACCACCAATCATTCAAACAGAGATTGTTGAGGAACGAACCATTAAATCAGAATCATCTAGTGATACCGATTCAACAAATTCAATTATGGAGAATCTGGAACCTTTAAGTATGAAAGACCGAATGAGAGCTAAACGCACTGGTCAAGGTCACGCAATTACTCATCCAGACATTAATGCGCCAGATTATGAAATCAAAGGACAAATTCTACACATGGTGACTAATCAATGCCAATTTAGTGGTGCGCCGAAGGAAGATCCAAATGAACATCTACGTACCTTTAATAGGATCTGCACACTATTTAAAATCCGAGAAGTGGAGGATGAACAGATATATCTCATGTTATTTCCCTGGACTTTAAAGGGAGAAGCCAAAGATTGGTTGGAATCGTTACCTGAAGGGGCGATTGATACATGGGATGTTTTAGTTGACAAATTTCTTAAACAATTCTTTCCTGCATCTAAAGCCGTAAGACTTCAAGCAGAAATTGTTACGTTCACACAGAAACCAAATGAAACTCTATATGAGGCGTGGACAAGATATGGAAAGTTGTTAAGAGGATGTCCGCAACATGGTTTAGACACCTGTCAAATAGTACAAATATTCTACCAAGGATGCGACATCACTACAAGGAAAGACATAGATATAGCAGCTGGTGGTTCTATTATGAAGAAAACCGAAACTGATGCTTACAAAATTATTGATAACACTGCTTCCCACTCACATGAGTGGCACCAAGAAAAAGATATCGTTAGATCATCTAAAGCAGCTAGAGCCGATTCTAGCCATGACTTAGATTCCATTTCCGCAAAGATAGATGCTGTGGAGAGACGAATGGAAAAGATGACTAAAGATATTCACTCAATACGAATTAGTTGTGAGCAGTGTGGAGGACCACATTTGACAAAAGATTGTCTCAGTATTGAATTAACAATGGAACAAAGAGAGAATATTTCATACATAAACCAAAGGCCTGGAAATAATTATCAGAATAATTATCAACCGCCAAGACCGATTTACAATCAAAACCAGAATTATAACCGAAATATTCCATACAACAACCAACAAGGTCCTAGCAATCAACAAGTATCCAATAATACTTACAATCAGCAAAGACCTAATTTTCAAAACAAACCACCACAACAAACCGATGATAAAAAGCCGAATTTAGAAGATATGATGACGAAGCTAGTTGAAACTCAAACGCAGTTTTTCACATCTCAGAAACAAACTAATGAACAAAATGCTCAAGCATTTAGAAATCAACAAGCTTCTATTCAAAATCTGGAACAAGAAGTAAGTAACCTAGCAAGGTTAATAGGTGAAAGAAAACCGGGAAGTCTACCTAGTGATACAAACGCTAACCCCCGAAATGAAACAGCTAAAGCCATTACCACAAGAAGTGGTACAACACTTAAACCACCTGAAATACCTGTAACTTCTGATGAAACCATTCCTACTCCACAAGAACCACAACCTGATCAAGATAAGGAAAAAGAACCGGTAGTTGAAAAGATTAATGAAGATAACACAGTTAAGGATAAATCTTATGTTAAACCATACCAACCACCACTTCCTTACCCGAGTAAAATGAAGAAAGAAAAACTTGAAGCCGAGCAATCCAAATTCTTGGATATGTTTAAACAGATAAATGTAAATCTTCCTTTCATTGATGTGATTTCAGGAATGCCAAGATATGCTAAATTCTTGAAAGATCTAATCTCAAATAGAAAGAAAATGGAAGAACTCTCGGCTGTTACTATGAATGCTAATTGTTCAGCAGTGCTGTTAAATAAGATACCAGAAAAACTATCTGATCCAGGAAGTTTCACAATTCCATGTTTTCTGGGTAGTCTTAGTTCAATAGAAGCATTGGCAGACTTAGGTGCTAGTATAAATCTAATGCCGTATTCACTATACGCTAAACTAGACCTTGGAGAATTGAAACAACCAGAATAAGCATACAACTAGCCGATAGATCAATAAAATATCCTAGAGGGATAATGGAGAACATGCTAGTTAAAGTTGGTACTTTAGTATTTCCAGTAGATTTTGTTGTTTTGGACATGGAAGAAGATTCTCAAGTTCCTCTCATATTAGGAAGACCATTCTTAAACACGGCTAAAGCAATGATAGACGTGTTCGGTAAGAAATTGACCCTAAGTATAGAGGATGAGAGTGTTACCTTTTCAGTTGATAGAGCAATGCAACAACCACAATCTGCAGATGATACATGTTATTATATTCAAACTATAGATGCACATGCAGAATTATTAGAAGAATTTCCAGAATTACAAGGAACAGGAGAATGTTCTTTAGGAGAAGGTAATGAACCAATTGATGAAGCTGAAATGTTAGCTACACTTATAGCTAATGGATATGAACCAACAACAGAAGAAATTCAAATGCTAAAAGAAGAAGACAGATATCGATATAAATCATCGATAGAAGAACCTCCGAAATTAGAGTTAAAGCCACTTCCAAACCATTTGGAATACGCTTATTTACATGGTGAATCTGAATTACCTGTAATAATATCGTCTTCTCTTACTGAAAATGATAAATCACAACTCATTTCTGTGTTGAAAGCTCATAAACCAGCCATTGCATGGAAGATTCATGATATTAAAGGAATAAGTCCTTCATATTGCACACATAAAATCCTTATGGAAGAAGGTCATAAAACGTATGTACAACGCCAACGAAGACTAAATCCTAATATGCAAGATGTAGTTAAGAAAGAGATTATTAAACTGCTAGATGCAGGTTTGATATATCCAATTTCTGATAGTCCATGGGTAAGCCCAGTTCAATGCGTACCTAAGAAGGGTGGCATGACTGTCATTACAAATGAGAAAAATGAGCTTATTCCTACTAGGACTGTAACAGGATGGCGTGTATGTATTGATTATAGAAAATTAAATGACGCCACCAGAAAAGATCACTTTCCCTTACCTTTCATAGATCAAATGTTGGAAAGATTAGCCGGAAATAGTTACTATTGTTTTCTAGATGGATTTTCCGGATATTTTCAAATTCCAATAGCACCCGAGGACCAAGAGAAAACCACATTCACGTGCCCTTATGGTACTTTTGCTTACAAACGCATGCCATTTGGACTTTGTAACGCCCCTGCAACCTTTCAAAGGTGTATGATGGCGATTTTTCACGACATGATAGAAGAATGCATGGAAGTTTTCATGGATGACTTTTCAATCTTCGGTGATACATTTAAATCATGTCTAGTTAATCTGGAACGAATGCTAATTAGATGCGAACAATCAAATCTAGTACTTAATTGGGAGAAATGCCATTTCATGGTTAAAGAAGGCATCGTTCTTGGACATAAAATTTCAAAAGAAGGAATTGAAGTGGATAGAGCTAAAGTAGATGTAATTGCTAAACTTCCACATCCCACCAATGTTAGAGGAGTTAGGAGTTTTCTAGGGCATGCCGGTTTTTACCGACGTTTCATAAAAGATTTTTCTAAAATTGCCACTCCTATGAATAAACTCCTAGAAAAGGATGCGCCATTCATCTTTTCAGATGAATGTATCAAATCTTTTAATATTCTTAAAGAAAAACTCACTAATGCACCGATCATGATAACACCAAATTGGAATCTACCATTTGAACTAATGTGCGATGCAAGTGATTTTGCAATGGGAGCCGTTTTAGGACAAAGGATTGAAAAACGATTTCAACCTATATATTATGCTAGTAAGACGTTACAAGGAGCACAAACAAACTATACAACTACTGAAAAAGAACTCCTTGCTATTGTCTTTGCTTTTGACAAATTTCGATCATATCTCGTTCTAGCAAAAACGGTGGTCTATACCGACCATTCTGCTCTTAGATACCTATTTTCAAAACAAGATGCTAAACCAAGATTAATCCGTTGGATCTTACTCTTACAAGAGTTTGATATTGAAATCCGAGATAAAAGAGGAGCAGAAAATCTCGCCGCTGATCATCTTTCTCGTCTTGATAATCCCGAGTTAGAAGTTCTGAATGAATCAGCCATACAAGACAACTTTCCTGATGAATATCTATTGAAGATAGATTATAAAGATATCCCATGGTTTGCAGACTATGCAAACTACTTAGTTTGTGGATTCCTTGAAAAAGGATTATCGTACCAAAGACGAAAGAAATTCTTCAGTGATATAAAACACTATTTCTGGGAAGATCCACATCTGTTTAAAAGTTGTCCCGATGGAATAATACGCCGATGTGTATTTGGAGATGAAGCTAGTAAAATTTTAAACCATTGTCACACAGGACCAACAGGAGGGCATTATGGGCCTCAACTAACAGCAAGAAAAGTTTATGAAGCTGGATTCTATTGGCCTACAATTTACAAAGACGCACACCTTCTTTGCAAATCCTGTGATGCATGTCAAAGGGCCGGAAAAATAAGTCAACGTGATGAAATGCCACAAAATGTCATCCAAGTATGTGAAGTATTTGACATTTGGGGTATTGACTTTATGGGTCCATTTCCAAAATCTCATAATAATCTATATATACTCGTAGCCATTGATTATGTATCTAAATGGGCGGAAGCACAAGCTCTCCCAACTAACGATGCACGAGTTGTAGTCAACTTTTTAAAACGTCTTTTTGCAAGGTTTGGAACACCGAAAGCTTTAATAAGTGATCGGGGTACTCATTTCTGTAATAACCAACTTGAGAAAGTTCTTAAAAGATATGGAGTAACTCATAAAATCTCCACCGCATATCATCCACAAACAAGTGGACAAGTTGAAAATACCAACCGAGCTTTAAAACGTATTCTAGAGAAAACCGTAGGATCAAATCCGAAGGAATGGTCCACTAAATTGGAGGATGCACTCTGGGCTTTTAGAACAGCCTACAAAACTCCAATTGAAACCACACCTTTTAGACTTGTTTATGGAAAAGCATGTCATCTTCCAGTAGAAATTGAACACAAAGCATTTTGGGCTTTGAATACATGTAATCTTGATTTACATGAAGCCGGACGTCTACGATTAAGTCAACTAAACGAATTAGAAGAATTAAGACATGAAGCATACGAAAATTCGTTAATCTATAAAGAAAGAACGAAGAAATGGCATGATAAAAGAATCAGAAGTTCAAAAGAATTTAAAGAAGGAGACAGAGTTCTTCTTTTCAATTCACGATTCAAGCTATTTCCTGGAAAATTGAAATCAAGATGGTCTGGACCATTCATAGTCAAAAGAGTTTTCCCATACGGAAAGATAGAATTAATAAATTCAAATGGGATTGAATTTAAAGTTAATGGTCACAGAGTTAGACATTACATACATGGTCCGATGGAAGTCGACAACGAAGTTAATCACAATTTCGACACCACAGCTAACTAAGTGTGGGGAGAATCAAGTCTTTAAAGGATAATATGTATTTCTGTTAGAGTTAGATTGTCTGTTTTCGTGTAGTTCTCGAAAATGGAACCCGAATGGTCTTTCCCTAGCAGACCCTAAAGAACTAGTCTTCTCCCCCCATTCTGAATTTTTATTTTTTTTTCAGTTTTTACAAAATGAAGACTGCCTGTGAACTAAACCATGGTCTAATGCTACACGCTTTGATCACTAAACGTAATAATGACATACTACCGAGCGAATTAGTATCAGTAATCAGAGAAAGAATGGACGGAGTTAGAAAAGAATCCAGATGCGAAGATAATAAGTTACAATTTGGTAAAGGAAAATCAAAATCCGCAGCGAAAAGAAGAGCACGACACTTAGAACGATGTCAAAAATGCGGAAAATGGTCACATGGAGGTAAATGTTCAAATAATCAAACCTATTCAAATACCGAATTTGTTACTTTATGCAGAGACGGACCGTTCATATGTTTAGAAGAAAAGACACTGAATGCTCGAGGTTACGCCTATGCAGCCATGGAAAACCAATTAAACCGACTATCTTATGAATGGGATAGATCATATAACTAAGAAATCTATTTCACAGGTATGTCTGTACAGTTTTTATTTTTATTTTTATTTTTAACCTTTTGATAATAAACGCTAATTTGTTCGCTAAAAAGTATTAAATTGGTATTGAATAAAATTAGGTTTGGCGACCGAAATTATTGATATCATTCAAAAATTTATTACATCACTGCGAAATTTAACGTTTATTCTTAAGGTATAAATATCTTTAAACAATCAACCCAAAATATTTCAAAAATTCGTCATGAGTTAAATTAGGTCTTGGAACCGAAATTACTTTACCGAAAAGATGGGCGCATATTTTTGATAATATTTGATTGATTAAAGTGGGATAAAAAGACAAAAAGATTTTTAAATTTATTTTTACCATGTTTTTAAAATTAATATTTAAATCTTAAATTAATATTGTAAACTTTGTAAAAATAATATTTTTAAAATTATAATTATTTGATTTTTTAAATTAAGTTTGGTGTGAACTTTTAATTTTTAAAATATAAATTTTTAATTTTATGCATTTCAAATTTTAAGTTTGGTGTGAATTTTTAATATTAATTTTGAATTTTATATTTAAGTTGTGTGAATTTAAAAACAAAAATTTACTTTATCTCATTAAGTTAAGAATATGATTTTTAAAATTCGTCGTAAGTTGAAGACTAGGTCTTTGAACCGAAATTGCTTTACCCGAGGGAGGGACGAGAACTTTTATTATCATTATTTTTAATCTTATTGAATTAAAGTATGCCAAAAACATTGAAAAAAAAACCCCAAAAATCTTAGCTTTTAAAACAATCGCTACAAAAAGACAAATTTTAAAATTTTGTCGAAGGACAGACTAGGACATCGATCCGAAACGACCTCGTCCTAAATAACAAGGGAAACAAAATTTTAAAATTAATTACTTAATTGTTTTAATAAGTTAATGATTATAAAAAAAAAAAAAACACCAAACTCCGCGACTCGCGGAGTTTGGAGCCTAAATCTCCGCGACTCGCGGAGGGACCAATTCCCAGAAAAAAATAAAACGTAAAAAACAGAGCAGTTCACTCCCCCACCCAAAAACACTGCGAAGAACAGCGAACAAAAACCCGAAAAATACACCCCAAAATCCCAATTTTTAACCGTTAATCACCAAATTTTTTGCTAAAATCATGTTGAGAAGGATGCTATCTAAGAATTACTCAAGAAAAACGGTAAATTTCTACACCTAAACACCATTTAATCCGAAATTTGGTGTTCTTGAGCAAATTTTTCCCCAATTTGATTTTGATGCTTTTTAGTGTAATTAAGCTTAAATTGTTTATGTATTATGCTTGTATAACCTAGATTGATGCTGTTTAACATGATTAGAAGCCTTAAACTTCAAATTTTGAATAATCTAGGGTTTGTGTTCTTGAGCAATTTGGGGCTTTTTGATATAAACAGGTTATTTCCGATTTTTGACATGAATTGTTGCTAAATTAAGTAGTGTAACATGTTTAGGTAGTTAAATGATCCAAACTTTGAGCCTAAACATGATTTTGAGAATTAAAGTGGACTTTTTCAAGTCTAAAATTCATGAACTTGATTTTTGAAAGATAATGCCATTTGAGACTTGTTTAATTGCTAGTAATGATTATTTTGACATGTTATTTGAGTTGAATGCTTATGAACTTGGCGAACATTTTCGTATATGCTTATTTGAAAAAGTGTAGATTTGATAAAAATGTGAAAATGAGCTTAAGTTTGATATAAATTGATAATGTCATTGTAATTATTTTGATTGATGATTTTGCTGACACTAATGCATATTTGGATGCACAAAAATTGTGTTTGATGTGTTTTGCAGAATGAAAGGGGTGAATCTTCATCCCAAGCCCGCAATGCTCCTGCTGAGAATTTGGAACAACAGGAGGTGGATAACTACTACAAGCAGGATATACCTCATCCAGTCATGACCTTTTCCGATATGCACTTAGAAGAGTTGCACCCGAACCTGAGATTTGACAGACTTTGGATAGATTATCCAAAATATCAACGGGGTTTGCATACTCTTCATTCTAAGGTTGTTGAGGTACCGAGGGTCATAGAATGGGGACCCTTAGAAGCTGTAGAATTAGCCGGGCCAATTAGGGAATTACTTGTACAGAGGTATGGTAATTCTTCTTTTAATGACTGGGTATGTTTATTCACCATACGTAGACCTGTATATAAAGTATGGTGTGAAGAATTGTTATGTAGTATAGAGTTGAATGATCGGGTAGCTAGTTTAACCGATCGTTCTTTTATTAGATTTTTGTTAGGCGGTTCGATGCACCACATGTCTTTAATGGACATGGCTCAGGCTTTACGTATATATACGCCTGAGGAGTTAGCGTCTGCCGATTGTAGAGGATTGATACTAAACGGTAGAAAGATAGATGAAAATTTTGATACACACGGTGTGTGGAGTCAAATGACAAGCCATCACCGTTTCAAAGGGGGAAATTACTCTTATTTGGATATAGATAGAGCCGAATTAAGAGTGATACATAGGTTTTTAGCTAATTCGATTACACAAAGGGGTAAAAACAAGGAAAAGGTAAATGAACAGGATTTGTTTTACCATATGTGTATTCGAGACCCACAAAGCGCTGTAAGTATACCATATTGTGTGGGTTATTATTTATCAGCTATGGTTCGGGGGATGCGACCGCATAGCATAATAGGAGGTGGTATTTTTATTACTTTGATTGGTGAATATCTCGGTGTGGATATAAGTCGGGGGGGATTATTACTAGAAGAGCCGGAACCCCGCGATACTATAGGTTTAAATGTATACCATGGTGCGAAAGTTTTGAAGAGGCGAAATAACGCCGCAGTACGATACCATGGTAGACATCCACAGGTGGAGAGAAACCAGCAACAAGGTAATGTAGGAGGGGGGAATGAGATGCAAGAAATGCATAGGTTTATAGCTTCTCAGGAATACGAAAATGCTAGACAAAGAGCATTTGAAGATTGGCAAGTTCATCAGAACCAGATCATAGCTCATTGCCAACATATAGGTAGAAACTATATTCCTACACCGAAACCCATCTTCCCTCCTTGGTCTATAGAGATGCAGCCACCGTATCCTACGTATGACCCTGCCGAAGCATTCTATAGCACTTATGGTTATGCCTGGAACCCCTATTGGTACCAATATCATCCTTAGTTTACTTATTATTTTTTTTTTATTTTGTAATTTGTAATTATTGATACGTTTAATACTTTTGTTAATATTGTAATCATTTTTATAATTATCTAACTTTTATTCTTAGATTTTAATAATTTTTGAATGTGGGGTAATATACCAAACTTCAAAAATATGTATATATGTTTGCAGTTTATCTTATGTACACAACAGGGTAAAACAACGCATTTTCAAAGACTGGCATTAAGTTCAGCAAAAGCAACTAATTTTGACGACAAGATGCAAAATATATGTGAAATAACAACAAGACGGAATGAACAAATGATGTGCACCATTTATCATTCAGCAAACAAACGCCAATATATTTGGAAACTTTGGTAAAAATTTAATCATTTTCACACAAATCACCCTCAATAATTTAAATTATTCCTGATTTCTTGCAAATGAGGGCATTGCAAGATCTTAAGTGTGGGAAGGGGTTAAATTCTTTCGGATTTTAAAAATTTTTACTTTATACATTTGGTTACCATTAAAAATACTAGTAAAGCAGTAGTTGTATTAGAATCTAGTGCTCTCTGATTAAAAAAGAACAGCCCTAGTCTTATATACTGACTACCCAATTCTAGTAAAATTTTTCAAAATTTTCAATTAAATGAATTCAAATTATGTTTATACATATTTATGAGCGATAAAACTAGGTTTTAACACCGAAATTATTGTTACCTCGGAAAGGACATAAATTGAGAAACAAACTAAAATGTTAAAATTCATTTAAAATGGAATAGAGGACGATAAAAAGGAAAATAAAAGCCAAGTGTGGGAAAATTTACCAAGTTATCTTAAACATATGTCACATATATCTGTAACAAATAACTGAAAATACTTTTGCTTTGAACTAAACTAAACTGTTTTTACCCAATGAAAGAAAAGAAGAGATGGATCTACACGATGAATCAATTCCATCATTAAAAGGAAGTAAAGTCTTCCGAAAAAGACACGCGCTTCTTGATTTAGGTCATGAAGTTGTCGTCCAGACCAGCTGTAGGTTGACGAAAAATCTAGAAAAGTCATCACTAAAATCAGCAGGAAATCCACGGACCTCAGCATTAAACAGGGTCGCCAAGTGGTCAGATTTATCCTAACCATGAGAAGGATTTATCTCGTACAATGGGGGGCACCATGCAAATTAGCTGGATAAGACTAATGAATCAGATCCCCAGAAAGGATAATCTCCTTAAAGATTAAAAATCAGCT
Organism: Rutidosis leptorrhynchoides; assembly: GCF_046630445.1. Taxonomy (NCBI): domain Eukaryota; kingdom Viridiplantae; phylum Streptophyta; class Magnoliopsida; order Asterales; family Asteraceae; genus Rutidosis; species Rutidosis leptorrhynchoides. The sequence goes on from NC_092335.1 coordinate 292,668,232, forward strand.
TTTAAGACTGATATTACTCAATCCTAGAGATTGACCTTAAAGATTGAGAATTACAAACTCATGGAATTCGATGATATCTAAACTCGAGCTTAAACGAGAAAATATTTTGATCAAAATTACAAACCGATTTGTTTTCTGAAAACCCTATTTTTAATGCGTTCATTACCATTGAACGTAAAATCCTAGGAATTCACCTGGAATTCATTAGGTCACCTGAACTAAATCGGGTGTCAACCGTAAGAACGGTGGTTGCATAGCATGGTCAAAGACAGGACCTTGTGCCAGACCAAAAAATTATAAGGGTGAGCTTTACTATTGCTCCTACCAAGGATAGTAATTGCGTCCGACACGTTATAGACCATAATTGAAAGCATGTCAGGGGACATTGCCTTAACAGTTGCTTGTTCAACGCTTTCCTTTACAACCGGACGGTAGTTTACCGAAAGGTAATATACGGGACAAGTAAACTGGACGTGTTGCTTTCCAAATACAAGGTTAGCAAGTGGGTGACACAAAACCATAAGTTTTGAGCTAAAATTTTCAAATCTGAAACCCACCAAACCCACAAAAATATTTTGCAAACACCGGTAAAGGGTTATCCCGGAAAACTTATCTAGGGTAAAAACTAGATTTAATTTTCAAAAGATCAAATGTTTTCATAAAGATCCAATTTCCTTAATGGATCTAAATTTTTATAGTCATGTGGGACTGTAAACCATATCGTTACTACCATTGTTTATACCGCCGTATAGAAATCACTGATGTACAAAGTGTGAAGAATAAAGAAGTGATTCTAGTATTTCAAGACGATATTGCTTGAGGACAAGCAACGCTCAAGTGTGGGAATATTTGATAATGCTAAAAACGAACATATATTTCATAGCATTATTCCTCAAGAAAGACAAGCTTTTAGTTGCAATTGTTCTATTTACAAGTGATATTCGTTTAAATAATAAAAGGTGAAGACAAAAGACAGATTCGACGAATTGAAGACGCAAACGACCAAAAAGCTCAAAAGTACAAAAGACAATCAAAAAGGTTCCAATTATTGATAAGAAACGTCTCGAAATCACAAGAGTACAAGATTCAAAACGCAAAGTACAAAATATAAAATTGTACGCAAGGACGTTCGAAAATCCGGAACCGGGACCAGAGTCAACTCTTAACGCTCGACGCAACGGACTAAAAATTACAAGTTAACTATGTATATAAATATAATATAATATATAATTAATTATATTAATTATATATATATTATATATATATTATAAAACCGTCGGCAGAGAAAGACTCCAAGGGTGTGAGCTGTAAATTCATTCTCCGCGACTCGCGGAGTTTGAAGAGGATTTTGTCGCGAGTCGCGGAGCCCCAAAAATCGAAAATCCCTATAAAGCCAACCGAATTCTGATCGCAAAATATAATCTATTTCTCTCTTCTCTCATAATTTATATATATATATAATTTATATTTTAATTTTAATTTTAATTATAATTCTAATAATAAGGGTATGTTAGCGAATGTTGTAAGGGTGTAAGTCGAAATTCTGTCCGTGTAACGCTATGCTATTTTTAATCATTGTAAGTTATGTTCAACCTTTTTACATTAATGTCTCGTAGCTAAGTTATTATTATGCTTATTTAAAACGAAGTAATCATGATGTTGGGCTAATTACTAAAATTGGGTAATTGGGCTTTGTACCATAATTGGGGTTTGGACAAAAGAACGACACTTGTGGAAATTAGACTATGGGCTATTAATGGGCTTTATATTTGTTTAACTAAATGAAAGTTTGTTAATGTTAATATAAAGATTTACAATTGGGCGTCCCTATAAATTACCATATACACTCGATCGGACACGATGGGCGGGGTATTTATATGTACGAATAATCGTTCATTTAACCGGACACGGGAATGGATTAATAGCCACTAGAATAATTAAAACAGGGGTGAAATTACATTCAAGGGTAATTGGTGTAATTGCTAACAAAGTAGTAAAACCTTGGTTTACACGCAGTTGATAACCTGGTGTATTCATTAAACAAAGTATTAAAACCTTGTTACAATTCGAATCCCCAATTAGTTGGAATATTTAACTTCGGGTATAAGGATAATTTGACGAGGACACTCGCACTTTATATTTATGACTGATGGACTGTTATGGACAAAAACCAGACGGACATATTAAATAATCCAGGACAAAGGACAATTAACCCATGGGCATAAAACTAAAATCAACACGTCAAACATCATGATTACGGAAGTTTAAATAAGCATAATTCTTTTATTTCATATTTAATTTCCTTTATTTTATATTTAATTGCACTTCTAATTATCGCATTTTTTATTGTTACTTTTATTTATTCGCACTTTTAATTATCGTACTTTTTAATTATCGCAAGTTTATTTTATCGCACTTTTATTATTCGCAATTTCATTATCGTTATTTACTTTACGCTTTAAATTAAGTCTTTTATTTATTTAATATTTTACATTAGGTTTTAACTGCGACTAAAGTTTTAAAATCGACAAACCGGTCATTAAACGGTAAAAACCCCCCTTTATAATAATAATATTACTTATATATATATGTTTGTATTTTTATAAAAGTAAACTAATATAGCGTTACGCTTTGTTTAAAGATTTCCCTGTGGAACGAACCGGACTTACTAAAAACTACACTACTTTACGATTAGGTACACTGCCTATAAGTGTTGTAGCAAGGTTTAAGTATATCCATTCTATAAATAAATAAATATTTTGTGTAAAATTGTATCGTATTTAATAGTTTTTCCTAGTAAAATATAAAGCTATTTTATATACACCTCGCATAAAATCAATGTTCTTATTTGTTTAGAACATTAAGTTCATTCAAAACTTCATACTTACGAACTCTGGACCGTTACTCGTTTTATTAGAAATCGGGAGGAGAATAAAAAGGCAAAGAGCTCCGAAACATAAGGGAAGATACAAAACTCGACAACAACACCGAAATCACAAACCATGTACATTAATACGAATAGCAATATAAAGACACGGGAGTATGATAAACACAATAACCCCAAGAGGGAAGTAAAAGTAAACAGATTACTCCGGTGGTAGATGAAAAAGGAGAATGATTGATATGAAGGTCAGGAATATATCCAGAATTAAAACTGGATGAAGCAGATTGACTAATGATTTGAAAGTATGAATTAAAATATAGAAAATGAGAGTGGTGAGAATAATGGAACGGAAGAGTTTAATTTATAATGGAAATATCAGACAGAGTAATCGAGACAGATCACCGTATGTAATTATAGAGATCCTAATTTCCTTAAATCTCGAAGAATCAAATCTTTTAGATTTCGAGGATTTTCTTTAAATCCCTTGAATTCCGGAATTCAACCATGACTAGTCAAAAGTTATGATGAAACTTTTTTTTTCTCATTTCACTCTTTTTTGATAACTTCACTCACCCGCTTCGAGTAATCGAATCATATTATCCACATTACTCTATGGTAATAAAATTCTATTTTATCAACTCATATTCATCATGAAGACATTCTTATTGTTAGACATGACGACCACACTCAAATTTCGGGATGAAATTTCTTTAACGGGTAGGTACTGTGATGACCCGGAGATTTCCGACCAAATTTAAACTTAATCTTTATATGATTTTGACACGATAAGCAAAGTCTGTTAAACTGAGTCTCAAAATTTTGAACTGTTTTTATTTACCCTTCGACCATTTCCGACGATTCACGAACAATTAAATTGTAAACATATATGTATATAAATACATGAATATGTATAATAAGTTGATATATATATTGTTAGAATTAACTATATAAATAACTTACACTTTTGCTCATAATCATTCAGATCCAAATCTTTCTAAACAAAAATGATCCTAAATCTGAACTTACTACAATCCATGAATGAGATCAAAAGAGCGAAGGGCAAAAAGAGATTTTTACCACTACAGATAACGAAACTGCAACTATTAAAAACAATATTTTTTTTTATTTTAACCCCGGAAAAACAAAACCCCGTTGATAGTAAATCTTGATAATACATTCTTTGAAGAAGAACCACTCTTCTATCCCAATCTCATGAAATATTCGGCATCGAAAACTGAAGAAAACAACTTTTATGATGAACTTGAAGAGTTGCGTATGTCTCCTTCACCATTCAAAAGTTTCATGAGAAGTAATAATTTTTTTAAGAGAATTCTTGTGCAACCTTCTTATATAATATATGCAAATATAATTAATGTGATTACATTTAATTAGTTGTTCATAATTTTAACTTAGCTAGTGATAATAACAATTATCGTTAAACTAAAGTAAGTGATCCATGAGTATGATTACTATACTATATATAATGTTTATTTAATATATATTATTTCTTTTTAGATGTGTGTTTATAGATTACACAAGAATCACGAGGTTAAGATAGTGCACATATGCTTTGAGAGATGTGAACATAAGTGGGAATACATGTGTATTATTTGTAAATATATGTATATCTTTTGCACTAAAAAAAATAAATAAATAAAAATAAAATTTTTGGCCGTTGTGCTAAAATCTAACAAAGTGGGGGCAAACATTTTGGTATTGTCGATTTGTTAGCACTAGTAATTGTAGATTCCTTATCTTACTAATTGATGTAGTATGTTTATTTCAATTCTTCCACTGTCAATTATATATATATATATATATATATATATATATATATATATATATATATGATGAATGGATACATTTCAACCATGACCCAATCATCTACTAAATTTCATAACATCTCTTTCGTATAAAGGTTCAACTTTAATACAGAGTACTACTTAATACTAATATAATCAAGATTATTAAAGTACAAGTTTGGTAACTCTTAAAAGGCAAATCAGCTATAGAACGTTTTTTTTTTAACTTTTAAATTACTGAAATTAAGAATCAATAAATGTATTATAAGTTTAGTCTAATATTAGTTAATCAAGATAGAAAAGTAAAAAATAAATAAAATAAAATGAAACTCTAAAGTGCACAATTGAAATTTCTGTTTTCTATCTTATCTTTGTCTCCCACTGAATCATATATATTCATATGTATATATATATATATATATATATATATATATATATATATATATATATATATATATATATGTGTATATATATATATATATATATATATATATATATATATATATATATATATATATATATATATATATAAAATGCATGTAGACTAAAATATCACCAAAAGTTTTAATCACTTACATTCATCATCTCCCTCTTACTTCCTTCTTCTTTGGCGGTACCAGCTATCACCTTCACCCCTCCCTTTGTTCTTTTAGCTGCCATTCAAGAACTTCCAACTATCTTGCTCGATGAACATAGAACCGACACCAAACTCACCCACAACAGTCCATAATAAAACCTTGTACAACCACCAAAGACAACACTATCTCCTATTCTCCTTCAAATTTCTTGCTGTTATTATGTACCAACGAACAGCTTTAAACTATTGTTGCTGCTACCATGTATGTTTCGCTATTCATTCCTATTTCAGTCATTAACAACCATCACCGTATAATAAATACTGTTGTTATTTTTGTGGACTGCCACTGTATGATGACCACCACTACGCACCACCATGAGCTGCTGCTGTTTGACACTATTTTCAATTGAAACCAAAACCAAAGAGGGATGTTGCTTGTACCTTATTCTTCCTCGCTACCTGTTGTCGAAAACTACCTCAAAACCAAAACCCATGGAAAATTGTTGCCCATTTCTGTTACCTGTTCGAACCAAGACCACCAACCGAAGTTAAACCAACACACTCTCAAAACTACTTCTATAATACGTTTCTGTTTCCATTTGAGAACACCCACTTATGCTGTTACCTTCTTTTTCTGTTTTCAAACTTTAATAGTGATGATGATGGTGACTAATGAAAACGATGATATGTTGAAACAATGATTTGATGATGATGATGGATTATTAATGGTGACAAGGTAAGGAGGATAATCATGATGTCATTGGTGATGTTTTGATAATGACCGAATGATATCGAGGATGATGATCATGAACACAAAAACGTTGGAGAATGATGGTGAAGTTAGGAAGTATATCGCGAATGATGATGTTGTTATGATCATGAAATGAGTTTAGAGGAAGAAGGAAAACAGAATGGGTTATATGGATTAAAGTTAGACATAATATCAGAAAAACACGAGTAGAGCAGTGGATTAGGCGTTTAGTCGATGAGCGAGAGATCTCGAGTTTGAAACCGAGCAGTGACATTTCTTTTTAAATGCTTTGTCCTTTAAAGGTTGTATTCTATTGCTATTATTATTATTATTATTATTATTATTATTATTATTATTATTATTATTATTATTATTATTATTATTATTATTATTATTATTATTATTATTATTATTATTATTATTATTATAAGTATCATTAATTTTAATATATTATTATTATCATTATTGTTATTACAATAAAAAGTAATCATATAAAAACATACATAATAAAACTATATTATAATTATTTATTTAAAGTATACAAAATAAATGCAGTTAATTAAGTTATTAATGAAACATGTAAGTTACTAAAATACCAAGTATGTAGAGACTCGTCCTAATCCATCCGAACGAAGTCCATATCAATTATAAACGATTCACAACAGTTGATTACATCGCGAGGTACTTGACCTCTATATGATACATTTTACAAACATTGCATTCGTTTTTGAAAAGACAATCTTTCATTACATCGAAAGTTGACGGCAGGCATACTATTTCATAATATATGTAACTATAATTGACTTTAAATAATCTTGATGAACTCAACGACTCGAATGCAATGTCTTTTGAAATATGTCATGAATGACTCCAAGTAATATCTCTAAGATGTGTAAATGCACAGCGGAAGATTTCTTTCGTACCTGAGAATAAACATGCTTTAAAGTGTTAACCAAAAGGTTAGTGAGTTCATTAGTTTAACATAAATAATCATTTCATAATTTTAATAGACCACAAGATTTCATATTTCCATTTCTCATAAACATACGTCCCATGCATAGAGACAAAAATATCATTCATATGGATTGAACACCTGGTAACCGACATTCACAATTTGTATATAAGAATATCCCCATCATTCCGGGATCCTCCTTCAGACATGATATAAATTTCGAAGTACTAAAGCATCCGGTACTTTGGATGGGGCTTGTTGGGCCCGATAGATCTATCTTTAGAGTTCGCGTCAATTAGGGTGTCTGTTCCCTAATTCTTAGATTACCAGACTTAATAAAAAAGGGGCATATTCGATTTCGATCATTCAACCATATAATGTAGTTTCAATTACTTGTGTCTATTTCGTAGAACAGTTATAAAAATTGCGCATGTATTCTCAGCCGAAAAATATAAAGGGTAAAAGGGAGCAAATGAGCTCACAATACGATATTTGTAGTAAAATATGCATACGACGGAACTGAACAATGCAGGGTTGGCCTCGGATTCACGAACCTATATCATTTATATATATATATATATATATATATATATATATATATATATATATATATATATATATTAAAACATATACTTATAATCGAACAATTATATATGTTATTATTAGTGATATAATTTTTATATTATTAATTTATATATTTCATATTTACTATATACAATATAATTTTTGTTATGTTATATGTATCAAATATTATATATATATATATATATATATATATATATATATATATATATATATATATATATATATTTCATTTGTTTGTTAAAATAGTAATTATATTAATATTAAAATAATATTAGTAGTATTTAAAATAAAGATGATGTTAATACTATTGTTAATAATAATGATAATAATATTAATGATTTTATTAATAATAATAATATTAACGGTAGTTTTAATTGATAAATCTTGTAATAATGATAATAACAGTAGTTTTTAATAAATGAAAAGTTTATTAATAATAATAATGAAAATAATAATTTTGATAATAATACATGATACTTAATAATAATTATTATAGCAAATTTTATTACTAATGATAATCTTAATAATAATACTTTTGTTAATAATGATAATAAGTCTACGATGATACTAATACTAATATTAATCGTAATAATAATAGTTTGTATTATTTTCATAATAACACTAATAATAGTAATCCTAATCATAATCATAATAATAGTTGTATTGATATTAATACTTAATGATACTAATATTAACAATACTTATGAAAATACTAATGTTAATAACATTTCCAATACTTATAAATATAAATATGATATTATTACTAATAATAATTATAATAATAATAATAATAATAATAATAATAATAATAACAATAATAATAATCATAATAATAATGGAAATATGAACAAAAGAGTATACCCTCCTAAAAAGAGATGCTCCAAACGGGACTCAAACCCGAGATCTCTCGCTCACCCATAACACCCCTTAACCATGACTCCAATTCTATTTTTCCTAATTAATATTGAATTTTGATTTATTTAACCCATTAGTTTTCATCTCGGCCCAACAGCAAATATTACGGCCCATCATCAAATATTACGGCCCAACACCAAACATTACGGCCCAACATCAAACATTACGGCCCAACAGTAAATATTACGGCCCATCATCAAATATTACGGCCCAACAGTAATCTGGAACTCGGCCCACAGGGAGTCGTTTTGCTTGCTGTTTAATAAAAAAGGAGAAAAAAATGCAGCAGGCTGGGATCGAACTCAAGACCTCTCGTTCAAGACAACACACTAGAAACCATTGCTCTGCTTGAATCTTTGTGTTTTAAATTCTTGGATTAAATCCTCTTAACCATTTTTAGGCTGTCTTCTTCTTCCTCAACATGTTAATTATCACTTAATCTTTTCCATAATCATAACATAATCATAATCATATCATAATTATAATCATATATAATCATAATCATAACATAATTATAATCATATCATAATCATCCAAATATTATCATCGATATCATCGTGATTATCATAACTTCCTCATCATCATCGTGCTTAAACTATCATCATCATCATATCTATTACGTTAATTATGATTATCATTTTATAATCATCATCCTACATCGTGTACCACTGTAACATCACTCATCATCGACATGCTCATCATCCTCATTCTTATACTCGTTATTTTCATTCATCACTACATTAGATTATCACTTTCAATATTCATCATCGTTATAGTCACTTCGCTTCACCTTTAATCTTTATAATCATCTCGTTCACTATTCATCATCTTCTCGTTTTATCTCATAACAGAAACGTTAATGGAACTTACAGCGAATAACAATAACAAGTTTTCGATAGGTGCTCGATGTGGGTTGATTCATGAAAAAGAACACATAAATGATGATGGTTTACGATGATAAGAGAAGATAGAGAGAGGCGTAAAGAGAGAAGAAAGAAAAAGAAAAAAATAGTTTTGGTTTGTAAATCTTACAGTCGTAGCATAGTTAACAGAAAATGGAGAGAAAGTGGTTGTCGTGGAGGTATATTGATGGTGAAGGTTTCATAGTGATGGTGGTTAGCGGTGGTTTGAAGTGGGGGTGGTGGTTCGTAATGGTTTACAGCGATGGTGGCTGTGGTGGCCGGCCGTGGTTGGTTGTGGTGGTGGTGCTCATGGTGGTAACCGGTGGTGATCAAGGGTGGTGAGTGGTGGCGGCTAAAGTGATGATGAAGAAGAAGATTTGCCAAATGTGATCTCTAATTAATGTATGTGTAATGTGTTTGTATACATATAAGAGATATAGTTTAGTTAGGTAGATAAGAAAAGAAAACAGTAACCCTTAATAATTCACGGACTATTTAGATTTTACTCTGTTGACACTTTATCACGGTTGACTATATCGTGTCCATTGCTAAACAGTTAACGTATAAAATTTTTCCGAAAAAATCCCAAATTTTTAGATTAAACATATTTAATTATTTCACTCATTACCTGATTGAAACCTGATCAAAAAGGTTCGATAATTATTTATTTTCTGTTCCAATTTATATGTACGGAGTACTAATGTTTAAACTTATAAATGTAAAAATATTTTTAACAAATCTAAAATCTTCGTAATCAATTTACAGTCCAACTTTTATCTTAACCATTCATGAACGTGTATTATATCTATATTAAAATTAACGAAACGTCAACCGAGTGTTACTGACGTTTACTTATTAGGCTCGAAATCATTTATTTTTAATATATTCTCTTTCTATATATGAAGAGTTTTAAATAGCAAGTTTAACTACTAAATAAATATATTATATATCTTTAAACCATTGAATTTTAATATAATTTATATAATTACAAGTAATATTTATATACATATTTATATATATAAATATATATCTACATATTTATAATAATAGTTTTCATTACATCGCATATTATTTTTCATATTTATTTTCAAAAATTAAATCATATATTATTTCAAATAATATTTTCAAATTAATGTATATGTATCTATTTATATATAGTTGTTCGTGAATCGTCGAGAATGGTCGAAGGTCAATTGAATATACAAAACTGTTCAAAGTTTTTGAGACTCAACATTATAGACTTTGCTTATCGTGTCGGAATCATATAAGAATTAAGTTTAAATTTGGTCGGGAATTGCAGGGTCGTCACAGTACCTACCCGTTAAAGAAATTTCGTCCCGAAATTTGAGTGAGGTGGTCATGGCTAACCATAAAAATATTTCCATGACAAATATGAGTTGATAAATGGTGTTTTATCATTATTGACTAATGATAGTTAAAGCTAAGGGGTATAAAATACTATTAAATTTTACAAGCAAATACTATTAAATACGATACAATTTTACACAAGATATTTATTTATTTATAGAATGGATATACTTAAACCTTGCTACAACACTTATAGGCAGTGTACCTAATCGTACAGTAGTGTAGTTTTTAGTAAGTCCGGTTCATTCCACAGGGAAAATCTTTAAACAAAGCTTAACGCTATATTAGTTTACTTTTATAAAAATACAAATATATATATAAGTAATATTATTATTATAAAGGGAGGTTTTTACCGTTTAATGACCGGTTTGTCGATTTTAAAACTTTAGTCGCAGTTAAAATCAAATGTAAAATATTAAATAAAAGACTTAATTTAAAGCGTAAAGTAAATAACGATAATGAAATTGCGAATAATAAAAGTGCGATAATTAAAAAGTACGATAATTAAAAGTGCAATTAAATACAATAACAATAAATAAAAATGCGATAATTAGAAGTGCAATTAAATATAAAATAAAGGAAATTAAATATGAAATAAAAGAATTATGCTTATTTAAACTTCCGTAATCATGATGTTTGACGTGTTGATTTTAGTTTTATGCCCATGGGTTAATTGTTCTTTGTCCTGGATTATTTAATATGTCCATACGGATTTGTCCATAATAGTCCATCAGTCATAAATATAAAGATCGAAAGCCTTCGTCAAATTATTCTTATTCCCGAAGTCAAATATTCCAACTAATTGGGGATTCGAATTGTAACAAGGTTTTAATACTTTGTTTAATGAATACACCAGGTTATCGACTGCGTGTAAACCAAGGTTTTACTACTTTGTTAACAATTACACCAATTACCCTTGAATGTAATTCACCCCTGTTTCAACAAGTCTATTAACTATTAATCCAGTTCCGTGTCCGGTAAAATGAATAATTATTGGTATTTATAAATATCCCGCCCACCGTACCCAGTCAAGCGTATGTGGTTATATATAAATACGTCGAATTATAAGTTTGTATATTAAATTAACAAGGTATTGTTTAGTTAATATAAAACCCATTAATAGCCCATAGTCTAATTTCCACAAGTGTCGTTCTTTTATCCAAACCCCAATTATGGTACAAAGCCCAATTACCCAATTTTAGTAATTAGCCCAACATCATGATTACTTCGGATTAAATAAGCATAATAATAACTTAGCTACGAGACATTAAATTAAAAAGGTTGAACATAACTTACAATGATTAAAAATAGCGTAGCGTTACACGGACAGAATTTCGACTTACACCCTTACAATATTCGCTAACATACCCTTATTATTAGGATTATAATTAAAATTAAAATTAAAATATAAATATAAATATATTTACGTATACATATATAGAGAGAGATTGAATTATGGTTTTTGCGATCAAACTGCGTTTGCTTTTATAGGGAATTGAGTCCAGGGGAATTCCGCGACTCGTGGCATTTTTTGCCTTCAAACTCCGCGAGTCGCGGAGTTTGAAATTCCAGCTCACCAGCTTTGGCTTCTTTCTTGCCGACGATTTTAAATATTAATATAATATATATATAATTTTTAAGAATTATTTATATATTATATTATATTCATGTGCATAGTTCACTTGTAATTTTTAGTCCGTTGCGTCGAGCGTTGAGAGTTGGCTCTGGTCCCGGTTCCGGATTTTCGAACATCCTTGCGAATAATTTAATATCTTGTACTTTGCGTTTTGAATCTTGTACTCTTATAATTTCGAGACGTTTCTTATGAATAATTGGAACCTCTTTGATTGTATTTTGTACTTTTGAGCTTTTTGGTCGTTTGCGTCTTCAATTCGTCGAATCTGTCTTTTGTCTTCAACTTTTAATATTTAAACGAATATCACTTGTAAATAGAACAATTGCAACTAAAAGCTTTTCTTTCTTGAGGAATAATACTATGAAATATATGTTCGTTTTTAGCATTATCAAATATTCCCACACTTGAGCGTTGCTTGTTCTCAAGCAATATAGTCTTGAAATACTAGAATAACTTCTTTATTCTTCACACTTTGTACATCAGTGATTTCTATACGGCGGTATAAACAATGGTAGTAACGATATGGTTTACAGTCCCACATGACTATAAAAATTTAGATCCATTAAGGAAATTGGATCTTTATGAAAACATTTGATCTTTTGAAAATTAAATCTAGTTTTTACCCTAGATAAGTTTTCCGGAATAACCCTTTACCGGTGTTTACAAATTATTTTTGTGGGTTTGGTGGGTTTCATATTTGAAAATTTTAGCTCAAAACTTATGGTTTTGTGTCACCCACTTGCTAACCTTGTATTTGGAAAGCAACACGTCCAGTTTACTTGTCCCGTATATTACCTTTCGGTAAACTACCATCCGGTTGTAAAGGAAAGCTTTGAACAAGCAACTGTTAAGGCAATGTCCCCTGACATGCTTTTAATTATGGTCTATAACGTGTCGGACGCAATTACTATCCTTTGTAGGAGCAATAGTAAAGCTCACCCTTTTAATTTGTCGGTCTGGCACAAGGTCCTATCTTTGACCATGTTATGCAACCACCGTTCTTACGGTTGACACCCGATTTGGTTCAGGTGACCTAATGAATTCCAGGTGAATTCCTAGGATTTTACGTTCAATGGTAATGAATGCATTGAAAATGGGTTTTTAGAAAACAAATCGGTTTGTAATTTTGATCAAAATATTTTTTCGTTTAGGCTCGAGTTTAGATATCATTGAATTCCATGAGTTTGTAATTCTCAATCTTTAAGGTCAATCTCAAGGATTGAGTAATATCAGGCTTAAAAGCTGATTTTTAATCTTTAAGGAGATTATCCTTTCTGGAGATCTGATTCATTAGTCTTATCAAGCTAATTTGCACGGTGCCCCCCCCATTGTACGAGATAAATCCTTCTCATGGTTAGGATAAATCTGACCACCTGGCAACCCTATTTTATGCTGAGGTCCGTGGATTTCCTGCTGATTTTAGCGATGACTTTTCTAGGTTTTTCGTCAACCTACAGCTGGTCTGGACGACAACTTCTTGACCTAAATCAAGAAGCGCGTTTCTTTTTCGGAAGACTTTACTTCCTTTTAATGATGGAATTGATTCATCGTGTAGATCCATCTCTTCTTTTCTTTCATCGGGTAAAACAGTTTAGTTTAGTCCAAAGCAAAAGTATTTTCAGTTATTTGTTACAGATATAAGTGACATATGTTTAAGATAACTTGGTAATTTTTCCCACACTTGGCTTTTATTTTTCCTTTTTATTGTCCTCTATTCCATTTTAAATGAATCTTAACATTTTGGTTTGTTTCTCAATTTATGTCCTTTCCAAGGTAACAATAATTTCGGTGTTAACACCTAGTTTTATCGTTCATAAATATGTATAAACATGATTTTGAGTTCATTTAGTTGAAAATTTTTAAAAATTTTACTAGAATTGGGTAGTCAGTATATAAGACTAGGGCTGTTCTTTATTATCAGAGAGCACTAGATTCTAATACAACTACTGCTTTACTAGTATTTTTAATGGTAACCAAGTGTTTAAGATAAAAATTTTAAAATCCGAAAGAATTTAACCCCTTCCCACACTTAAGATCTTGCAATGCCCTCATTTGCAAGAAATCAGTAACAATCTAAATTATTGAGGGTGATTTGTGTGAAAATGATTAAATTTTACCAAAGTTTCCAAACATATTTGTGTTTGTGTTGAATGATAAATGGTGCACATCATTTGTTCATTCTGTCTTGTTGTTATATCACATTTATTTTGCATCTTGTCGTCAAAATTAGTTGCTTTTGGTGAACTTAATGCCAGTCTTTGAAAATGCGTTGTTTTACCCTGTTGTGTACATAAGATAAACTGCAAACATATATACATATTTTTGAAGTTTGGTATATTACTCCACATTCAAAAATTATTAAAATCTAATAATAAAAGTTAGAAAATAATAAAAACTATTACAATATTAACATAAGTATTAAACGTATCAACATTACAAATTACAAAATAAATAAAACTAAGTAGACTAGGGATGATACTGATACCAGTAGGGGTTCCATGCATAACCATAGGTGCTATAAAATGCTTCGGCTGGGTAATACGTAGGATACGGTGGTTGAATCTCTATAGACCAGGGAGGGAATATGGGCGATGGAGTAGGAATATAGTTTCTACCTATATGTTGGAAATAAGCTATGATTTGGTTTTGATGAACTTGCCAATCTTCAAATGCTCTATGTCTAGCATTTTCATACTCTTGTGAAGCTATAAATCTTTGCATTTCTGCCATTTCATTTCCCCCTCGTACATTACCTTGCTGTTGGTTTCTCTCAACCTGTGGATGTCTACCATTATATCGTGCTGCGGCGTTATTTCGCCTCTTCAAAACTTTCGCACCATGGTATAAATTTAAACCTATTGTATCTCGGGGTTCTGGTTCTTCGATTAGTAATCCCCCCTGACTTATATCCACACTGAGATATTCAGCAATCAAAGTAATAAATATACCACCTCCTATTATGCTATGCGGTCTCATCCCCCTAACCATAGCTGATAAATAATAACCCACACAATAAGGTATACTTACAGCGCTTTGTGGGTCTCGAATACACATGTGGTAAAACAAATCCTGTTCATTTACCTTTTCCTTGTTCTTACCTCGTTGTGTAATCGAATTGGCTAAAAACCTATGAATTACTCCTAATTCAGCTCTATCTATATCCAAATAAGAGTAATTTCCCCCTTTAAATCGGTGATGGCTAGTCATTTGACTCCATAATCAAAATTTTCGTCTATTTTCCTACCGTTCAATATCAACCCTCTACAATCGGCAGATGCTAACTCCTCAGGCGTATATATACGTAAAGCCTGAGCCATGTCTAGTAAAGACATGTGGCGCATCGAACCTCCTAACAAAAATCTAATAAAAGATCGATCGGTTAAACTAGCTACCCGATCATTTAATTCTATACTACACAACAATTCTTCACACCATACTTTATATACAGGTCTACGTATGTTGAATAACCGTACCCAATCGTTAAAAGTAGAATTACCATACCTTTGTGCAAGTAATTCCCTAATTGGCCCGGCCAATTCTACAGCTTCTAATGGTCCCCATTCTATGACCCTAGGTACTTCAACAACTTTAGAATGAAGAGTATGTAAACCCCTTTGGTATTTTGGATAATCTATCCAAAGTCTGTCAAATCTCAGGTTTGGGTGCAAATCTTCCAAGTGCATATCAGAAAATGTCATGACTGGATGAGGTATATCTTGTTTGTAGTAGTTATCCACCTCCTGTTGTTCCGCATTCTCAGCAGGAGCATTGCGAGCTTGGGATGAAGATTCACCCCTTTCAGTCTGCAAAACACATCAAACACAATTTTTGTGCATCCAAATATGCATTAGTGTCAGCAAAATTATCAATCAAAATAATTACAATGACATGATCAATTTATATCAAACTTAAGCTCATTTTCATATTTTCATCAAATCTACACTTTTTCAAATAAGCATATACGAAAATGTTCGCCAAGTTCATAAGCATTCAACTCAAATAACATATCAAAATAATCATTACTATCAATTAAACAAGTTTCAAATGACATTATCTCTCAAAAATCAAGTTCATGAATTTTAGACTTGAAAAAGTCCACTTTAATTCTCAAAATCATGTTTAGGCTCAAAGTTTGGATCATTTAACTACCTAAACATGTTACACTACTTAATTTAGCAACAATTCATGACAAAAATCGGCCATAACCTGTTTATATCAAAAGGCCCCAAATTTGCTCAAGAACACAAACCCTAGATTACTCAAAATTTGAAGTTTAAGGCTTCTAATCATGTTAAATAGCATCAATCTAGGTTATTCAAGCATAATACATAAGCAATTTAAACATAATTACACTAAAAAGCATCAAAATCAAATTGGGTATAAAATTGCTCAAGAACACTAATTTTCGGACTAAATAGTGTTTAGGTGTAGAAATTTACCGTTTTTCTTGAGTAATTCCTTGATAGCATCCTTCTTAACATGATTTTAGTAAAAGATTTGATGATTAACGGTCAAAAATTGTGAATTTGGGAGTATTTTTTTGGGTTTTTTCGGGTGTTATTTCGCAGTTTTGTGGTGTGGGGAGTGAGGATACTGATCTGATTATGTTTTTATTTTTTTCTGGGTTTTGGTCCCTCCGCGAGTCGCGGTGTTTGACCCTTCAAACTCCGCGAGTCGCGGAGTTTGTATATATATATTTTTTTTATATATATCTTAACTAATAAAAACAATTAAGTAATTAATTCTAAAATTTTGTTTCCCTTGTTATTTAGGACGAGGTCGTTTCGGATCGTTGTCCTAGTCCGTCCTTCGACAAAATTTTAAAATTTGTCTTTTTGTAGCGATTGTTTTAAAAGCTAAGATTTTTAGGGTTTTTTTTAATGTTTTTGACATACTTTAATTCAATAAGATTAAAAATAATGATAATAAAAGTTCTCGTCCTTCCCTCGGGTAAAGCAATTTCGGTTCAATGACCTAGTCTTCAACTTACGACGAATTTTAAAAATCATATTTTTAACTTAATGAGATAAAGTAAATTTTTATTTTTAAATTCACACCAACTTAAATTAAAAATACATAAAATTCAAAATTAATATTAAAAATTCACACCAAACTTAAAATTTAAAATGCATAAAAATAAAATTCATATTTTAAAAATTAAAAATTCACACCAAACTTAATTTAAAAATTCATATTATAAATTCACACCAAACTTATATTCATTTTTCAAATATTTACAATTTTAAATATATTGATTTTACAAAGTTTACAATATTAATTTAAGATTTATATATTAATTTTAAAAACATGGTAAAAATAAATTAAAAATCTTTTTGGCTTTTTATCCCACTTTAATCAATCAAATATTATCAAAAATATGCGCCCCTCTTGTCGGTAAAGTAATTTCGGTTCCATGACCTAATATAACTCATGATGAATTTTTGAAATATTTTGGGTTGATTGATTAAAGATAATTATACCTTAAGAATAAACGTTAAATTTCGCAGTGATGTAATAAATTATTGTATGATATCAATAATTTCGGTCGCCAAACCTAATTTTATTCAATACCAATTTAATACTTTATAGCGAACAAATTAGCGTTTAATATCAAAAGGTTAAAAATAAAAATAAAAACAAAAAACTGTACAGTGTTTTTTTAGTTATACGATCTAATAAAAACAAAAAACTGTACCTGTGAGATAGTATTCTTAGTTATACGATCTATCTCATTCATAAGATAGTCGGTTTAATTGGTTTTTCATGGCTACATAGGCGTAACCTCGAGCATTCAGTGTTTTTTCTTCTAAACATATGAACGGTCCGTCTCTGCATAAAGTAACAAATTCGGTATTTGAATAGGTTTGATTATTTGAACATTTACCTCCATGTGACCATTTTCCGCATTTGTGACATCTTTCAAGGTGTCGTGCTCTTCTTTTCACTGCGGATTTTGATTTTCCTTTACCAAATTATAACTTATTATCTTCGTATCTGGATTATTTTCTTACTCCGTCCAATCTTTCTCTGATTACTGATACTATTTCACTCGGAAGTGTGTCATTATTACGTTTAGTGATCAAAGCGTGTAGCATTAGACCATGGTTTAGTTCACAGGCAGTCTTCATTTCGTAAAAACCTAAAAAAATAAAAATTCAGAATGGGGGGAGAAGACTAATTCTTTAGGGTCTACTAGGGAAAGACCATTCAAGTTCCATTTTCGAGAACTACACGAAAACGGAAAATCTAACTCTAACAGAAATACATAAACCCCCTATACTTAGTTAGCTGTGGTATCGAAATTGTGATTAACTTCATTGTCGAATTCCATCGGACTATCTATGTAGTGTTTAACTCTGTGACCATTAACTTTAAATTCAATCCCATTTAAATTTATTAATTCTATCGTTCCGTATGGGAAAACTCTTTTGACTATGAATGGTCCAGACCATCTTGATTTCAATTTTCCAGGAAATAGCTTGAATCGTGAATTGAAAAGAAGAACTTTGTCTCCTTCTTTAAATTCTTTTAAACTTCTGATTCTTTTATCATGCCATTTCTTCGTTCTTTCCTTATAGATTAACGAATTTTCGTATGCTTCATGTCTTAATTCTTCTAATTCGTTTAGTTGACTTAATCGTAGACGTCCAGTTTCATGTATATCAAGATTACATGTCTTCAAAGCCTAAAATGCTTTGTGTTAAATTTTTACTGGAAGATGACATACTTTTCCATAAACAAGTCTAAAAGGTGTGGTTCCAATTGGAGTTTTATAGGCTGTTCTAAAAGCCCAGAGTGCATCCTCCAATTTAATGGACCATTCCTTTGGATTTGATCCTACGGTTTTCTCTAGAATACGTTTTAAAGCTCGGTTGGTATTTTCAACTTGTCCACTTGTTTGTGGATGATATGCGGTGGAGATTTTATGAGTTACTCCATATCTTTTGATAACTTTCTCAAGTTGATTATTACAGAAATGAGTACCCCGATCACTTATTAAAGCTTTCGGTGTTCTAAACCTTGCAAAAAGACGTTTTAAAAAGTTGACTACAACTCGTGCATCGTTAGTTGGGAGAGCTTGTGCTTCAACCCATTTAGATACATAATCACTGGCTACGAGAATATATAGATTATTATGAGATTTTGGAAATGGACCCATAAAGTCAATACCCCAAATGTCAAATACTTCACATACTTGAATGACATTTTGTGGCATTTCATCACGTTGACTTATTTTTCCGGCCCTTTGACAAGCATCACAGGATTTGCAAAGAAAGTGTGCATCTTTGTAAATTGTAGGCCAATAGAATCCAGCTTCATAAACTTTTCTTGCTGTTAATTGAGGCCCATAATGCCCTCATGTTGGTCCTGTGTGACAATGGTTTAAAATTTTACTAGCTTCATCTCCGAATACACATCGGCGTATTATTCCATCAGGACAACTTTTAAAAAGATGTGGATCTTCCCAAAAATAGTGTTTTATATCACTAAAGAATTTCTTTCGTTTTTGGTACGATAATCCTTTTTCAAGGAATCCACAAACTAAGTAGTTTGCATAGTCTGCAAATCATAGAATTTCATTATAATCTATCTTCAATAGATATTCATCATGAAAGTTGTCTTGTATGGCCGATTCATTTAGAACTTCTAACTCGGGATTTTCAAGACGAGAAAGATGATCAGCGGCGAGATTTTCTGCTCCTCTTTTATCTCGGATTTCAATATCAAACTCTTGTAAGAGTAAGATCCAGCGGATTAATCTTGGTTTAGCATCTTGTTTCAAAAATAGGTATCTAAGAGCAGAATGGTCGTTATAGACCACCGTTTTTGCTAGAACGAGATATGAACGAAATTTGTCAAAAGCAAAGACAATAGCAAGGAGTTCTTTTTCAGTAGTTGTGTAATTTGTTTGTGCTCATTGTAACGTCTTACTAGCATAATATATAGGTTGAAATCGTTTTTCAATCCTTTGTCCTAAAACGGCTCCCATTGCAAAATCACTTTCATCGCACATTAGTTCAAATGGTAGATTCCAATTTGGTGTTATCATGATCGGAGCATTAGTGAGTTTCTCTTTAAGAATATTAAAAGATTTGATACATTCATCTGAAAAGATGAATGGAGCATCCTTTTCTAGGAGTTTATTCATAGGAGTGGCAATTTTAGAAAAATCTTTTATGAAACGTCGGTAAAAACCGGCATGCCCTAGAAAACTCCTAACTCCTCTAACATTGGTGGGATGTGGAAGTTTAGCAATTACATCTACTTTAGCTCTATCCACTTCAATTCCTTCTTTTGAAATTTTATGACCAAGAACGATGCCTTCTTTAACCATAAAATGGCATTTCTCCCAATTAAGAACTAGATTTGATTGTTTGCATCTAATAAGCATTCGTTCAAGATTAGCTAGACATGTTTCAAATGTATCACCGAAGACTGAAAAGTCATCCATGAAAACTTCCATGCATTCTTCTATCAGGTCGTGAAAAATCGCCATCATACACCTTTGATAGGTTGCAGGGGCGTTGCAAAGTCCAAATGGCATGCGTTTGTAAGCAAAAGTACCATAAGGGCACGTGAACGTGGTTTTCTCTTGGTCCTCAGGTGCTATTGGAATTTGAAAATATCCGGAAAATCCATCAAGAAAGCAGTAGTAACTATTTCCGCCTAATCTTTCCAACATTTGATCAATGAAAGGTAAGGGAAAGTGATCTTTTCTGGTGGCGTCATTTAATTGTCTATAATCAATACATACACGCCATCCTGTTATAGTCCTAGTAGGAATAAGCTCATTTTTCTCATTTGTAATGACAGTCATGCCACCCTTCTTAGGCACGCATTGAACTGGGCTTACCCATGGACTATCAGAAATTGAATATATCAAACCTGCATCTAGCAGTTTAATAATTTCTTTTTTAACTACATCTTGCATATTAGGATTTAGTCTTCATTGGCGTTGCACATACGTTTTATGACCTTCTTCCATAAGGATTTTATGTGTGCAATACGAAGGACTTATTCCTTTAATATCATGAATCTTCCATGCAATGGCTGGTTTATGAGCTTTCAACACAGAAATGAGTTGTGATTTCTCATTTTCAGTAAGAGAAGACGATATTATTACAGGTAATTTAGATTCACCATGTAAATAAGCGTATTCCAAATGGTTTGGAAGTGGCTTTAACTCTAATTTCGAAGGTTCTTCTATCGATGATTTGTATCGATATCTGTCTTCTTCTTTTAGCATTTGAATTTCTTCTGTTGTTGGTTCATATCCATTAGCTATAAGTGTAGCTAACATTTCAGCTTCATCAATTTGTTCAGTTCCTTCTCCTAAAGAACATTCTCCTGTTCCTTGTAATTCTGGAAATTCTTCTAATAATTCTCCATGTGCATCTATAGTTTGAATATAATAACATGTATCATCTGCAGATTGTGGTTGTTGCATTGCTCTATCAACTGAAAAGGTAACACTCTCGTCCTCTATACTTAGGGTCAGTTTCTTACCGAACACGTCTATCATTGCTTTAGCCGTGTTTAAGAATGGTCTTCCTAATATGAGAGGAACTTGAGAATCTTCTTCCATGTCCAGAACAACAAAATCTACTGGAAATACTAAAGTACCAACTTTAACTAGCATATTCTCCATTATCCCTCTAGGATATTTTATTGATCTATCAGCTAGTTGTATGCTTATTCTTGTTGGTTTCAATTCTCCAAGGTCTAGTTTAGCGTATAGTGAATACGGCATTAAATTTATACTAGCACCTAAGTCTGCTAATGCTTCTATTGAACTAAGACTACCCAGAAAACATGGAATTGTGAAACTTCCTGGATCAGATAGTTTTTCTGGTATCTTATTCAACAGCACTGCTGAACAATTAGCATTCATAGTAACAGCCGAGAGTTCTTCCATTTTCTTTCTATTTGAGATTAGATCTTTCAAGAATTTAGCATATCTAGGCATTCCTGAAATCACATCAATGAAAGGAAGATTTACATTTATCTGTTTAAACATATCCAAGAATTTGGATTGCTCGGCTTCAAGTTTCTCTTTCTTCATTTTACTCGGGTAAGGAAGTGGTGGTTGGTATGGTTTAACATAAGGTTTAGCCTTAACTGTGTTATCTTCATTAACCTTCTCAACTACCGGTTCTTTTTCCTTATCTTGTTCAGGTTGTGATTCTTGTGGAGTAGGAATAGCTTCATCAGAAGTTACAGGTATTTCAGGTGGTTTAAGTGTTGTACCACTTCTTGTGGTAATGGCTTTAGCTGTTTCATTCCGGGGGTTAGCATTTGTATCACTAGGTAGACTTCCCGGTTTTCTTTCACCTATTAACCTTGCTAGGTTACTTACTTCTTGTTCCAGATTTTGAATAGAAGCTTGTTGATTTCTAAATGCTTGAGCATTTTGTTCATTGGTTTGTTTTTGAGATGTGAAAAACTGCGTTTGAGTTTCAACTAGCTTTGTCATCATATCTTCTAAATTCGGCTTTTTATCATCGGGTTGTGGTGGTTTGTTTTGAAAATTAGGTCTTTGCTGATTGTAATTATTGTTGGACACTTGTTGATTGCTAGGACCTTGTTGGTTGTTGTATGGAATATTTCTATTATAATTCTGGTTTTGATTGTAGATTGGTCTTGGCGGTTGATAATTATTTGGATAATTATTTCCAGGCCTTTGGTTTAGATATGAAACATTCTCTCTTTGTTCCATTGTTGATTCAATACTGAGACAATCTTTTGTCAAATGTGGTCCTCCACACTGCTCACAACTAATTCGTATTGAGTGAATATCCTTAGTCATCTTTTCCATTCGTCTCTCGACAGCATCTATCTTTGCAGAAATGGAATCTAAGTCATGGCTAGAATCGGCTCTAGCTGCTTTAGATGATCTAACGATATCTTTTTCTTGGTGCCACTCATGTGAGTGGGAAGCAGTGTTATCAATAATTTTGTAAGCATCAGTTTCTGTTTTCTTCATAATAGAACCACCAGCTGCTATATCTATGTCTTTCCTTGTAGTGATGTCGCATCCTTGGTAGAATATTTGTACTATTTGACAGGTATCTAAACCATGTTGCGGACATCCTCTCAACAACTTTCCAAATCTAGTCCACGCCTCATATAGAGTTTCATTCGGTTACTGTGTGAACGTAACAATTTCTCCTTGAAGTCTTACGGCTTTAGATGCAGGAAAGAATTGTTTAAGAAATTTTTCAACTAAAACGTCCCATGTATCAATCGCCCCTTCAGGTAACGATTCCAACCAATCTTTGGCTTCTCCCTTTAAAGTCCAGGGAAATAACATGAGATATATCTGTTCATCCTCCACTTCTCGGATTTTAAATAGAGTGCAGATCCTATTAAAGGTACGAAGATGTTCATTTGGATCTTCCTTCGGCGCACCACTAAATTGGCATTGATTAGTCACCATGTGTAGAATTTGTCCTTTGATTTCATAATCTGGCGCATTAATTTCTGGATGAGTAATTGCGTGACCTTGGCCAGTGCGTTTAGCTCTCATTCGGTCTTCCATACTTAAAGGTTCCAGATTCTACATAATTGAATTTGTTGAATCGGAATCACTAGAGGATTCTGATTTAATGGTTCGTTCCTCAACAATCTCTGTTTGAATGATTGGTGGTTCCGGAGGAAAGTTTAGTGGTTCAGGATCTATGAATCGTCCCTGAATATTCTCCGGATTCTCAATTGTGAGGTCGGGTTCAAAAAATGGATTATCGAAAATTTGAATTGGAGTACTTGGTTGACTGGATGACGATTCTAAAGAAAAATCAACGGCGGTAATATTTGCTAAATGTCTTGATCTAGTTACAGGTGGTGAACGTACAAAAGGTGGTGAACGTCTTGCTCGGTGCATTCACTGAATATCCTATTAGTTTTTAAAAAGGAAAGAAAAATTATATAAGTTATCCAATCAATAGACTTTTCTGATTTTTCCCACGTTTCGAATAGCCAAAAGATGCAGCAGAGGGGCAGGATTCGTTTGGTCTCAATATAATTGAGGACTGTTTGGCTCCAATAACCCGGTCCACGTACAAATCCAACTATTACTACGAACCAGAAAATTTTGATGTCTATCAATTTAACCACTTAAAATAAATTTTCGTAATTTTAAGAAATTTAGATAAGAAGTAGAATAAAAATCTATGTCCTAACAACTAGAATAGCGAGAAATAAGAAAGAAAAAGAGCGTGTCGGAAAAAGATCGAAAAATAAAAATAAGAAAGAAAAAGAGTGACTTATAGAACTTAAAAACACTAGACTAACCTAACCTTATTACTATCACTAACTTAAAATTATAATCGCAAATTGAGATTACTAATTGGAATGATAATTGATACATAGGTAAAAGGTGTCTAAAAATATTAAAGCTTACAAGAAAAACTATATCCCAAATGGAAATAACTTAAAAATGTACTAAAACTTAAAAAAAGGTGTCGCAAAATTCTAAAGCACCTAAATCTTAGTCTAAAGAAAAAGCACTTAAGAAATTTTACGGCAAAGCCTAAAAATCTAGAAGTAAAAAAAATAACTATGGCAAAAACTAAGTTTAAAACTAAAAACTAGCGAAAAATACAAATATTAAGCTAAAACAATTAAAAAGGGACAAAATATAAAAATATACAAAAAGTTGTAAAAATTACAATTTTTATAAAAATATTATTTTTATATTATTTATTTTATAAAACTATTAATTTTTATATATAATAAAACTAATTAAAATTTAAAATACAATTTAATTTAAAAACTTAAACTAATTATAATAATAATTAAGTAATTAGGGTTTATTAATAATAATAATAATTATCCGTAATAAATGCTGATTAGGGTTTCTGTCGGTGTCAGGGTGGCTCCGCGAGTCGCGGTATTCGAAGCTGCAAACTCCGCGAGTCGCGGGGTTCCAAAATTCAAATGAGAGGTTGATTAAAATTCGATGCGTTTTTATTTTTTTATTTTTTTATATTCTGTTTTATATTTTCTGTTTAAATAAAAATATTTATATAATAAAAACTTATATTTAAAAAATAAAATAAAAATAGAACTACTTTATAATTTTAAAAATATCTTAAAAATAGATTTATATATATATTAAATTTTTTTTTATAATTATTAGCGTTGCGCTTCTGGCTTTTAAGCTAGATTGTTCCCCGGCAGCGGCGCCATAAATACTTGATAGTTAAAGCTAAGCGGTATAAAATACTATTAAATTTTACAAGCAAATACTATTAAATACGATACAATTTTACACAAGATATTTATTTATTTATAGAATGGATATACTTAAACCTTGCTACAACACTTATAGGCAGTGTACCTAATCGTACAGTAGTGTAGTTTTTAGTAAGTCCGGTTCGTTCCACAGGGAAAATCTTTAAACAAAGCTTAACGTTATATTAGTTTACTTTTATAAAAATACAAATATATATATAAGTAATATTATTATTATAAAGGGGGGTTTTACCGTTTAATGACCGGTTTGTCGATTTTAAAACTTTAGTTGCAGTTAAAATCAAATGTAAAATATTAAATAAAAGACTTAATTTAAAGCGTAAAGTAAATAACGATAATGAAATTGCGAATAATAAAAGTGCGATAAAATAAACTTGCGATAATTAAAAAGTACGATAATTAAAAGTGCAATTAAATACAATAACAATAAATGAAAATGCAATAATTAGAAGTGCAATTAAATATAAAATAAAGGAAATTAAATATGAAATAAAAGAATTATGCTTATTTAAACCTCCGTAATCATGATGTTTGACGTGTTGATTTTAGTTTTATGCCCATGGGTTAATTGTTCTTTGTCCTGGATTATTTAATATGTCCATACGGATTTGTCCATAATAGTCCATCAGTCATAAATATAAAGAGCGAAAGCCTTCGTCAAATTATTCTTATTCCCGAAGTCAAATATTTCAACTAATTGGGGATTCGAATTGTAACAAGATTTTAATACTTTGTTTAATGAATACACCAGGTTATCGACTGCGTGTAAACCAAGGTTTTACTACTTTGTTAACAATTACACCAATTACCCTTGAATGTAATTCACCCCTGTTTCAACAAGTCTATTAACTATTAATCCAGTTCCGTGTCCGGTAAAATGAATAATTATTGGTATTTATAAATATCCCGCCCACCGTACCCAGTCAAGCGTATGTGGTTATATATAAATACGTCGAATAATAAGTTTGTATATTAAATTAACAAGGTATTGTTTAGTTAATATAAAACCCATTAATAGCCCATAGTCTAATTTCCACAAGTTTCGTTCTTTTATCCAAACCCCAATTATGGTACAAAGCCCAATTACCCAATTTTAGTAATTAGCCCAACATCATGATTACTTCGGATTAAATAAGCATAATAATAACTTAGCTACGAGACATTAAATTAAAAAGGTTGAACATAAATTACAATGATTAAAAATAGCGTAGCGTTACACGGACAGAATTTTGACTTACACCCTTACAACATTCGCTAACATACCCTTATTATTAGGATTATAATTAAAATTAAAATTAAAATATAAATATAAATATATTTACGTATACATAGATAGAGAGAGATTGAATTATGGTTTTTGCGATCAAACTGCGTTTGCTTTTATAGGGAATTGAGTCCAGGGGAACTCCGCGACTCGCGGCATTTTTTGCCTTCAAACTCCGCGAGTAGCGGAGTTTGAAATTCCAACTCACCAGCTTTGGCTTCTTTCTTGCCGACAATTTTAAATATTAATATAATATATATATATAATTTTTAAGAATTATTTATATATTATATTATATTCATGTGCATAGTTGACTTGTAATTTTTAGTCCGTTGCGTAGAGCGTTGAGAGTTGGCTCTGGTCCCGGTTCCGAATTTTCGAACGTCCTTGCGAATAATTTAATATCTTGTACTTTGCGTTTTGAATCTTGTACTCTTTTAATTTCGAGACGTTTCTTATCAATAATTGGAACCTCTTTGATTGTATTTTGTACTTTTGAGTTTTTTGGTCGTTTGTGTGAAGACCCGTCCTAATCCATCCGGACGAAGTCCATATCGATTACAAACGATTCACAACAGTTGATTACATCGCGAGGTAATTGACCTCTATATGATAAATTTTACAAACATTGCATTCGTTTTTAAAAGACAAACTTTCGTTACATCGACAGTTGACAGGCATGTAAAGCATTTCATAATATATCCAAATATAATTGACTTAATAATAATCTTGATGAACTCAACGACTCGAATGCAACATCTTTTGAAATATGTCGTGAATGACTCCAAGTAATATCTCTAATATGAGCAAATGCACAGCGGAAGATTTCTTTCGTACCTGAGAATAAACATGCTTTAAAGTGTCAAACAAAAGGTTGGTGAGTTCATTAGTTTATCATAAAGAATCATTTCATAATTTTAATAGACCACAAGATTTCATACTTCCATTTCTCATAATCATACGTCCCATGCATAGCGACAAAAATATCATTCATATGGATTGAACACCTGGTAACCGACATTCACAATATGTATATAAGAATATCCCCATCATTCCGGGATCCTCCTTCGGACATGATATAAATTTCGAAGTACTAAAGCATCCGGTACTTTGGATGGGGCTTGTTGGACCCGATAGATCTATCTTTAGAGTTCGCGTCAATTAGGGTGTCTGTTCCCTAATTCTTAGATTACCAGACTATATAGAAAGGGGCATATTCGATTTCGATAATTCAACCATATAATGTAGTTTCGATTACTTGTGTCTATTTCGTAAAACAGTTATAAAAACAGCGCATGCATTCTCAGTCCCAAAAATATATATTGCAAAAGCATTTAAAAAGGGAATAATGAAACTCACAATACTGTATTTTGTAGTAAAAATACATATGACGACATTGAACAATGCAGGGTTGGCCTCGAATTCACAAACCTATATCATTTGTATATTTATCAATACTCATAATCGTAATCGAATAAGTTTATATATATATATATATATATATATATATATATATATATATATATATATATAACTATTTAATTATATCATTTTTATGTTAATAATATATTTAGGTTTCATATATTCGTTTTATATATGTAAAAAAAAAATATACTTTGTTACGTTGTGTATGTTAAATATAATTATGTATATATATATTTCATTTGTTTATCAAAATCGTAGTTCTAATTATACTAAGTTAATATTAGTAAAGATAAAAAAATAATAATAATAAAAACGTTAATAATATGCTTATGTTAATAATAATAGTTCTACTATATAAAATGATAATAATACTAATATTTATGAAAGTACTAATAAATCGTATCATTTTTATAATAATATTTCCAATGTTAATCATAATCATAATATTTATAATAATACTAAAATCGTACGATTAATAATATTAATATTACTTATAGCAATACAAATGATAATATTAATAATATTATTACTTAATAATAATGCTAGTGATAATGATAATGATAGTAGTTATAAATTGCAATTTTTTTATTGTGTTAGTAGTATTAAATGATAACTTTTATTGGTAATAATGATAATAATAATAACTAATATTCACAATAATAATAATACTTATAATTATAATAATGTTAGTACTAATAATTTCTAACTAATAATGCTAATAATAATAATAACACTAATACCTAAATTAATAACCATAATTAATAATACATAACACTAATAATAACAATAATAACAATAATAATAATAATAATAATAATAATAATAATAATAATAATAATTGATGTAGAACGTCATGTAGAATGATGATTATACTCGAGGTATAGATTGAGATGTTGAGGCATGTGATATTGAAATTTGGGTTGTTGGTGGTACTGTTGGTGCCGGTGATTTGGATGAAGCTGGTACGTTTTGCACCATATTTTCCAAGACTACAACTTATGCGCGAAGTTCGTTAACTTCTTCTATTACACCGGAATGATTGTCGGTTCGGACGAGCGGATGAATGAGGTTTAGAATCTAAGATAGTATATGATCGTGATGAGATACTTTGGAAATGAGAGAGAAAATGGTGTCTCGAACAGGTTCGCCGGTAAACGTTTTAGGTTCATTGTCAAGAGGTGAATTTGGTTAGTGGAAATGATCGCCTTCTTCGCATTTCCATTGATTAAGTCAACTATGAACCCATCTCCATTTCATTCAGAATAGATGATGGCTAATTGATCGATTCATTCCGGTTACTCTGCTTTCGAAGCTCGAGTGGAAATCCATATCGAAATAGCTGTCGGAACAACTATCGAAATAGCCATCGAAATCTGATGGACTCGAACTGGTTGAGGGATTCATCTCGTACGATTAGATGAAGGATTTTCGATAAGAAATAGATTATAGGATGTAGATTAGTACCCTACAATACATAATTTACATATGCATATATAATACTAAAATTCCATAAGCTACGGAGGAATCTACGGAAGCTGTCAGGCAAAGGTAACAATAACATATACGCTAAGATATGAATTTAACTATACACTGTCTATGCAATAAAGACAGTAAGACGTGTCTTAGACTTTAAGGATGATAAGCAAATAATTTTCCGACACTAAATGATAAGCAAAACTTTTGACATGCAGACACAGTCGAAGTCCAGACTCATTAATGCATTCTAACGACTATCAGTTAGACTCACTAATGCAAGACCTGGTTCGCTAAGACCACCGCTCTGATACCAACTGTGAAGACCCGTCCTAATCCATCCGGACGAAGTACATATCGATTACAAACGATTCACAACAGTTGATTACATCGCGAGGTAATTGACCTCTATATGATAAATTTTACAAACATTGCATTCGTTTTTAAAAGACAAACTTTCGTTACATCGACAGTTGACAGGCATGTAAAGCATTTCATAATATATCCAAATATAATTGACTTAATAATAATCTTGATGAACTCAACGACTCGAATGCAACATCTTTTGAAATATGTCATGAATGACTCCAAGTAATATCTCTAATATGAGCAAATGCACAGCGGAAGATTTCTTTCGTACCTGAGAATAAATATGCTTTAAAGTTTTAATAATAATAAAATGTTATGTGTTAATAATAATATAATAATAATAATAATAATATAGTTTTAATAATAATAAAATGTTATATGTTAATAATAATAATAATAATAATAATAATAATAATAATAATAATAATAATAATAATAATAATAATAATAATAATAATAGCAATAATAATACTAAATGATACTAATACTTAGTAATAATAATACTAATAATAATATTACTACTTAATAATAACAATAATAACAATAATAATAATAATAATAATAATAATAATAATAATAATAATAATAATAATAATAATAATAATAATAATAATAATAATAATTATTATTATTATTATTATTATTATTATTATTATGAGAAGGAAACTACCTTATTCCAAAAAAATTGCCCAAGACGGGACTCGAACCCGTGACCTCTCGCTAAATCGTAAACACCTCACACCACTTGTAGTGACCCGAACTTTTCCATGTTTATATATATTAATTGAGATTGATATTTACATGATTAAATGTTTCCAACATGTTAAGCAATCAAACTTGTTAAGACTTGATTAATTGAAATATGTTTCATATAGACAATTGACCACCCAAGTTGACCGGTGATTCACGAACGTTAAAACTTGTAAAAACTATATGATGACATATATATGGATATATATATAGTTAACATGATACTATGATAAGTAAACATATCATTAAGTATATTAACAATGAACTACATATGTAAAAACAAGACTACTAACTTAATGATTTTTAAACGAGACATATATGTAACGATTATCGTTGTAAAGACATTTAATGTATATATATCATATTAAGAGATATTCATACATGATAATATCATGATAATATAATAATTTAAAATCTCATTTGATATTATAAACATTGGGTTAACAACATTTAACAAGATCGTTAACCTAAAGGTTTCAAAACAACACTTACATGTAACGACTAACGATGACTTAACGACTCAGTTAAAATGTATATAAATGTAGTGTTTTAATATGTATTTATACACTTTTGAAAGACTTCAATACACTTATCAAAATACTTCTACTTAAGAAAAATGCTTACAATTACATCCTCGTTCAGTTTCATCAACAATTCTACTCGTATGCACCCGTATTCGTACTCGTACAATACATAGCTTTTAGATGTATGTACTATTGGTATATACACTCCAATGATCAGCTCTTAGCAGCCCATGTGAGTCACCTAACACATGTGGGAACCATCATTTGGCAACTAGCATGAAATATCTCATAAAATTACAAAAATATGAGTAATCATTCATGACTTATTTACATGAAAACAAAATTACATATCCTTTATATCTAATCCATACACCAACGACCAAAAACACCTACAAACACTTTCATTCTTCAATTTTCTTCATCTAATTGATCTCTCTCAAGTTCTATCTTCAAGTTCTAAGTGTTCTTCATAAATTCCAAAAGTTCTAGTTTCATAAAATCAAGAATACTTTCAAGTTTGCTAGCTCACTTCCAATCTTGTAAGGTGATCATCCAACCTCAAGAAATCTTTGTTTCTTACAGTAGGTTATCATTCTAATACAAGGTAATAATCATATTCAAACTTTGGTTCAATTTCTATAACTATAACAATCTTATTTCAAGTGATGATCTTACTTGAACTTGTTTTCGTGTCATGATCCTGCTTCAAGAACTTCGAGCCATCCAAGGATCCATTGAAGCTAGATCCATTTTTCTCTTTTCCAGTAGGTTTATCCAAGGAACTTAAGGTAGTAATGATGTTCATAACATCATTCGATTCATACATATAAAGCTATCTTATTCGAAGGTTTAAACTTGTAATCACTAGAACATAGTTTAGTTAATTCTAAACTTGTTCGCAAACAAAAGTTAATCCTTCTAACTTGACTTTTAAAATCAACTAAACACATGTTCTATATCTATATTATATGCTAACTTAATGATTTAAAACCTGGAAACACAAAAAACACCGTAAAACCGGATTTACGCCGCCGTAGTAACACCGCGGGCTGTTTTGGGTTAGTTAATTAAAAACTATGATAAACTTTGATTTAAAAGTTGTTATTCAGAGAAAATGATTTTTATTATGAACATGAAACTATATCCAAAAATTATGGTTAAACTCAAAGTGGAAGTATGTTTTCTAAAATGGTCATCTAGACGTCGTTCTTTCGACTGAAATGACTACCTTTACAAAAACGACTTGTAACTTATTTTTCCAACTATAAACCTATACTTTTCTGTTTAGATTCATAAAATAGAGTTCAATATGAAACCATAGCAATTTGATTCACTCAAAACGGATTTAAAATGAAGAAGTTATGGGTAAAACAAGATTGGATAATTTTTCTCATTTTAGCTACGTGAAAATTGGTAACAAATCTATTCCAACCATAACTTAATCAACTTGTATTGTATATTATGTAATCTTGAGATACCATAGACACGTATACAATGTTTCGACCTATCATGTCGACACATCTATATATATTTCGGAACAACTATAGACACTCTATATGTGAATGTTGGAGTTAGCTATACAGGGTTGAGGTTGATTCCAAAATATATATAGTTTGAGTTGTGATCAATACTGAGATACGTATACACTGGGTCGTGGATTGATTCAAGATAATATTTATCGATTTATTTCTGTACATCTAACTGTGGACAACTAGTTGTAGGTTACTAACGAGGACAACTGACTTAATAAACTTAAAACATCAAAATATATTAAAAGTGTTGTAAATATATTTTGAACATACTTTGATATATATGTATATATTGTTATAGGTTCGTGAATCAACCAGTGGCCAAGTCTTACTTCCCGACGAAGTAAAAATCTGTGAAAGTGAGTTATAGTCCCACTTTTAAAATCTAATATTTTTTGGATGAGAATACATGCAGGTTTTATAAATGATTTACAAAATAGACACAAGTACGTGAAACTACATTCTATGGTTGAATTATCGAAATCGAATATGCCCCTTTTTATTAAGTCTGGTAATCTAAGAATTAGGGAACAGACACCCTAATTGACGCGAATCCTAAAGATAGATCTATCGGGCCCAACAAGCCCCATCCAAAGTACCGGATGCTTTAGTACTTAGAAATTTATATCATATCCGAAGGGTGTCCCGGAATGATGGGGATATTCTTATATATGCATCTTGTTAATGTCGGTTACCAGGTGTTCACCATATGAATGATTTTTATCTCTATGTATGAGATGTGTATTGAAATATGAAATCTATTTGATATATATATATAGGTTAAACCTATAACTCACCAACATTTTTGTTGACGTTTTAAGCATGTTTATTCTCGGGTAATTATTAAGAGCTTCCGCTATCGCATACTTAAATAAGGACGAGATTTGGAGTCCATGCTTGTATGATATTGTGTAAAAACTGCATTCAAGAAACTTATTTTGTTGTAACATATTTGTATTGTAAACCATTATGTAATGGTCGTGTGTAAACAGGATATTTTAGATTATCATTATTTGATAATCTACGTAAAGCTTTTTAAACCTTTATTGATGAAATAAAGGTTATGGTTTGTTTTAAAAATGAATGCAGTCTTTGAAAAACGTCTCATATAGAGGTCAAAACCTCGCAACGAAATCAATTAATATGGAACGTTTTTAATCAATAAGAACGGGACATTTCAGTTGGTATCCGAGCGTTGGTCTTAGAGATCCAGAATTTTGCATTAGTGTGTCTTATCGAGTTTGTTAGGATGCATTAGTGATTCTGGACTTCGACCGTGTTTTCTTTAAAAATGATTGCTTAACATTTTTGTTGGAAACTATATATTTTTAACATATGAATATTATGTGATATATTAATCTCTTAACGTGTTTGATATTATGTGATAGATGTCTACCTCTAGAACAAGTCCCATTGACTCACCTAATAATAATGAAGAGTCAAATGTAAATTGGAATGATTCATGGACTGATTCACAAGTTCCCGAAGAGGAACCGGAAGAAGAGTCGGAACCGGACGAAGAATCGGAACCGGAAGAAGAATCGGAACCGGTGGGGGAAATAATAAAACGGTTAAGTAAAAGAGAATCCTCAACCAACCGACCAAGGTTAATTATGGTCAATGGTGTTTCCGCCAAGGAAGCAAAATATTGGGAGGATTACCAATTCTCCGATGAATCGGATTCCGACGAGAATTCCAATGATGTTATAGAAATTACCCCAACTGAATTTAAAAAGGCAAAAGAAAATAATAAGGGAAAGGGCATAAAAATAGAGAAATCTAATTCCAACCCCGATGAACTTTATATGTATCGTCAACCCCCGAAGTTCTTAAGTTGTAACAATGACCCGGGAACCTCTAAACCACCAGGTTTTTCTAAACCAATGTGGACAACGACGGCTCGTATTAGGGGAACATCATATATCCCTAGAAACTTGGCAAAACGAACCAAAACCGAAGAAGAAGAAACGAGCGAGTCGGAATAAGATAGTTGTATTCGTGTGGTGTAATATATGTAATATAGTGTTCTTATGCTTTATGATATATGTAAAAATTGCTTGTATTAATAAGTATTTTTTTTATGAATCTAACTCTTGTCTATTTTACAGTTTAAAAACACAAAATGGATAGACAACCCAATATTTTAAGAGACCTACCCGGAGACATGATTGATGAAATCTTGTCTAGAGTCGGCCAGAATTCCTCGGCACAACTATTTAAGGCGAGATCAGTTTGTAAGACATTCGAAGAACGTTCCAAGAATGTCTTGGTTTATAAGAGACTTTCGTTTGAAAGATGGGGGATATCACATTGGGAAACCCATAAGTTACGATGTGTTTACTTTGACGCATATATTGCGGGGAACCCAAATGCTATTTTACGCAACGGGTTAAGAAATTATTTTGACTCAATATATCCGAATATTGGACTTCGTGATTTAGAAAAAGCGGCTAGCATGCAACATAAAGAAGCATGTTATGCTTACGGATTAGTAATGTTCGCTTCTCACCAAAGTGAGAACAAGAACATCGGGCTACAACTATTAAACAAAACGTTTCCACAAGTGACGGAGTCGGTAATTGGGGTAAGAAATGAGGTTTTTAGATTATTACGGGACTGTTGGACATTACGTAACCCTCGTCCCTTTGACGACGTTACAACACGCTGTCTTATCAATGGCCATAACGGTTATGTTGCACAAGACCAAGGATGGGAAGTAGTCCTAGTAAAACCAGAATGCATGACTTGTTTCTGGACGTATGAATTACGTGTCTTTATTGCCTTTGCTGAACGACTTGTGTACTAGCTAGAATTATCTTCACAACTATCTTGTATCAAAGTTATTGTGTGCTATATTTCATGCTTTATGTAAAATAAGCGGTATTGTAAGTTTGTAAAATATTGTATAAAAGTTTGAACACGAAATATTATTATAATCAGTTTTTCATATAGAATTGTAGTAGTTGAATTGTATATTAGCTACTAAGTATGAACTTAACAGGTCGGTACTACCCGAATTTAAACTTATAAAACGCTAATATGAAGAAAAAGCTTTTATAAATGTGTTCATATTATGCTACGAAATACTATTAACTACTCTTAATATTCTGTATGATTAACTTGTTCCATTTGACTATTTTGAAGGAAATGGCACCGACTACTCGACACACCGTGAATATGAATGAAGAGGAATTCCGTACTTTTCTAGCTTCAAACATAGCCGCAGTACAGGCTGCGCTACATACCAACAATAACCTTGGATCTAGCAGTACAGGAAATCGTGTAGGATGCACCTACAAAGAATTCACTGCCTGCAAACCTTTGGAATTTGATGGAACCGAAGGACCGATCGGATTGAAACGGTGGACCGAGAAGGTCGAATCGGTGTTTGCCATAAGTAAGTGTACTGAAGAGGACAAAGTGAAGTACGCTACGCATACCTTCACAGGTTATGCGTTAACATGGTGGAATACCTATCTAGAGCAAGTGGGACAAGACGATGTGTACGCACTACCGTGGTCAGCATTCAAGCACTTGATGAACGAGAAGTACCGTCCCAGAACCGAGGTCAATAAGCTCAAGACAGAACTTAGAGGGTTACGAACCCAAGGATTTGATATTACCACGTACGAAAGACGATTCACAGAATTGTGCCTATTGTGTCCGGGAGCATTCGAAGATGAGGAAGAGAAGATCGACGCATTTGTGAAAGGATTACCGGAAAGAATCCAAGAAGATATAAGTTCACACGAGCCCACCTGTATACAACAGGCATGTAGAATGGCTCACAAACTAGTGAACCAGATTGAAGAAAGAATTAAAGAACAGACTGCTGAAGACGCCAATGTGAAGCAAGTCAAAAGAAAGTGGGAGGAAAACGGTGATAAGAATCACCAATACAACAACAGCAGCAATTACAACAATAATCGCAATAATTATCCCAACAATCGCAACATCAATCGCAACTACAACAAACGGCCCAACAATAACAACAACAACAACAGCAACAGCAACTACAACAATCATCCCAACAACAATAATAACCGCAACAACAACAACAATCAGAAGCAGCTATGCCAAAGGTGTGAAAAGTATCACTCGGGGTTCTGCACCAAATTTTGCAACAAGTGTAAAAGAAATGGTCATAGCGCGGCGAAGTGTGAGGTCTACGGACCAGGGGTTAATAGAACGAAAGGAACAAATGGTGTCGGAACGAGTAATGGCGGAGCAAGTAGTGTCGG
The DNA here is from genome assembly GCF_046630445.1 of Rutidosis leptorrhynchoides. Taxonomy (NCBI): domain Eukaryota; kingdom Viridiplantae; phylum Streptophyta; class Magnoliopsida; order Asterales; family Asteraceae; genus Rutidosis; species Rutidosis leptorrhynchoides. The sequence goes on from NC_092335.1 coordinate 292,705,433, forward strand.
AGCAAGTTATGCCAATGTAGTTTGTTATAAATGTGGAAAACCGGGCCACATTATTAGAAATTGCCCGAACCAGGAGAACACGAATGGACAAGGCCGTGGAAGAGTTTTCAATATTAATGCGGCAGAGGCACAGGAAGACCCGGAGCTTGTTACGGGTACGTTTCTTATTGACAATAAATCTGCTTACGTTTTATTTGATTCGGGTGCGGATAGAAGCTATATGAGTAGAGATTTTTGTGCTAAATTAAGTTGTCCATTGACGCCTTTGGATAGTAAATTTTACTCGAATTAGCAAATGGTAAATTAATTCCAGCAGATAATATATGTCGGAATCGAGAAATTAAACTGGTTAGCGAAACATTTAAGATTGATTTGATACCAGTAGAGTTAGGGAGTTTTGATGTGATAATCGGTATGGACTGGTTGAAAGAAGTGAAAACGGAGATCGTTTGTTACAAAAATGCAATTCGCATTATATGAGAAAAAGGAAAACCCTTAATGGTGTACGGAGAAAAGGGCAACACGAAGCTACATCTTATTAGTAATTTGAAGGCACAAAAACTAATAAGAAAAGGTTGCTATGCTGTTCTAGCACACGTTGAGAAAGTACAAACTAAAGAAAAGAGCATCAATGATGTTCCCATTGCAAAATAATTTCCCGATGTATTTCCGAAAGAATTACCGGGATTACCCCCACATCGATCCGTTGAATTTCAAATAGATCTTGTACCAGGAGCTGCACCAATAGCTCGTGCTCCTTACAGACTCGCACCCAGCGAGATGAAAGAACTGCAAAGCCAATTACAAGAACTTTTAGAGCGTGCTTTCATTCGACCAAGCACATCACCATGGGGAGCTCCTGTTTTGTTTGTCAAGAATAAAGATGGTACATTCAGGTTGTGTATCGACTACCGAGAGTTGAACAAACTTACCATCAAGAACCGCTACCCACTACCGAGAATCGATGACTTATTTGATCAACTACAAGGCTCGTCTGTTTATTCAAAGATTGACTTACGTTCCGGGTATCATCAAATGCGGGTGAAAGAAGATGATATTCCAAAGACTGCCTTCAGAACACGTTACGGTCATTACGAGTTTATGGTCATGCCGTTTGGTTTAACTAATGCACCAGCTGTGTTCATGGACCTTATGAACCGAGTGTGTGGACCATACCTTGACAAGTTTGTCATTGTTTTCATTGATGACATACTTATTTACTCAAAGAATGACCAAGAACACGGTGAACATTTGAGAAAGGTGTTAGAAGTATTGAGGAAGGAAGAATTGTACGCTAAGTTTTCAAAGTGTGCATTTTGGTTGGAAGAAGTTCAATTCCTCGGTCACATAGTGAACAAAGAAGGTATTAAGGTGGATCCGGCAAAGATAGAAACTGTTGAAAAGTGGGAAACCCCGAAAACTCCGAAACACATACGCCAGTTTTTAGGACTAGCTGGTTACTACAGAAGGTTCATCCAAGACTTTTCCAGAATAGCAAAACCCTTGACTGCATTAACGCATAAAGGGAAGAAATTTGAATGGAATGATGAACAAGAGAAAGCGTTTCAGTTATTGAAGAAAAAGCTAACTACGGCACCTATATTGTCATTGCCTGAAGGGAATGATGATTTTGTGATTTATTGTGATGCATCAAAGCAAGGTCTCGGTTGTGTATTAATGCAACGAACGAAGGTGATTGCTTATGCGTCTAGACAATTGAAGATTCACGAACAAAATTATACGACGCATGATTTGGAATTAGGCGCGGTTGTTTTTGCATTAAAGACTTGGAGGCACTACTTATATGGGGTCAAAAGTATTATATATACCGACCACAAAAGTCTTCAACACATATTTAACCAGAAACAACTGAATATGAGGCAGCGTATGTAACACCCCAAATATTTAAGGTATTATTTTATGTAAAATTTTATTGCTAAGAACTTAATGGTAAAGGATATTTTATGTTAAATGGACGAAAGTTAATGTTGTTAGTTAAGTTTCAAGGGACTAAAGATGCAAGGTTATGATTTAGGACCTCCTTAACTATAGTTTACATGGGGAGGGTAGAAATTGCAATTATGCCATAGTTGTTTTAATAAAAGAAATTAGAAATTCTGGAAATTGATTATTATTCACAAAAAATAATATACAGAGAGTGCTCCTGGGTTGTGTATGTCGACATTTGCAAGGGAAGAAGGAGGATCCATCATTTGTTGAAATTTAACTCATGCAAGCTTGAATTTGTGAAATCTAACACACCCTAATCACTTTAGCAAGCTCTAATCTTCCAATTTCATCTTCATTGTGCACAATTAGGGTTCTTAAAACTCTAAAAGACAAGGTATGGATTTTGTGTCTAATTATTGCTTGCATTGTATGCTAATGATGAGATTATGCTTAAGAAAGTTGCTATTTGTTAAATTGTGCACATTTGGATGAGTTAGTATGGATTTGTTGTTGATTTTGGAAGTAATTACATGTATGAACTTGCATTATAGATTTATGGCATGATTATGGTGAGAATGATGATGTTCTAGTTAGATTTCTAGTCATGCACACCAAGTGTTTGTTAAAATGCCTCAATGAGATGATTTTGTGTTCTAGCTAGAAATTTTGATGAAGGATGCTCATGTATGAACTTTTGTTATAGTCATAAGTTATAGAAATTGATAATTTGATAAGTTAATGGTGTTAGTAATGAAATTGAATTATTATGCACATTTGATGTTTAATGAAAGGATTAAAGGAAAAGTTGCATGATAAAGCTAAAAGTGATGAGTTAGTAATATACATGATTAAAATGTGATGTTTGATTGGTAACATGCTTGTTTTAGAAAAGATGAGTTCAAAGTTAGAAAGTATGAATGAATGTATGTTGTGATTAGGGGGTAAAGTGTAAGTGTAAGTATGAATGACGTAATGATTCAAGAAAGTTGTGATTTTGATTTAGTTATGTGATTAATGAGATTAGCTCATGTATAGGTGCTAATCAAGGAAAAGAAGTTACAAGTGACCAAGGAAATTCAATTAAGCAAGGTGAGTTTATAGGGGGTAATATGGGCGGGTCAAGAGTGGCTTAGTGTTCTCGGATTGCATCCGTGCAAGAGAGTAACGACTAAGTGCACTAGTTACGTAGCTTAGATAGAACTATTGGGTTAGCTCAATAGTTGTGTCTATGGATGATGCTTAGCTTAGGCAAGGTTATTACATTGCTAGTAATCTTGCCTATGGTTCATGTTAGCTTAGACACTTCGGGTGTCTATGTATGAGATGATGATAGCTTAGGCATATTTAGTATGTCTATGTTTAGCTTAGACATGATTACTAGGTTCGGCCTAGTAAGTCATGCCTATGGTATGAATGATCGGATCCGAAAGTATGCAAGCAATCTAAGGGTTGAAGGATAAGTGTTTTGATTATGCCCAAATGATTTATGTTTTGTGTTTTGTTACTTTCCTATAACTCACTAAGTGTAAAAGCTTACCCCCATGATGTTTTATGTTTTAGGTGCTAAGGTTCATCGAGAAGGTAAGGAACCCGTGTGAAGAGCTGGAGGAGCATTGGCATTAGCGTAAGTGGTATTGCAAGTCCCTTTTGTAATCACGCTCTATGGTTACCGCTTATCAAACGCCATGTATTTGAAGTGTCATGTTTGTCATTATTGAATTTGGGACCAAATGATGGTTTTGTTTCATGAAAACACGTTTGATGTCTAAATGTTGTTATTAGATGGTATACGATGTTAGAAACTGAATCTTAAGTTTGTGTATGAATTTGGTTGTTTTAAATGTGTTTGAGAATGATGGAACGTGCAAAAGTTGGTTTAAATACAATGTTGCAGGTCAGGCACCCGGATTAGGGTTATGTCGCGCCGCGGCAAAGGGGTCCGCGCCGCGGCATATAACTGAAGTTGGGAACAGAAGCAAGGTTAAGGAGTCTAAAATTTCCTGTGTTGTGTCGCGCCGCGACAAGGCTTGCCGCGCCGCGGCATAAGCCTTGTCCGGCCAGTGACTTAACTTTTCAAAAAAAAAAAAAAAAAAAAAAAAAAAATTTTACTCGAATCAAGGCGTTAAAAGTTGGTATCAGAGCTGTGGTTTAAGGGACTTGGGTAATCCACGATAGGGATTATCTAGGCTTAAACCATTGTTGTGAAAGGATAAGCGGTTTAGGACTTGCATAAGTGTTATAGTCGTATAGTTGTGCCATGCTCCATAGGGTAGAGTCATCGACTAGACCCGTAGTATAATGATTGATCTATGAAAGGAGTTTGATACCCGTTAGCCATGATGTCATAGTGGACTTAATGTGTAATGAAATGGTGTAATAACAACAGGCCATTGTTATTACTTCATTTTAGTACACATGAACGTCTACTATAGTCATGGTGAATCGAGTTAGGAATTCTTTCGAATGGTTTGGTTTTGTTGAATAATGGTGTTATCGGTATTTGAACTAATGGGTTGAATGTAATTTTTTTTAGAAATGGCTATTGTATCACCAAACCGAGGTCAAGATGAGGATGATGAGTACGTCCGCACCCCATCCGCGGAGTCTATAGAAGACTCTCAAAACGAATCGGGAGAAGTTAACATGCCAAATGACATTTCGGGGCAAATAGGGCAAGCCTTGATACGTTATACTCCAACTTTGTTAGAGAAGATTAAGACGTTGATCAATGATCAATTAGATGAGAAGTTAAAGACTTTTGTTGCTAATAACCCTACCTTAAGAGGTGAAGGGGGAAGTGGAGTAAGGCAAGAAGAGGTAGAAGCCCCTAAGAGAAAGGATGACCGTTTTGAATATAAGAACTTCGCAAATTGCCATCCTCCCGAGTTTCATGGTAAGGTTGACCCTATTGTTAGTCAAAGATGGATTGATGAGATTGAAGAAACCTTCATGTTGTGTGAATGCCCCGAACATTTGAAGGTAATTTATGCGGCTCATCAAATGAAGGGTAGTGGATACGAGTGGTGGAATTTTATAGTTAAGTCTCATGGGCGAGACGTGGCTACGAGTTTCTCATGGGACAAGTTCCGTGAAATGTTTATGACCCAATTTGCTCCACCCGCCGAGGTTAGTAGGTTGAAATCCGAGTTTATGAATATAGAGCATGGAGGTAAGTCGGTGACCGAGTTTAATGCCGAGTTTAATGATAAGTCTCGTTTTTGTCCGGACTTCGTGTCAAGTCCCAAGTTGATGATGGATCATTATCATGAAAAGTTGAATCCCGAAATAAGTGAGTTTATCGATAAGAGTACTTATAAGACTTTAGCCGAGATGATGAATCGAGCACTTGTTAGAGAACATGAACTTAGGAAGAAGGCGGCGTTCAAGCGAAAGTTAGATCAAGACTCCAAGGTAATGCAAAATGTTAGTCCGAAAAAGGGTAAGTTTGGTTTCGAATCCCCGCACAAGTCAAAAGGGGGTTTTGTGTCGGGTAAGAGCGGTGGGAAAGAAGCCAAGTCGTGTACCAGGTGTGGTAAGAATCATACGGGTGAATGTAAAGCGGGTACCACCGATTGTTACTCTTGCGGGAGGCCGGGTCATAGGGCCGCCGAATGCCCTAAGAAAGGTAAGCAATGTTACTATTGTTTTGAGAAAGGTCACTTTCAAGCCGAATGTCCGGAATACAAGAAGGATTTAGCTAGTGGTAGTGTTAAGAAAGAGGTTAAGACGGAACCGAAGACTAGTGATAGCCGACCAAGGGCCCGAGCTCATCAGATTACCGCACTCGAAGCGAAGGAGTCCCAAAATGTGGTGTCAGGTACCTTTATTGTAAACTCTTTACCTGCGCATGTTTTGTTTGATTCCGGTGCTACGCGGTCGTTTGTATCATATTCTTTTTGTAAGCATTTTAATATGACCCCAAGTATGTTAGAACACCCATTAGAGGTTGAAATAGCGGATAATAAGACCGTGATGGTGTATAGTATCATTAAGGGGTGTGAAATTATTTTGGATGATGAAAAGTTTGTCATTGATTTAATACCCATGCAAATGGGTGAATTTCAAGTAATTGTGGGCATGGATTGGCTAGATAACAATGAGGGGATAATTTTGTGTCGTAAGAAAATAGTGTTAGTTCAATCACCAAGTGGAAAAGTTATATGGATTTATGGGGAACGAGCTAGGCGTGCAATTCCTATATGCACATATGCTAAGGCTAAAAGATTTTTGTCTCATGGGTGTTGTGCGTTTTTGGCACATGTTGTTGATGATTTGAAAAAGGTTGTTGAATTAGATGATGTACCAATAGTTAACGAGTTTCCGGATGTGTTTCCAAGTGAATTGCCCGGTGTACCTCCCGAGCGAGAGGTAGAGTTTAGAATAGATTTGATACCTTGGGCCACGCCAATTGCCAAAGCTCCATATCGATTAGCCCCATCGGAAATGAGAGAAATGATGACTCAATTGCAAGATTTGATAGATAAAGGTTTTATACGCCCTAGTAGTTCACCTTGGGGAGCTCCGGTTTTATTTGTGAAAAAGAAGGATGGAACTATGAGAATGTGTATTGATTATCGAGAATTGAATAAAGTCACTATTAAGAATAAGTATCCGTTGCCGAGGATAGACGATTTGTTTGATCAATTGCAAGGTGCAAGTTTCTTTTCAAAGATAGATTTGAGGTCGGGTTACCATCAATTGAAGGTGAGGGAAGAAGATGTCCCTAAAACAGCTTTTCGAACAAGGTATGGTCATTATGAGTTTGTGGTTATGCCGTTTGGATTAACAAATGCTCCGGCCGCGTTTATGGATTTGATGAATAGAGTTTGTCGACCGATGCTTGATAGGTTTGTAATTGTGTTCATTGATGACATTTTGATATATTCTAAGAGTGAAGAGGAACATACGGTACATTTAAGACAAGTATTAGAGACTTTAAGAAGGGAAAGATTGTTTGCTAAGTTCTCTAACTGCGAGTTTTGGCTTCGTGAAGTTCAATTTTTGGGCCATGTCATTAACAAGAAGGGTATTTGTGTTGATCCGGTGAAGATAGAGGCAATTATGAGATGGGAACCACCTACGAATCCTACCGAGGTTAGGAGTTTTCTAGGTTTAGCGGGGTATTATCGGCGATTTATACAAGATTTTTCTAGAATAGCCACCCCACTCACCAAGTTGACTCGTAAAAGTGTGCCATGGAGATGGGAAGAAAAGCAAGAACAAGCGTTTCAACTCCTTAAGGAAAAGCTCGTTCAAGCTCCCATATTGGTTTTACCGGAAGGGAATGAGAACATGACGGTTTATTGTGATGCTTCTAAGAAAGGCTTAGGGTGTGTATTGATGCAAAATGGGAAGGTCATAGCTTATGCTTCCCGACAATTGAAGGAACACGAGAAACGCTATCCTACGCATGATTTAGAATTGACGGCCGTGGTTTTTGCTCTAAAGATTTGGCGTCATTATCTTTATGGTGTTAAGTTTTCCATTTATACCGATCATAAGAACTTAAAGTATTTGTTTGATCAAAGGGATTTGAACGATAGGCAAAGGAGAGGTCTCGATTTGGTGAAAGATTATGATTGTGAGATCTTATATCACCCCGGAAAAGCGAATGTAGTAGCGGATGCTCTTAGTAGGAAGTCAAGTCATCAACCGATTAAGATAACAAGCTTGGCTATGGTAATATCATCTCAAATATTTGATGATATTCGTGTTGCACAAGGTGAAGCATTATCGCCCGAAAACGTGAGAAAAGAAAGAATCAAGGGGCAAGTTGACGATTTTGTGGTAGATTCTCGTGGTTTAAGGCTTAGATATGGGAGAATTTGGGTACCTTTGCAAAGTGATGTTAGAAGTGAGCTCCTTGACTTAGCTCACAAGTCTAGGTATTCGATTCACCCCGGTGCTACGAAAATGTATAGAGATTTAAGGAAAGACTATTGGTGGCCGGGAATGAAGAGGGATATAGTTAAGTATGTGCACAAGTGTCTTACTTGTCTTCAAGTGAAAGCCGATCATCAAATGCCCTACGGTGAAATGCAACCTTTAGAGGTACCGGTGTGGAAATGGGAGCATATTACGATGGATTTAGTGACTAAGTTGCCTAAGACCCCTAGACAACACGATGCAATTTGGGTTATTGTTGATAGATTGACTAAGAGTGCATTATTTTTGGCAATAAGAGAAGCTTCGTCATCGGAAGCAATGTCTAAGTTGTATATGAAAGAAGTTGTTGCAAGGCATGGAGTGCCGGTTTCCATAGTTTCGGATAGAGACACTCGATTTACATCTCGATATTGGAGGAAATTTCAAGAGGAAATGGGTACTAAGTTACATGTAAGTACCGCGTTTCACCCGCAAACGGATGGTCAAAGTGAGCGGACTATACAAACTCTCGAGGATATGTTAAGAGCATGTGTTATCGATTTTGGTGGTAGTTGGGATACTCACTTACCTTTAGTTGAATTTTCATACAACAATAGTTATCACTCTACAATTGGAATGGCACCATATGAGATGTTGTATGGAAGGAGGTGTAGAACCCCGATTTGTTGGGGCGAGGTAGGTCAACGAGAATTGGGAAGCACGGAAATAGTGCAACAAACCACCGAGATGATTGATCAAATTCGTGAAAGAATGAAGGCGGCACAAGATAGACAAAAGTCATATGTTGATAAGAGGAGAAAGCCGATAGAATTTCAAGTAGGTGATAAAGTGATGCTAAAAGTTTCTCCATGGAAAGGCATCATCCGTTTTAGAAAGAGGGGAAAATTGGGTCCAAGGTTCGTGGGACCATTTGAGATAGTGGCGAAAGTTGGGAAGGTAGCCTACCGTTTGGCTTTACCCGATGAATTGAGTAATATACATGACACGTTTCACGTGTCACAATTGAGAAAGTGTTTGGCGGATGATTCAACCTATGTTCCTTTGAATGAAATTGAGGTCGATAATAAGTTAAGATATGCGGAGAAGCCGGTAAAGATTTTGGATCAAAAGGTTAAGCACTTGAGAAATAAGTCGGTTATATTGTTGAAGGTATTATGGCAATTCAGAAAAGGTTCCGAATGCACATGGGAACCCGAAGAATGGCTCATAAAATATTATCCGGCGTTGCATCAAGAATGGTTCGCGAGGACGCGAACAATCCAAGAGGGGGAGAGTTGTAACACCCCAAATATTTAAGGTATTATTTTATGTAAAATTTTATTGCTAAGAACTTAATGGTAAAGGATATTTTATGTTAAATGGACGAAAGTTAATGTTGTTAGTTAAGTTTCAAGGGACTAAAGATGCAAGGTTATGATTTAGGACCTCCTTAACTATAGTTTACATGGGGAGGGTAGAAATTGCAATTATGCCATAGTTGTTTTAATAAAAGAAATTAGAAATGCTGGAAATTGATTATTATTCACAAAAAATAATATACAGAGAGTGCTCCTGGGTTGTGTATGTCGACATTTGCAAGGGAAGAAGGAGGATCCATCATTTGTTGAAATTTAACTCATGCAAGCTTGAATTTGTGAAATCTAACACACCCTAATCACTTTAGCAAGCTCTAATCTTCCAATTTCATCTTCATTGTGCACAATTAGGGTTCTTAAAACTCTAAAAGACAAGGTATGGATTTTGTGTCTAATTATTGCTTGCATTGTATGCTAATGATGAGATTATGCTTAAGAAAGTTGCTATTTGTTAAATTGTGCACATTTGGATGAGTTAGTATGGATTTGTTGTTGATTTTGGAAGTAATTACATGTATGAACTTGCATTATAGATTTATGGCATGATTATGGTGAGAATGATGATGTTCTAGTTAGATTTCTAGTCATGCACACCAAGTGTTTGTTAAAATGCCTCAATGAGATGATTTTGTGTTCTAGCTAGAAATTTTGATGAAGGATGCTCATGTATGAACTTTTGTTATAGTCATAAGTTATAGAAATTGATAATTTGATAAGTTAATGGTGTTAGTAATGAAATTGAATTATTATGCACATTTGATGTTTAATGAAAGGATTAAAGGAAAAGTTGCATGATAAAGCTAAAAGTGATGAGTTAGTAATATACATGATTAAAATGTGATGTTTGATTGGTAACATGCTTGTTTTAGAAAAGATGAGTTCAAAGTTAGAAAGTATGAATGAATGTATGTTGTGATTAGGGGGTAAAGTGTAAGTGTAAGTATGAATGACGTAATGATTCAAGAAAGTTGTGATTTTGATTTAGTTATGTGATTAATGAGATTAGCTCATGTATAGGTGCTAATCAAGGAAAAGAAGTTACAAGTGACCAAGGAAATTCAATTAAGCAAGGTGAGTTTATAGGGGGTAATATGGGCGGGTCAAGAGTGGCTTAGTGTTCTCGGATTGCATCCGTGCAAGAGAGTAACGACTAAGTGCACTAGTTACGTAGCTTAGATAGAACTATTGGGTTAGCTCAATAGTTGTGTCTATGGATGATGCTTAGCTTAGGCAAGGTTATTACATTGCTAGTAATCTTGCCTATGGTTCATGTTAGCTTAGACACTTCGGGTGTCTATGTATGAGATGATGATAGCTTAGGCATATTTAGTATGTCTATGTTTAGCTTAGACATGATTACTAGGTTCGGCCTAGTAAGTCATGCCTATGGTATGAATGATCGGATCCGAAAGTATGCAAGCAATCTAAGGGTTGAAGGATAAGTGTTTTGATTATGCCCAAATGATTTATGTTTTGTGTTTTGTTACTTTCCTATAACTCACTAAGTGTAAAAGCTTACCCCCATGATGTTTTATGTTTTAGGTGCTAAGGTTCATCGAGAAGGTAAGGAACCCGTGTGAAGAGCTGGAGGAGCATTGGCATTAGCGTAAGTGGTATTGCAAGTCCCTTTTGTAATCACGCTCTATGGTTACCGCTTATCAAACGCCATGTATTTGAAGTGTCATGTTTGTCATTATTGAATTTGGGACCAAATGATGGTTTTGTTTCATGAAAACACGTTTGATGTCTAAATGTTGTTATTAGATGGTATACGATGTTAGAAACTGAATCTTAAGTTTGTGTATGAATTTGGTTGTTTTAAATGTGTTTGAGAATGATGGAACGTGCAAAAGTTGGTTTAAATACAATGTTGCAGGTCAGGCACCCGGATTAGGGTTATGTCGCGCCGCGGCAAAGGGGTCCGCGCCGCGGCATATAACTGAAGTTGGGAACAGAAGCAAGGTTAAGGAGTCTAAAATTTCCTGTGTTGTGTCGCGCCGCGACAAGGCTTGCCGCGCCGCGGCATAAGCCTTGTCCGGCCAGTGACTTAACTTTTCAAAAAAAAAAAAAAAAAAAAAAAAAAAATTTTACTCGAATCAAGGCGTTAAAGCGTAGGTGGATTGAATTATTGAATGATTATGACTTTGAGATTCGTTACCACCCGGGGAAGGCAAATGTGGTAGCCGATGCCTTGAGCAGGAAGGACAGAGAACCCGTTCGAGTAAAATCTATGAATATAATGATTCATAATAACCTTACTACTCAAATAAAGGAGGCGCAACAAGGAGTTTTAAAAGAGGGAAATTTAAAGGATAAAATACCCAAAGGATCGGAGAAGCATCTTAATATTCGGGAAGACGGAACCCGGTATAGGGCTGAAAGGATTTGGGTACCAAAATTTGGAGATATGAGAGAAATGGTACTTAGAGAAGCTCATAAAACCAGATACTCAATACATCCTGGAACGGGGAAGATGTACAAGGATCTCAGGAAATATTTTTGGTGGCCGGGTATGAAAGCCGATGTTGCTAAATACGTAGGAGAATGTTTGACGTGTTCTAAGGTCAAAGCTGAGCATCAGAAACCATCAGGTCTACTTCAACAACCCGAAATCCCAGAATGGAAATGGGAAAACATTACCATGGATTTCATCACTAAATTGCCAAGGACTGCAAGTGGTTTTGATACTATTTGGGTAATAGTTGATCGTCTCACCAAATCAGCACACTTCTTGCCAATAAGAGAAGATGACAAGATGGAGAAGTTAGCACGACTGTATTTGAAGGAAGTCATATCCAGACATGGAATACCAATCTCTATTATCTCTGATAGGGATGGCAGATTTATTTCAAGATTCTGGCAGACATTACAGCAAGCATTAGGAACTCGTCTAGACATGAGTACTGCCTATCATCCACAAACTGATGGGCAGAGCGAAAGGACGATACAAACGCTTGAAGACATGCTACGAGCATGTGTTATTGATTTCGGAAACAGTTGGGATCGACATCTACCGTTAGCAGAATTTTCCTACAACAACAGCTACCATTCAAGCATTGAGATGGCGCCGTTTGAAGCACTTTATGGTAGAAAGTGCAGGTCTCCGATTTGTTGGAGTGAAGTGGGGGATAGACAGATTACGGGTCCGGAGATTATACAAGGAACTACCGAGAAGATCATCCAAATTCAACAACGGTTGAAAACCGCCCAAAGTCGACAAAAGAGCTACGCTGACATTAAAAGAAAAGATATAGAATTTGAAATTGGAGAGATGGTCATGCTTAAAGTTGCACCTTGGAAAGGCGTTGTTCGATTTGGTAAACGAGGGAAATTAAATCCAAGGTATATTGGACCATTCAAGATTATTGATCGTGTCGGACCAATAGCTTACCGACTTGAGTTACCTCAACAACTCGCGGCTGTACATAACACTTTCCAAGTCTCGAATTTGAAGAAATGTTTTGCTAAAGAAGATCTCACTATTCCGTTAGATGAAATCCAAATCAACGAAAAACTTCAATTCATCGAAGAACCCGTCGAAATAATGGATCGTGAGGTTAAAAGACTTAAGCAAAACAAGATACCAATTGTTAAGGTTCGATGGAATGCTCGTAGAGGACCCGAGTTCACCTGGGAGCGTGAAGATCAGATGAAGAAGAAATACCCGCATCTATTTCCAGAAGATTCGTCAACACCTTCAACAGCTTAAAATTTCGGGACGAAATTTATTTAACGGGTAGGTACTGTAGTGACCCGAACTTTTACATGTTTATATATATTAATTGAGATTGATATTTACATGATTAAATGTTTCCAACATGTTAAGCAATCAAACTTGTTAAGACTTGATTAATTGAAATATGTTTCATATAGACAATTGACCACCCAAGTTGACCGGTGATTCACGAACGTTAAAACTTGTAAAAACTATATGATGACATATATATGGATATATATATAGTTAACATGATACTATGATAAGTAAACATATCATTAAGTATATTAACAATGAACTACATATGTAAAAACAAGACTACTAACTTAATGATTTTTAAACGAGACATATATGTAACGATTATCGTTGTAAACACATTTAATGTATATATATCATATTAAGAGATATTCATACATGATAATATCATGATAATATAATAATTTAAAATCTCATTTGATATTATAAACATTGGGTTAACAATATTTAACAAGATCGTTAACCTAAAGGTTTCAAAACAACACTTACATGTAACGACTAACGATGACTTAACGACTCAGTTAAAATGTATATACATGTAGTGTTTTAATATGTATTTATACACTTTTGAAAGACTTCAATACACTTATCAAAATACTTCTACTTAACAAAAATGCTTACAATTACATCCTCGTTCAGTTTCATCAACAATTCTACTCGTATGCACCCGTATTCGTACTCGTACAATACACAGCTTTTAGATGTATGTACAATTGGTATATACACTCCAATGATCAGCTCTTAGCAGCCCATGTGAGTCACCTAACACATGTGGGAACCATCATTTGGCAACTAGCATGAAATATCTCATAAAATTACAAAAATATGAGTAATCATTCATGACTTATTTACATGAAAACAAAATTACATATCCTTTATATCTAATCCATACACCAACGACCAAAAACACCTACAAACACTTTCATTCTTCAATTTTCTTCATCTAATTGATCTCTCTCAAGTTCTATCTTCAAGTTCTAAGTGTTCTTCATAAATTCCAAAAGTTCTAGTTTCATAAAATCAAGAATACTTTCAAGTTTGCTAGCTCACTTCCAATCTTGTAAGGTGATCATCCAACCTCAAGAAATCTTTGTTTCTTACAGTAGGTTATCATTCTAATACAAGGTAATAATCATATTCAAACTTTGGTTCAATTTCTATAACTATAACAATCTTATTTCAAGTGAAGATCTTACTTGAACTTGTTTTCGTGTCATGATCCTGCTTCAAGAACTTCGAGCCATCCAAGGATCCATTGAAGCTAGATCCATTTTTCTCTTTTCCAGTAGGTTTATCCAAGGAACTTAAGGTAGTAATGATGTTCATAACATCATTCGATTCATACATATAAAGCTATCTTATTCGAAGGTTTAAACTTGTAATCACTAGAACATAGTTTAGTTAATTCTAAACTTGTTCGCAAACAAAAGTTAATCCTTCTAACTTGACTTTTAAAATCAACTAAACACATGTTCTATATCTATATGATATGCTAACTTAATGATTTAAAACCTGGAAACACGAAAAACACCGTAAAACCGGATTTACGCCGTCGTAGTAACACCGCGGGCTGTTTTGGGTTAGTTAATTAAAAACTATGATAAACTTTGATTTAAAAGTTGTTATTCAGAGAAAATGATTTTTATTATGAACATGAAACTATATCCAAAAATTATGGTTAAACTCAAAGTGGAAGTATGTTTTCTAAAATGGTCATCTAGACGTCGTTCTTTCGACTGAAATGACTACCTTTACAAAAACGACTTGTAACTTATTTTTCCGACTATAAACCTATACTTTTCTGTTTAGATTCATAAAATAGAGTTCAATATGAAACCATAGCAATTTGATTCACTCAAAACGGATTTAAAATGAAGAAGTTATGGGTAAAACAAGATTGGATAATTTTTCTCATTTTAGCTACGTGAAAATTGGTAACAAATCTATTCCAACCATAACTTAATCAACTTGTATTGTATATTATGTAATCTTGAGATACCATAGACACGTATACAATATTTCGACCTATCATGTCGACACATCTATATATATTTCGGAACAACCATAGACACTCTATATGTGAATGTTGGAGTTAGCTATACAGGGTTGAGGTTGATTCCAAAATATATATAGTTTGAGTTGTGATCAATAATGAGATACGTATACACTGGGTCGTGGATTGATTCAAGATAATATTTATCGATTTATTTCTGTACATCTAACTGTGGACAACTAGTTGTAGGTTACTAACGAGGACAACTGACTTAATAAACTTAAAACATCAAAATATATTAAAAGTGTTGTAAATATATTTTGAACATACTTTGATATATATGTATATATTGTTATAGGTTCGTGAATCAACCAGTGGCCAAGTCTTACTTCCCGACGAAGTAAAAATCTGTGAAAGTGAGTTATAGTCCCACTTTTAAAATCTAATATTTTTGGGATGAGAATACATGCAGGTTTTATAAATGATTTACAAAATAGACACAAGTACGTGAAACTACATTCTATGGTTGAATTATCGAAATCGAATATGCCCCTTTTTATTAAGTCTGGTAATCTAAGAATTAGGGAACAGACACCCTAATTGACGCGAATCCTAAAGATAGATCTATCGGGCCCAACAAGCCCCATCCAAAGTACCGGATGCTTTAGTACTTCGAAATTTATATCATATCCAAAGGGTGTCCCGGAATGATGGGGATATTCTTATATATGCATCTTGTTAATGTCGGTTACCAGGTGTTCACCATATGAATGATTTTTATCTCTATGTATGGGATGTGTATTGAAATATGAAATCTTGTGGTCTATTATTATGATTTGATATATATAGGTTAAACCTATAACTCACCAACATTTTTGTTGACGTTTTAAGCATGTTTATTCTCAGGTGATTATTAAGAGCTTCCGCTGTCGCATAGTTAAATAAGGACGAGATTTGGAGTCCATGCTTGTATGATATTGTGTAAAAACTGCATTCAAGAAACTTATTTTGTTGTAACATATTTGTATTGTAAACCATTATGTAATGGTCGTGTGTAAACAGGATATTTTAGATTATCATTATTTGATAATCTACGTAAAGCTTTTTAAAACCTTTATCTATGAAATAAAGGTTATGGTTTGTTTTAAAAATGAATGCAGTCTTTGAAAAACGTCTCATATAGAGGTCAAAACCTCGCAACGAAATCAATTAATATGGAAGGTTTTTAATCAATAAGAACAGGACATTTCACCACTCTTCTGTTTCAGCTTTTCTTAATTAAAACAGGTTTTAATTATATATAATCCGTATTATTCTGTTTCCTTTTTCTTTCTTCTTCTCTAAAATAATTCGATCAAAAACCCAATCAAAATCATAACAGCTAGATCAAGGTTTGAATTATGGTGTGGAATTAACACAGAAATGACCAGTTGTGGAATATTTGGATTAACAACAACAAAAAATAAAAATTAATACATTAATATTACTGCTGCTGCTGTAGCGAGTAAAAAAATAAATAAATCTTCAAACTTGATTTTAAGTTCTTTTTATATTATGATTCCTTCACGAATTTTGTTTTAAATCGTTCCTAGTACTTTTACGAATCATCAATTTTAACAAAAACAACATAATGAATTCGAATTTCTCAATGAACACTTTATTTGACTTTAAAAATCGAAGCCTTTGACTCAAAAATTCGTGTTTGATTTTGAGAATTGAGAACTAAGACTTTTCAGATAGTTTGAGTAATCAATTCCTAACAAGACTGTATTTACACTTTTTGAAATTAAAATCGAATTCAAGATTTTGACAAAAAGAACCATGTACAGAGTATATCGAGCCTTTTGTTTATTTTTCTGTTTTTATTTTCGAATAACAGCATTTATAAGGTGAGCAATTGATATTGATGGTGGAAGGTCGACTGATTTTGGCTAACAATATGAAGTAACCGTTTAATTTATAGGGAAACAATGGTCGACCGATTTAACAAGCAGTAAAAAAAATATTAAAAAGCAGAAAAATAATGGGAAGCAGATAAGAATCACGATCAGCTATAAAATAATCAGGGAATATAAAAATGATAATGCTGGTTCATGATTACAAAAAAAATATATAAATAGATTACCTAATTTAGGTATTTGGATTTTATGTCTGTTCTTTTTGTTTTTATTTAATATTAATATTTAATAAATATATTAATAATAATAATAATACTAATAATAATAATAATTATATTAATAATAATAATATTATTATTAATGATAAATAATAATAAAATTAATAATAATAATATTAATATGACAATATTAATAATAAGAATGATAATTTTAATTATAATTAATGATAATAATCATTATAACATGTTAATAATACTATTAATAATAATACTATCAATAATAATAATAATTTGTATTAATAATGATATTTATAATAATCTTATCACTTTTAATAAAAGTGATAATACTAATAATATTAATGATAATAATTATAATTAATAATAATAATAATAATAATAATAATAATAATAATAATAATAATAATAATAATAATAATAATAATATTAATAATATTGAGAGTTATAATACTTGTAAACGGTGATAATAATAATATTAATATAACAAATTAATATTAATACATAATTATTTACAAATAATGGTTCATGAATCATCAGAATCATATAAAAGTTAGTTTTATATTTTGTCGAAAATTTTTGGGTTGTTATAGAAACAAACTAATTATCTATGTAAAATTTTGTTAAGAATCCACGCTAACAAAATCCTAGCTAACTGTTCCTTTATCCGTTATGACTATTTCCTTATTACATTTTATTTATTGTCATTTTAATTATCGTAATTTTAATACTCGCAATTTTATTTATCGTCATTTAAATACTGTTATTTATTTTACGCACTTTAAATATCGTCATTTAAATAATGTGATAATATACTAGTTTTGTTAATCCCGAGACAATATAATATAACCTTGTTGGTCCCTTGATTAACAACATGAGTATTGTAGAGGGGAGGGGGGGGGGGGGTGAATACAATTTCACTTTAATTAACATAACAGTTAAACACAATTTAGTATTCAAGCAAGTAAATTAAATAGAGTCAGAGGTAATTTTCAACAGTTATTCTTTATTGATAAAATCACAAAGAATTACAACTATCATTGGCGGAATGATAGTTGATTGATACCGATTTACCTAGATTATAGCTATAAGGATAAACTTAAAGCTATTACACATTTTGAACTCTAAATAATAAAACTCACACCACTAGTTGTTACAATAGTGGATACAACAATTTATAGTAGTCCTTTTATCCGTGTAATTGTTCCATTGTCCACTGGTACATAGGATGTCTGTACTTGTGGGGACAACTGTATCAGAGAGCGTGCTCTCCTTTTTCCTCTTTGGTAGCTATTTGCAGGAACACTCCAATTCGGTTTGGCACCACTATTTGCTTAAATAAATAGAATGTTGTGTTCCCTAGGCATTGACAAAGTATAACACATGTCTGCACAAGCGTTAAACTTCTGCATTCCCACGTGGTCTTGTAAGGTCACTTGTCAACCGCCTACGCGTGTCTTTTTCTGTTCAACTTTGTCTTTGACTTCTGTTGAATAGTACAATTGATGTCGACCACTCAAGAAACTACCATGCTTGTAATGGAGCATAGCTGTCTTGTGTAGTAAGCTGCATTCCAGCTGTGCTGGTTCTTCATTGCTGAGACACTTGATATTTTTGAATTGCTGAGTACACATCCTGTACTAATTGAAGAACACTGTCTACCTTGTGCTGGTAGGCTGAGCAGCAAATTAAACACTCGACATAACAATATCTGCTGTCTATAAATGAACAAACTTGTGCTGGCTGCACATAACATTTTAGTGCAAATAAATTACAGTTTTGTCATAATTAAATCCTTAATTATTTTGGGGACTCAACAATCTCTCCTTATTTGATGATGACAAAACCTATGACATTAAGAGAAAACACTAAAGCCAGCACTAAGGGACCTAATAAAAATAGGCAGTAAATTTGTCCCTTTTAAGTTTATTTTGGGATCTTTTGTTGAGTTATCTATATCTTATAACTTGATATGATTTTGAAGATAAACTCATTTCATTTTCATTACAACAGAGTACATACAATAATTACAAAACATCATAATGAAATATGAAATAATCAAAAGATACAAATTGAGCACTAGAAGGCTATCCATCTTTATCTTTGTCTTTATCTTTGTCTTTATCTTGTTCATCTTCAGATAGCTCTTCTTCTTTAACTTTGAGGGCTGCCCAGGCTTCAGGAAACAAGTAAGGCACTTCAGCAGGGTCGAATACTGGAATCTGAGGAGGTAGAATGACGGGATCTCTTCTGTGTGGGCCTTCACCAGTAGATTTCTTACCTTTAGGCTTTTGAGAAAGAACTTCTTCAACATTCACTACTGGTGCATTCCCATACTTTACTGCTTTGTTGAAGAGCTCTTGAAATTCAGGTTTCAGTATATCTTTGATACCACTTTTACCTTTGCCAATAAAGTACTGCAGTATCTGAAATGTCCCGTTCATATTGATTATAAATGTTCCATATTAATTGATTTCGTCACGAGGTTTTGACCTCTATATGAGATATTTTTCAAAGACTGCATTCATTTTTTAAAACAACCATAACCTTTATTTTATCGATAAAGGTTTAAAAAGCATTACGTAGATTATCAAGTAATGATAACCTAAAATATACCGTTTACACACGACCATTAAATAATGGTTTACAATAAGAATATATTACATCAAAACATAAGTTTCTTGAATGCAGTTTTTACATAATATCATACAAGCATGGACTCCAAATCTTGTCCTTATTTTAGTATGCAACAGCGGAAGCTCTTAATAATCACCTGAGAATAAACATGCTTAAAACGTCAACAAAAATGTTGGTGAGTTATAGGTTTAACCTATATATTATCAAATCATAATAATAGACCACAAGATTTCATATTTCAATATACATCCCATACATAGAGATAAAAATTCATTCATATGGTGAACACCTGGTAACCAACATTAACAAGATGCATATAAGAATATCCCCTATCATTTCGGGAAATCCTTCGGACATGATAAAAACGAATTCGAAGTACTAAAGCATCCGGTACTTTGGATGGGGTTCTTTAGGCCCAATAGAACTATCTTTAGGATTCACGTAAATTAGTAGATCGGTTTACTAATTCTTAGGCTACCAAGCAAAAGGGGCATATTCGGCTTCGATCATTCACCCATATAATGTAGTTTCATTTACTTGTGTCTATTTCGTAAAACATTTATAAAACTGCATGTATTCTCATCCCAAAATATTAGATTTTAAAAGTGGGACTATAACTCACTTTCACAGATTTTTACTTCGTCGGGAAGTAAGACTTGGCCACTGGTCGATTCACGAACCTATAACAAATATGTACATATATATCAAAGTATGTTCAAAATATATTTACAACACTTTTAATACATTTTGATGTTTTAAGTTTGTTAAGTCAGCTGTCCTCGTTAGTAACCTACAACTAGTTGTCCATAGTTAAATGTACAGAAATAAATTGATATATATTATCTTGAATCAATCCACGACCTAGTGTATACACGTCTCAGGCTAGATCACAACTTAAAGTATATATATTTTTGGAATCAACGTCAACCCTGTATAGCTAACTCCAACATTACTGCATATAGAGTGTCTATGGTTGTTCCAAATAATATATATAGATGGGTCGATATTGAAACGCCCCGTCCTAATCCATCCGGACGAAGTCCATATCGATTATAAACGATTCATAATAGTTGATTTCATCGCAAGGTACTTGACCTCTAAATGATACATTTTACAAACATTGCATTCGTTTTTAAAAGACAAACTTTCATTACATTGAAAGTTGACAGGTATGCAGACCATGTCATAATATTCAATCTATAAATGACCTAATCCATCATTTACTTAATAATAATCTCTAATGAACTTCAATGACTCGAATGCAATGTCTTTTGAAATATGTCATGAATGACTCCAAGTAATATCCTTAAAATGAGCTAATGCATATCGGAAGATTTCTTTCAAACCTGAGAATAAACATGCTTTCAAGTGTCAACCAAAAGGTTGGTGAGTTCATCAGTTTATAATAATCATTTCATCTTCATCATTTTAATAGACCACAAGATTTTTAAATATTATAAAACGTGCAGAAGTCCCATTCCAACTGCACAAAAAATATCTTTCATATGAAGAACACCTGGTGAGGATTCAAAATATAATAGTAACCATCTGTGCCGGTCTTTCACCCCACGGCTGAATACATGTGCCTTCAAAATATAGAACCTCTGTACCAGTCTTTACACCCTACGACTGAACACATGTTTATAAAATATAGGACAACCGGTGCTAAAATGTCATAAATAATAAACCACCCACTCGGCTCGGGAGGTCATACGCTCTGAAACCGGGGGCTAATGCGTGTCATAATAATCAACTCCAATCCCAGATAATTCTATCATAAAATGCAGTTAAGGCATTTGTGTCTATTGCGTCAAACATTTATAAAAACGCATGTATTCTCAGTCCCAAAAATGTAAAGATTAAAAAGGGAATCAAATGAAACTCACCTATTGTATTTTGTAGTAAAAATACATAGAACGACATTGAACAAGTATATGGTTAGCCTCGGATTCACGAACCTATATTCAATTAAGTATATTAACACATATAATGGTAATCGAACAAATTTATATTAATAGTGATCTACTTTGTGACGACCCGGCAATTCTCGACCAAATTTAAACTTAATTCTTATATGATTCCGACACGATAAGCAAAGTCTATAATGTTGAGTCTCAAAAACTTTGAACTTTTTTGTATATTCAATTAACCTTCGACCATTCTCGACGATTCACGAACAACTATATATAAATAGATACATATACATTAATTTGAAAATATTATTTGAAATAATATATGATTTAATTTTTGAAAATAAATATGAAAAATAATATGCGATGTAATGAAAACTATTATTATAAATATGTAGATATATATTTATATATATAAATATGTATATAAATATTACTTGTAATTATATAAATTATATTAAAATTCAATGGTTTAAAGATATATAATATATTTATTTAGTAGTTAAACTTGCTATTTAAAACTCTTTATATATAGAAAGAGAATATATTAAAAGTAATTGATTTCGAGCCTAATAAGTAAATGTCAGTAACACTCGATTGACGTTTCGTTAATTTTAATATAGATATAATACACTTTCATGAATGGTTAAGATAAAAGTTGGACTGTAAATTGATTACGAAGATTTTAGATTTGTTAAAAATATTTTTACATTTATAAATTTAAACATTAGTACTCCGTATATATAAATTGGAACAGAAAATAAATAATTATCGAACTTTTTTGATCAGGTTTCAATCAGGTAATGAGTGAAATAATTAAATATGTTTAATCTAAAAATTTGGGATTTTTTCGGAAAACTTTTATACGTTAACTGTTTAGCAATGGACACGATATAGTCAACCATGATAAAGTGTCGGCAGAGTAAAGTCTAAATAGTCCGTGAATTATTAAGGGTTACTGTTTTCTTTTCTTATCTACCTAACTAAACTATATCTCTTATATGTATACAAACACATTACACATACATTAATTAGAGATCACATTTAGCAAATCTTCTTCTTCATCATCACTTTAGCCGCCACCACTCACCACCCTTGATCACCACCGGTTACCACCATGAGCACCACCACCACAACCAACCACGGCCGGCCACCACAGCCACCATCGCTGTAAACCATTATGAACCACCACCCCCACTTCAAACCACCGCTAACCACCATCACTATGAAACCTTCACCATCAACACACCTCCACGACAACCACTTTCCCTCCATTTTCTGTTAACTATGCTACGACTGTAAGATTTACAAACCAAAACTATTTTTTTTCTTTTTCTTTCTTCTCTCTCTACGCCTCTCTCTCTCTTCTCTTATCATCGTAAACCATCATCATTTATGTGTTCTTTTCATGAATCAACCCACATCGAGCACCTATCGAAAACTTTTTATTGTTATTCGCTGTAAGTTCCATTAACGTTTATGTTAAGAGATAAAATGAGAAGATGATGTATAGTGAACGAGATGATTATAAAGATTAAAGGTGAAGCGAAGTGACGATAACGATGATGAATATTGAAAGTGATAATCGAATGTAGTGATGAATGAAGATAACGAGTATAAGAATGAGGATGATGAGCATGTCGATGATGAGTGATGTTACAGTGGTACACGATGTAGGATGATGATTATAAAATGATAATCATAATTAACGTAATAGATATGATGATGATGATAGTTTAAGAACGATGATGATGAGGAAGTTATGATAATCACGATGATATCGATGATAATATTTGGATGATTATGATATGATTATAATTATGTTATGATTATGATTATATATGATTATAATTATGATATGATTATGATTATGTTATGATTATGGAAATGATTAAGTGATAATTAACATGTTGAGGAAGAAGAAGACAGCCTAGAAATGGTTAAGAGGATTTAATCCAAGAATTTAAAACACAAAGATTCAAGCAGAGCAATGGTTTCTAGTGTGTTATCTTGAACGAGAGGTCTTGAGTTCGATCCCAGCCTGCTGCATTTTTTTCTCCTTTTTTATTAAACAGCAAGCCAAACGACTCCCTGTGGGCTGAGTTCCAGATTACTGTTGGGCCGTAATATTTGATGATGGGCCGTAATATTTGCTGTTGGGCCGTAATGTTTGATGTTGGGCCGTAATGTTTGGTGTTGGGCCATAATATTTGATGATGGGCCGTAATATTTGCTGTTGGGCCGAGATGAAAACTAATGGGTTAAATAAATCAAAATTCGATATTAATTAGGAAAAATAGAATTGGAGCCATGGTTAAGGGGTGTTATGGGTGAGCGAGAGATCTCGGGTTTGAGTCCCGTTTGGAGCATCTCTTTTTAGGAGGGTATACTCTTTTGTTCATATTTCCATTATTATTATGATTATTATTATTGTTATTATTATTATTGTTATTATTATTATTATTATTATTAGTAGTAGTAATAATATCATATTTATATTTATAAGTATTGGAAATTTTATTAACATTAGTATTTTCATAAGTATTGTTAATATTAGTATCATTAAGTATTAATATCAATACAACTATTATTATGATTATGATTATGATTAGGATTACTATTATTAGTGTTATTATGAAAATAATACAAACTATTATTATTACGATTAATATTAGTATTAGTATCATCGTAGACTTATTATCATTATTAACAAAAGTATTATTATTAAGATTATCATTAGTAAAAAAATTTGTTATAATAATTATTATTAAGTATCATGTATTATTATCAAAATTATTATTTTCATTATTATTATTAATAAACTTTTCATTTATTAAAAACTACTGTTATTATCATTATTACAAGATTTATCAATTAAAACTACCATTAATATTATTATTATTAATAAAATCATTAATATTATTATCATTATTATTAACACTAGTATTATCATCATATTTATTTTAAATACTACTAATATTATTTTAATATTAATATAATTACTATTTTAACAAACAAATGGAATATATATATATACATATATATAAAATATTTGATACATATAACATAACAAAAATTATATTGTATATAGTAAATATGAAATATATAAATTAATAATATAAAAATTATATCACTAATAATAACATATATAATTGTTCGATTATAAGTATATGTTTTAATATATATATAAATGATATAGGTTCGTGAATCCGAGGCCAACCCTGCATTGTTCAGTTCCGTCGTATGCATATTTTACTACAAATATCGTATTGTGAGTTCATTTGCTCCCTTTTACCCTTTATATTTTTGGGCTGAGAATACATGCGTAATTTTTACAACTGTTTTACGAAATAGACACAAGTAATTGAAACTACATTATATGGTTAAATGATCAAAATCGAATATGCCCCTTTTTATTAAGTCTAGTAATCTAAGAATTAGGGAACAGACACCCTAATTGACGCGAACTCTAAAGATAGATCTATCGGGCCCAACAAGCCCCATCCAAAGTACCGGATGCTTTAGTACTTCGAAATTTATATCATGTCCGAAGGAGGATCCCGGAATGATGGGGATATTCTTATATACAAATTGTGAATGTCGGTTACCAGGTGTTCAATCCGTATGAATGATATTTTTGTCTCTATGCATGGGACTTATGTTTATGAGAAATGGAAATATGAAATCTTGTGGTCTATTAAAATTATGAAATGATTATTTATGTTAAACTAATGAACTCACCAACCTTTTGGTTGACACTTTAAAGCATGTTTATTCTCAGGTACGAAAGAAATCTTTTGGTGTACATTTACTCATCTTAGAGATATTACTTGGAGTCAATCATGACATATTTCAAAAGACGTTGCATTCGAGTCGTTGAGTTCATCAAGATTATTTAAATTTAATTATAGTTACATATATTATGAAATAGTATGCCTGCCGTCAACTTTCGATGTAATGAAATATTGTCTTTTCAAAAACGAATGCAATGTTTGTAAAATGTATCATATAGAGGTCAAGTACCTCGCGATGTAATCAACTGTTGTGAATCATTTATAATCGATATGGACTTCGTCCGGATGGATTATGACGGGTCTCTACAGTTGGTATCGGAGCGGTGGTCTTAGTGAACCAGGTCTGCATTAGTATGTATAACTGATAAGTCGTTAGGATACATTAGTGAGTCTGGACTTCGACCGTGTCTGCATGTCAAAAATTTTGCTTATCACCTTTGTCGGAAATCATCTGTTTATCATCCTTAGGAAATTACCTGCTTATCATTCTTAGTCTAGACACATCTTACTACAATGATTACATGAATAGTGTATAGACAAAAATTCGTATCTTAGCATATCTGTTATTGTTATCTTTGCCTGACAGCTTCCGTAGATTCCTTCGTAACTTATGGGATTTTAGTATTATATATGCATATGTAAATTATGTATTGCAGGGTACTAATCTACATACTATAATGTATTTCTTATAGAAAATCCTTCATCTGATTATACGAGATGAATCCCTCAACCAGTTCGAGTTCCTCAGATTTCGATAACTATTCCAATAGTTATTCCGACAGCTATTCCGACATGGATATTCACCTAAGCTTCGAAAGCGATGTCACCCGAATGAATTAATCAACCAGTCGACCCCAATTCATCTGATGAGTTCGTAGTCGACTTAATTAATGGAGACGAGAAGAAGGCAATCCTTTCCATCAACCAAATTCACCTCTTGGTGAAGAACCTGAAGCACTTACCGACGAACCACACCGGAACACCATTTTCACCCTCATTTCCCGAATATCTCACCACGATTATATTCTATCTAAAATTCTAAACCTTATTCATCCATTCATTCCGACTGAAAATCATCCCGGAGTAATAGAAGAAGTCAGCGAACTTCGCGCCCGAGTTATAGTCTTGGAAAAATATGGTGCAAAATTTACCAGTTTCAGCAACATCACTGGCACCAACAGTATCACCAACATCAATACCAGTACCATCAGCAACCCAAGTTTCAACATCACACGCCTCAACATCTCATTATGTACCCCGAGCATAATCATCATTCTACGTATCATTTTACATCATTTATCTTCGTTCGACATGGCGATTATAAAATCTCTAATGTTTTAGAGATTATATATTCTAGTTCTAACTGTAAACCAAATGAGTTTAATATCATATTTACTCAATGAAACCATGATTACATCTGAAGAAAATATATATGTATATATGTTTAATAAAGATTGTAATTAAAAATTCTTTCGTACAAAGTGTTAATCGTGAAAATATTTTAACGGGTAGGTAATACCCGAGGAATATTCAGATTTCACATTAATAAATTACACTGTACATTCTTCGAAGCTGATTCAACAGTCATTTACTATCCTACTTACATCCACCAATATGTGTATCCGTTCACCACAAAATAACCATTTTTATTCAAATTCATATTTGGATTTTGATTTATCATAATCCAACAAGTGGCATAATGAAGAAAACATTGGACAAAATAAAATTTGTTAGAAACAAACAAATTAATTATGAGAAATTTTGTTAAGAACCCACGCTAACTGTTTCCAGCTAACTGTTCCTAGCTAACTGTTAATTCCGTATTACCTTTTATTTATCGCAATTTATTTATCGCATTTTATTTATCGTAATTTTAATTCTCGCAATTTTATTTATCATCATTTAATTTCTGTTATTTACTTTGCGCAATTTATTTATTGTCATTTAATTTCTGCTATTTATTTTTTTACGCACTTTAAACATCGGGACACGTATACAAGGTTTTGACATATCATATCGACCCATCTATATATATTATTTGGAATAACCATAGACACTCTATATGCTGTAATGCGGGAGTTAGCTATACAGGGTTGAGGTTGATTCTACAATAATATATATAGTTTGAGTTGTGATCGAGTCTGAGACATGTACACGGGTCACGATACGTATTAATTAATTCGAATATTATATAGTAAACTATATATGAATTATTATTTGTACACTGCTAACTGTGGATTATCAACTGAGGACTATCAACATTGGACAATTAAAATAAATTAAAATATTGATTATAACATATGAAACTAAACAATTCTTCAAGTTTGCCACTTGATTTCATTCTAAACTTCATTAGTATCTTGACGATTAGAATCTGCGTTCAAACCTTTCATGATTCTTGAAAACACCTCAATCGATAGGATAAATCAACCGCACTTCATCTACGGAAGAAAAGATTTATGCATATAGGTATGTACCTAAGAAACTCTCGGCAATTGAGTAAAAGTTTAACACGTAGCCGCGTCAGATCCTTTGGCATTTATTAGCAAAAATAACTTTGCGATCCCTTTTCAAAGTAGCCAATTTTGTCACAGCTCCAGCAGGTCAACTTCGACTTTTCATTCGAAGTAGCCTTACTATAAATCATGATATATACGATTGCATATTTGTAATATGAATTAACCGCGTAGTTAAGATTCACACATAATAGCTTAGTACGGAAAGATTTATTATGGTTTGGAAATTTATATATATAAGATATACATATAAATCCTTCAGTGGAAATGAGTTAATACTTCATATCTTGTTGATATGACTTACTTGTTGTTGATTTGTAATAATGTCCATGGTGATTCTTGAACTGTCGGAGCTTGTGATGTTATAGGTGTTGCAAGGGCTGATGAAGCTGACGATACTGATGGTGCTGGTGATGCTATGGTACTGTTGATGCTGTTGGTAAAACAAGTCTAGCTTGTGAATCATGCATCATTCTTGTCAGGGTTTCTACTCTTCCTTCTATCATTTTGGTTCACTCATCTGATTTTTTTAAGGGTTAGAATAGATAATCTCTAAGACTTTAAAGATTATATAATCATTGTAAAATGTTTCTCCAATGAAGTTATGAATCAACACTTCATCGTTTGTTGTTGGTGGTATCTCTTGGTATCTACAGAACGTATGACGTTGATGCTCGTGGGTCAGATTGTGAAGTTGAGGTTTACAACGCGGTTGTGGTTGGAGGTGGTAATGGTACTATTGGCGTTGATGATGGTGGTACTGGTTATGCTGCTGGTGTTGCTGCTGGTGTTTGTAATCTCTGCACCATATTCTCCAAAGCTACTACCCGAGCGCGAAGCTCGTTGACTTCTTCTATTACACCGGGGTGATTGTCGGTTCGGACGAGCGGATAAATAAAATCTAAAATTTGATGTAATATATAATCGTGACGAGATACTCTGGAAATGAGAGAGAAAATGGTGTTTCGGAATGGTTCGCCGGTAAGTGCTTCAGATTCTTCGTCAAGAGGGCAATGTGGTGGATGGAAAGGATCGCCTTCTTCTTGTCTCCAATGATTGAGGAGGCTACGAACCCATCCCCAATTCATCCAGAATAGGTGATGACTGATTGGTTGATCCATTCCGGTCACACTGCTTTCGAAGCTTGAGTGGGATTCCATTTTGGAATTCGAGTGACTTGAACTGATGACAAATTCCATTTCGTACGATTGGATAAAGGATTTTTCGATATAAAATAATTTTCCGGCTATCGGGTGATATTCTATTTACATGAAAGGACCCGTCCTAATCCATCCGGACGAAGTCCATATCGATTATAAACGATTCACAACAGTTGATTACATCGCGAGGTACTTGACCTCTATATGATACATTTTACAAACATTGCATTCGTTTTGAAAAGACAATCTTTCATTACATCTAAAGTTGACAGACATGCATACCATTTCATAATATATTCAACTATAATTGACTTAATAAAGATCTTGATAAACTCAACGACTCGAATGCAACGTCTTTTGAATTATGTCATGAATGACTCCAAGTAATATCTTTTAAATGATCAAATGCATAGCGGAAGATTTCTTTCGTACCTGAGAATAAACATGCTTTAAAGTGTCAACCAAAAGGTTGGTGAGTTCATCAGTTTATCATAAATAATCATTTCATAAATTTAATAGACCACAAGATTTCATATTTCCAATTCTCATAAACATACGTCTCATGCATAGTGACAAAAATCATTCATATGGATTGAACACCTGGTAACCGACATTCACAATATGCATATAAGAATATCCCCATCATTCCGGGATCCTCCTTCGGACATGATATAAATTTCGAAGTACTAAAGCATCCGGTACTTTGGATGGGGCTTGTTGGGCCCGATAGATCTATCTTTAGAGTTCGCGTCAATTAGGGTGTCTGTTCCCTAATTCTTAGATTACCAGAGTTAATAAAAAGGGGCATATTCGGTTTAATAATTCAACCATAGAATGTAGTTTCGATTACTTGTGTCTATTTCGTAAACCAGTTATAAAAGTTGCGCATGTATTCTCAGCCCAAAAATATAAAGGGTAAAAAGGCAAATGAAACTCACAGTATTGTATTTTGTAGTAAAAATACATATAACGACATTGAACAACTAAACGATGCAAGGATGGCCTCAGATTCACGAACCTATATCATTTGTATAATTATTAAAATATATAATGGATTCACATAATTTCATTTATTATTATTTGTTATTTATATATTTTAGTTATATAGAATTTATTCTAAAAATTCATTAAAACATTTGCATGTATTACATCTTACATTATATGTTATATATATATATTTATTTGTAAATATATTAAAATGATTAATATTATTTATTTAGTTGTATCAATATATCTATATATATTATATGATCTGTATTATATTTAAAATCATTAGTTGGTTATATGTATATATATATATATATATATATATATAGTTATGAGAAATATAATTATAGTATATGTAATGAGTATATTTTATATACAAAATATTTGTCTGGTTAAAGAGATAGTTTTGATAATAATAATGATTTAATAATAATAATAGTAATAACTAATATTAATAATACTAATACTATTAATAATTCTAATACTTAACAATAATAATAATAATAATAATAATAATAATAATAATAATAATAATAATAATAATAATAATAATAATAATAATAATAATAATAATAATAATAATAATAATAATAATAATAATAATAATAATAATAATAATAATAATAATAATAATAGTAACAAAAATGATAAGTGTGATGATAATAATAATATCCATAATCATAATAATAATATTAACACTAAAATGGTAACATTAAATAATAATAGTATTAATCATACTTATAGTAATTAATGATAATAACAATAATAATAATACCTAAGGATGATACTAAAGTGATAATAATTTTCATGATACAATAATTATAATACTTTAAATGTAAATATTATAATAATAAGTATAATACTAATAATAATAATAATAATAATAATAATAACAATAACAATAATAACAACAACAATAATAATAATAATAATAATAATAATAATAATAATAATAATACAAAAGACTACCTCAAAAGAAAATGAGTTCCAAAAAGAAAACAGCTCGCGCCCGGGTTCGAACACCCGACCTCTCGTTACACTGGAAACACGCTATACCATCCGGCTGGTTCAGTTTATCTGATTTTAACCCAATTGATATATTTATAACCCGTATTCCTATGTTCTATCTTCTTCCTCTTCACAAGTCAACTGATAATGCTAAAAACAAACATATATTTCATAGCATTATTTCTCAAGAAAGACAAGCTTTTAGTTGCAATTGTTCTATTTACAAGTGATATTCGTTTAAATAATAAAAGGTGAAGACAAAAGACAGATTCGACGAATTGAAGACGCAAACGACCAAAAAGCTCAAAAGTACAAAAGACAATAAAAAAGGTTCCAATTATTGACAAGAAACGTCTCGAAATTACAAAAGTACAAGATTCAAAACGCAAAGTACAAGATATTAAATTGTACGCAAGGACGTTCGAAAATCCGGAATGGCGACCAGAGTCAACTCTCAACGCTCGACGCAACGGACTAAAAATTACAAGTCAACTATGCACATAAATATAATATAATATTTAAATAATTCTTATAATTATTTAATATATTATATTTATAATTAAAACCGTCGGCAAGAAAGACTCCAAAAGAGACTGAGCTGTAATTTCAATCTCCGCGACTCGCGGAGTTTGAAGGCAAAAATGCCGCGAGTCGCGGAGCCCCAAAATTTCAAAATCCCTATAAAAGCAAACAAATTCTGATCGCAAAAATAAAAAAAAAATCCATCCATCTCTCTATCTATATCGTAATATTTATATTTATTTATATTTTAATTTTAATTTTAATTATAATTCTAATAATAAGGGTATGTTAGCGAATGTTGTAAGGGTGTAAGTCGAAATTCTGTCCGTGTAACGCTACGCTATTTTTAATCATTGTAAGTTATGTTCAACCTTTTTACATTAATGTCTCGTAGCTAAGTTATTATTATGCTTATTTAATCCGAAGTAATCGTGATGTTGGGCTAATTACTAAAATTGGGTAATTGGGCTTTGTACCATAATTGGGGTTTGAATAAAAGAACGACACTTGTGGAAATTAGACTATAGGCTATTAATGGGTTTTATATTAACTAAACAATACCTTGTTAATTTAATATACAAACTTATAATTCGACGTATTTATATATAACCACATACGCTTAATCGGACACGATGGGCGGGATATTTATAAGTACGAATTATTGTTCATTTGCCGGACACGGGGATGGATTAATAGTCAATGGACTCATTAAAACAGGGGTGGATTACATTCAAGGGTAATTGGTGTAATTGTTAACAAAGTAGTAAAACCTTGGTTTACACGCAGTCGATAACCTGGTGTATTCATTAAACAAAGTATTAAAACCTTGTTACAATTCGAATCCCCAATTAGTTGGAATATTTGACTTCGGGAATAAGAATAGTTTGACGAAGGCTTTCGCTCTTTATATTTATGACTGATGGACTATTATAGACAAATCCGTATGGACATATTAAATAATCCAGGACAAAGGACAATTAACCCACGGGCATAAAACTAAAATCAACACGTCAAACATCATGATTACGGAAGTTTAAATAAGCATAATTATTTTATTTCATATTTAATTTCCTTTATTTTATATTTAATTGCACTTCTAATTATCGCATTTTTATTTATTGTTATTGTATTTAATTGCACTTTTAATTATCGTACTTTTTAATTATCGCAAGTTTATTTTATCGCACTTTTATTATTCGCAATTTCATTATCGTTATTTACTTTACGTTTTAAATTAAGTCTTGTATTTATTTATTATTTTACATTTGGTTTTAACTGCGACTAAAATTTTAAAATCGACAAACCGGTCATTAAACGGTAAAAACCCCCCTTTATAATAATAATATTACTTATATATATATTTGTATTTTTATAAAAGTAAACTAATATAGCGTTAAGCTTTGTTTAAAAATATTCCCTGTGGAACGAACCGGACTTACTAAAAACTACACTACTGTACGATTAGGTACACTGCCTATAAGTGTTGTAGCAAGGTTTAAGTATATCCATTCTATAAATAAATAAATATCTTGTGTAAAAATGTATCGTATTTAATAGTATTTCTTTTAAAATTAATAAGTATTTTATACCCCTTAGCTTTAACATCAAGTTATTTTTGGCGCCGCTGCCGGGGACTCTTTTAAAAGCCGGAAGCGCAACGCTAATATAAAAAAAAAAAATTTAGTTAACTTTTATTAAAATTCGTTTTTGTAAAAATACGTTTTAATTATTCGAAAATATAAAAAGAAAAATAAAAATTTAAATATTTTTAGGAGTTTGATAAATATTTAAGTTTTATAAAGTTTTTTTAGTTTGTAAAAATATAAGTTTTATTTAATTTATTTTATAAATATATTTTATAAATATAAAAAACCGAAAAAAAAATATAAATATATATAAATCTATTTTTTTTATTGTTATAAAGTATTTTATTTTTATCTTAGTTATTAAAGATAAGTTTTATTTAAATTATATAAATATTTTAATTAGATAATATAAACAGAAAATATAAAAACCAAAAACAGAAAATAAAAAAAAATAAAAAATAAAGAAAAACGCGTCGAATTTTAAACCTGTCAGTTGAATTTCTGAACCCCGCGACTCGCGGGGTTTGGTGCCTTGAATACCGCAACTCGCGGAGGGGACCTGACACCAACAGGAAGCCCTAATCCTGCATTTATTACGGAGTATAATTAATTATTATTAATTAAATTATAATTAGGGTTAAATATTTAATTAATTTAGTATTTAATTTAAGTTTTAATTAATTTGTATATTTAGTTTATTAAGTTTAATTAAATTGTAAAATTAATACTTTTAATAAATAAATAATATAAAAATAATATTTTTATAAAAAAATTGTACTTTTTACAACTTTTTGTATATTTTTATATTTTGTTCCTTTTTAATCGTTTTAGCGTAACTTTTGTATTTTCGCTCATATTTAGTTTTAAACTTAGTTTTTGCCATAGTTATTTTTACTTCT
Organism: Rutidosis leptorrhynchoides; assembly: GCF_046630445.1. Lineage (NCBI taxonomy): Eukaryota > Viridiplantae > Streptophyta > Magnoliopsida > Asterales > Asteraceae > Rutidosis > Rutidosis leptorrhynchoides. The sequence continues at coordinate 292,739,518 of NC_092335.1, forward strand.
AGATTTTTAGGCTTTGCCGTAGAATTTCTTATGTGCTTTTTCTTTAGACTAAGATTTAGGTACTTTATAATTTTGCGACGCCTTTTTAAGTTTTAGTTTCTTTTTAAGTTATTTCCATTTGGGATTTAGTTTTTCCTGTAAGCTTTAATATTTTTAGACACCTTTTACTATGTATCAATTATCATTCCAATTAGTAATCTCAATTTGCGATTATAATTTTAAGTTAGTTGTAGTAATAAGGTTAGGTTAGTCAATTGTTTTTAAGTTTTATAAGTTTCTTTTATTTTTCCGTCACCTTTTATTTTTCAAACATTTTTCTTTTTCGACCTTTTTCGACGAGCTCTTTTTCTTTCTTATTTCTCGCTATTCTAGTTTTAGGACATAGATTTCTATTCTACTTCTTATCTAAATTTCTTAAAATTACGAAAATTTATTTTAAGTGGTTAAATTGATAGACATCAAAATTTTCTGGTTCGTAGTAATAGTTGGATTTGTACGTGGACCGGGTTATTGGAGCCAAACAGTCCTCAATTATATTGAGACCAAACGAATCCTGCCCCTCTGCTGCATCTTTTGGCTATTCGAAACGTGGGCAAAATTAGAAAAGTCTATTGATTGGATAACTTATTATAATTTTTCTTTCCTTTTAAAAAAAACTAATAGGATATTCAGTGAATGCACCGAGCAAGACGTTCACCACCTTTTGTACGTTCACCACCTGTAACTAGATCAAGACATTTAGTAAATATTACCGCCGTTGATTTTTCTTTAGAATCGTCATCCAGTCGACCAAGTACTCCAGTTCAAATTTTCAATAATCCATTTTTTGAATCCGACCTCACAATTGAGAATCAGGAGAATATTCAGGAACGATTCGTAGATCCTGAACCACTAAACTTTCCTCCGGAACCACCAATCATTCAAACAGAGATTGTTGAGGAACGAACCATTAAATCAGAATCCTCTAGTGATTCCGATTCAACAAATTCAATTATGGAGAATCTGGAACCTTTAAGTATGGAAGACCGAATGAGAGCTAAACGCACTGGCCAAGGTCACGCAATTACTCATCCAGACATTAATGCGCCAAATTATGAAATCAAAGGACAAATTCTACACATGGTGACTAATCAATGCCAATTTAGTGGTGCGCCGAAGGAAGATCCAAATGAACATTTACGTACCTTTAATAGGATCTGCACACTATTTAAAATCCGAGAAGTGGAGGATGAACAGATATATCTCATGTTATTTCCCTGGACTTTAAAGGGAGAAGCCAAAGATTGGTTGGAATCGTTACCTGAAGGGGCGATCGATACATGGGACGTTTTAGTTGACAAATTTCTTAAACAATTCTTTCCTGCATCTAAAGCCGTAAGACTTCAAGCAGAAATTGTTAATTTACACAAAAGCCGAATGAAACTCTATATGAGGCGTGGACAAGATATGGAAAGTTATTAAGAGGATGTCCGCAACATGGTTTAGACACCTGTCAAATAGTACAAATATTCTACCAAGGATGCGACATCACTACAAGAAAAGACATAGATATAGCAGCTGGTGGTTCTATTAAGAAGAAAATCGAAACTGATACTTACAAAATTATTGATAACACTGCTTCCCACTCACATGAGTGGCACCAAGAAAAACATATCGTTAGATCATCTAAAGCAGCTAGAGCCGATTCTAGCCATGACTTAGATTCCATTTCCGCAAAGATAGATGCTGTGGAAAGACGAATGGAAAAGATGACTAAGGATATTCACTCAATACGAATTAGTTGTGAGCAGTGTGGAGGACCACATTTGACAAAAGATTGTCTCAGTATTGAATTAACAATGGAACAAAGAGAGAATATTTCATACATAAACCAAAGGCCTGGAAATAATTATCAGAATAATTATCAACCGCCAAGACCAATTTACAATCAAAACCAAAATTATAACAGAAATATTCCATACAACAACCAACAAGGTCCTAGCAATCAACAAGTATCCAATAATACTTACAATCAGCAAAGACCTAATTTTCAAAACAAACCACCACAACAAACCGATGATAAAAAGCCGAATTTAGAAGATATGATGACGAAGCTAGTTGAAACTCAAACGCAGTTTTTCACATCTCAGAAACAAACTAATGAACAAAATGCTCAAGCATTTAGAAATCAACAAGCTTCTATTCAAAATATGGAACAAGAAGTAAGTAACCTAGCAAGGTTAATAGGTGAAAGAAAACCGGGAAGTCTACCTAGTGATACAAATGCTAACCCCCGGAATAAAACAGCTAAAGCCATTACCACAAGAAGTGGTACAACACTTAAACCACCTGAAATACCTGTAACTTCTGATGAAGCTATTCCTACTCCACAAGAACCACAACCTGAACAAGTTAAGGAAAAAGAACCGGTAGTTGAAAAGGTTAATGAAGATAACACAGTTTAGGCTAAACCTTATGTTAAACCATACGAACCACCACTTCCTTATCTGAGTAAAATGAAGAAAGAGAAACTTGAAGCCGAGCAATTCAAATTCTTGGATATGTTTAAACAGATAAATGTAAATCTTCCTTTCATTGATGTAATTTCAGGAATGCCTAGATATGCTAAATTCTTGAAAGATCTAATCTCAAATAGAAAGAAAATGGAAGAACTCTCGGCTGTTACTATGAATGATAATTGTTCAGCAGTGCTGTTGAATAAGATACCAGAAAAACTATCTGATCCAGGAAGTTTCACAATTCCATGTTTTCTGGGTAGTCTTAGTTCAATAGAAGCATTGGCAGACTTAGGTGCTAGTATAAATCTAATGCCGTATTCACTATACGCTAAACTAGACCTTGGAGAATTGAAACCAACCAGAATAAGCATACAACTAGCCGATAGATCAATAAAATATCCTAGAGGGATAATGGAGAACATGCTAGTTAAAGTTGGTACTTTAGTATTTCCAGTAGATTTTGTTGTTTTGGACATGGAAGAAGATTCTCAAGTTCCTCTCATATTAGGAAGACCATTCTTAAACACGGCTAAAGCAATGATAGACGTGTTCGGTAAGAAATTGACCCTAAGTATAGAGGATGAGAGTGTTACCTTTTCAGTTGATAGAGCAATGCAACAACCGCAATCTGCAGATGATACATGTTATTATATTCAAACTATAGATGCACATGCAGAATTATTAGAAGAATTTCCAGAATTACAAGGAACAGGAGAATGTTCTTTAGGAGAAGATAATGAACCAATTGATGAAGCTGAAATGTTAGCTACACCTATAGCTAATGGATATGAACCAACAACAGAAGAAATTCAAATGCTAAAAGAAGAAGACAGATATCGATACAAATCATCGATAGAAGAACCTCCGAAATTAGAGTTAAAGCCACTTCCAAACCATTTGGAATACGCTTATTTACATGGTGAATCTGAATTACCTGTAATAATATCGTCTTCTCTTACTGAAAATGAGAAATCACAACTCATTTCTGTGTTGAAAGCTCATAAACCAGCCATTGCATGGAAGATTCATGATATTAAAGGAATAAGTCCTTCGTATTGCACACATAAAATCCTTATGGAAGAAGGTCATAAAACGTATGTGCAACGCCAACGAAGACTAAATCCAAATATGCAAGATGTAGTTAAAAAAGAGATTATTAAACTGCTAGATGCAGGTTTGATATATCCAATTTCTGATAGTCCATGGGTAAGCCCAGTTCAATGCGTGCCTAAGAAGGGTGGCATGACTGTCATTACAAATGAGAAAAATGAGCTTATTCCTACTAGGACTGTAACAGGATGGCGTGTATGTATTGATTATAGAAAATTAAATGACGCCACCAGAAAAGATCACTTTCCCTTACCTTTCATAGATCAAATGTTGGAAAGATTAGCCGGAAATAGTTACTATTATTTTCTAGATGGATTTTCCGGATATTTTCAAATTCCAATAGCACCCGAAGATCAAGAGAAAACCACATTCACGTGCCCTTATGGTACTTTTGCTTACAAACGCATGCCATTTGGACTTTGTAACGCCCCTACAACCTTTCAAAGGTGTATGATGGCGATTTTTTACGACATGATAGAAGAATGCATGGAAGTTTTCATGGATGACTTTTCAGTCTTCGGTGATACATTTGAATCATGTCTAGTTAATCTGGAACGAATGCTTATTAGATGCGAACAATCAAATCTAGTACTTAATTGGGAGAAATGCCATTTCATGGTTAAAGAAGGCATCGTTCTTGGTCATAAAATTTCAAAAGAAGGAATTGAAGTGGATAGAGCTAAAGTAGATGTAATTGCTAAACTTCCACATCCCACCAATGTTAGAGGAGTTAGGAGTTTTCTAGGGCATGCCGGTTTTTACCGACGTTTCATAAAAGATTTTTCTAAAATTGCCACTCCTATGAATAAACTCCTAGAAAAGGATGCTCCATTCATCTTTTTAGATGAGTGTATCAAATCTTTTAATATTCTTAAAGAAAAACTTATTAATGCGCCGATCATGATAACACCAAATTGGAATCTACCATTTGAACTAATGTGCGATGCAAGTGATTTTGCAATGGGAGCCGTTTTAGGACAAAGGATTGAAAAACGATTTCAACCTATATATTATGCTAGTAAGACGTTACAAAGAGCACAAACAAACTATACAACTACTGAAAAAGAACTCCTTGCTATTGTCTTTGCTTTTGACAAATTTCGATCATATCTCATTCTAGCAAAAACGGTGGTCTATACCGACCATTCTGCTCTTAGATACCTATTTTCAAAACAAGATGCTAAACCAAGACTAATCCGTTGGATCTTACTCTTACAAGAGTTTGATATTGAAATCCGAGATAAAAGAGGAGCAGAAAATCTCGCCGCTGATCATCTTTCTCGTCTTGAAAATCCCGAATTAGAAGTTCTAAATGAATCGGCCATACAAGACAACTTTCCTGATGAATATCTATTGAAGATAGATTATAATGAAATTCCATGGTTTGCAGACTATGCAAACTATTTAGTATGTGGATTCCTTGAAAAAGGATTATCATACCAAAGACGAAAGAAATTCTTTAGTGATATAAAACACTATTTTTGGGAAGATCCACATCTGTTTAAAAGTTGTCCCGATGGAATAATACGCCGATGTGTATTTGGAGATGAAGCTAGTAAAATATTAAACCATTGTCACACAGGACCAACAGGAGGGCATTATGGGCCTCAACTAACAGCAAGAAAAGTTTATGATGCTGGATTCTATGGGCCTACAATTTACAAAGACGCACACCTTCTTTGAAAATCCTGTGATGCTTGTCAAAGGGCCGAAAAAATAAGTCAACGTGATGAAATGCCACAAAATGTCATCCAAGTATGTGAAGTATTTGACATTTGGGGTATTAACTTTATGGGTCCATTTCCAAAATCTCATAATAATCTATATATACTCGTAGCCATTGATTATGTATCTAAATGGGCGGAAGCACAAGCTCTCCCAACTAACGATGCACGAGTTGTAGTCAACTTTTTAAAACGTCTTTTTGCAAGGTTTGGAACACCAAAAGCTTTAATAAGTGATCGGGGTACTCATTTCTGTAATAATCAACTTGAGAAAGTTCTTAAAAGATATGGAGTAACTCATAAAATCTCCACCGCATATCATCCACAAACAAGTGGACAAGTTGAAAATATCAACCGAGCTTTAAAACGTATTCTAGAGAAAACCGTAGGATCAAATCCGAAGGAATGGTCCATTAAATTAGAGGATGCACTCTGGGCTTTTAGAACAGCCTACAAAACTCCAATTGGAACCACACCTTTTAGACTTGTTTATGGAAAAGCATGTCATCTTCCAGTAGAAATTGAACACAAAGCATTTTGGGCTTTGAAGACATGTAATCTTGATTTACATGAAGCCGGACGTCTACGATTAAGTCAACTAAACGAATTAGAAGAATTAAGACATGAAGCATACGAAAATTCGTTAATCTATAAAGAAAGATAGAAGAAATGGCATGATAAAAGAATCAGAAGTTCAAAAGAATTTAAAGAAGGAGACAGAGTTCTTCTTTTCAATTCACGATTCAAGCTATTTCCTGGAAAATTGAAATCAAGATGGTCTGGACCATTCATAGTCAAAAGAGTTTTCCCATACGGAACGATAGAATTAATAAATTCAAATGGGATTGAATTTAAAGTTAATGGTCACAGAGTTAAACATTACATACATGGTCCGATGGAAGTTGACAATGAAGTTAATCATAATTTCACCACCCAAGAAAACCTTCAAAATGAAAACATAAATATGTTATCAATAACATATGAAAAATCAAAAGTGGAATATAGGGAGGATTCAAATTTGAGTGATGAAGAAGAATTCCTATACAAACCTCCCATTCCAAGAAACGAAGAAAAATGTGAACAAGAAATTCAAATAGAAATGAAAGAACCAAGGAAAGAACACCCGAAAAAAGTTTACAAACCAACTCGACTTACTAAAGCAGGAGACCCGGGTGAATTTATCATTTCTTGCTTACTTAATGATGGTGCTGTATATAATGGACTCGCAGATTTAGGAGCAAGTGCAAATATTATGCCTCTTTCCTTATACAAAATATTAGGCATGGGTAAATTAAAACCAACCAAAATAGGTGTTCAATCATTTGACCAAACCATTAAACACCCGGTTGGAATAGCAAATAATTTACTTGTTAACGTGGGAAGTTTGACCTTTGTTGCAAACTTCATAGTGATTAATATAGAGGAAAACCTTGATGTTCCTCTAATTCTAGGTCGCCCATTTTTAGCAACCACCGAGGCATTCATTGATATAAGAGAAGGTAGAATAACACTTAGGGATGGTGATACATCAATCACCTTTGTGAACCAAAAGTTTAGATCTCCACAAACCAAAACTGTTAGACCAATAAAAACGCATAAGTGTGGGGAAGATGAAGAAACACTTAATGATGATCCAATCACAAAGAATGCCGTTGATGATACGAAATTAGATGAACCCATTTTTAACAGTTCAACGAAGAAACTTTATAAACGGATTCACGATGCTAAGATTAAAGGAAACTTTAAGTTATATGGGATTTTGGGTATTAAAACAATTTCCTATGCCTTCATTTTGATAGAACGAATAAAAAAAAAATGACACATATACAGCAGAAGCTGTTACGAACAGAAAAAAAATAGAAAAATAAAAAATAAACTCAAAATGTGATTTTGAAATTGAGATCGTTTTAGACTATCATCTCAATATGAAATATGCCCCAAATCAGTCTTGAAAACTTTTTAGATCCTCAATTGAACCTGTAACATAAAGCTATTTACGAATTTGCTCAAGAACACGAACTTTGACTTTTTCTTTTTAAGATTTGACTTCGAAAATTCGATCTCGATATTAGAAATTGGCAATTGAAACTTTCCAGATAGATTAAGTAAAATATTCCTAATAAAATTGTTTTAACACATTTTGAAATTTAGCTAAAAATTGAGCTGCTTGAAAATTACAACCAAGAACAGGGTTCGATAGGCTTCTGCTTCTATTTTCCTGTTTTAATTTGATAGATTGAGTTGATTACTATTGGTAATGGAATAAGTTGTTGAGTGTGTGTTGGAATACAGCAATGTACTCTGAATTGATCGATTATAATTCACTGATTAAGTCGACAACAATTTTCTCAAAAAAATATAAAAAGGAAGAAAGGGATTGATAACTGAGTTTGGATTGTATTGCATCATGATTGTACGAATTTTAGACAGGAAAACAAATCAGAAAAAGCTAGACAATGACTGGAAACATATTACGTATAAGGTTTTATTCATTCCTGTGTATATCCGTATATATATGTAAATTTATTTATATATAACTGTATAATTATTAGTATATAATCTATATATATATATATATATATATATATATATATATATATATATATATATATATATATATATATATATATATATATATATATATATATATATATATATATATATCTGTTTCTACTATATAATACGGATTAATTTATATTAATAACTAATAAATATATTAATAATTATAATTCCATTAATATTATTAAAAATAATAAAAATACTAATATTAATACAATAATAATATTAATGATAATATTAATAATTCTAATAATCATAAAAAAAATAACCTAAATAAAATGATAACAATAATGCTATTAATAACCCTACTTATGATGATATTATTATTAATGATAATATAACAACTTATTCATATTAAATTTCATATATTTTATAGTAGAAAATATAATAATATTAATAATACAAATATTATTATTAATATTAATTTTAACACTAATATTAATAATCATGAAAGTAATAATCATATTATTAATATAACACTTATACGTTGTCTTCTAATTACATATAATATATTGATTTACATTATGTATTACTTATTTTATATATTAACATATTTGACTATTTATATATTACAATATGCATATAATATTTATTATACATTGCAATCATATATATTTATATATAAATTCATTTTAACTTACACTTTAATTATTCTAAAGCTTATTTTAGATATTTAATTTTAATGTTTACATTATGTTCTATAATTTTAAATTACTACACATATTTATATTTACATATATATATGTACAATTTTATTTACCAACAATGGTTCGTGAATCATCGGAATTAGTCATAGAGTAATTGATTACGTGACTATAGTTCCAAAACTTTTGAGGTTAATAAAATACAGACTTTGCTTATCGTGTCGGAAACATATAAAGATAAAGTTTAAATTCAGTCAGAAATTCCCGGGTCGTCACAGTACCTACCCATTAAAGAAATTTCGTCCCGAAATTTGAGTGTGGTGGTCATGGCTAACAATAAAATGTTTTCATGACGATTATGAGTTGAAAATTAGAGTTTTATCATCATTGAGTAATATGGATAAAACAATTCGATTAATCGATGAGTATGAGTGAAACTATCATAAGAGAGTGAAATTAATAAATGAAGTTTCTTTTTAACTTTTGACGTTGCCTTGGTTGAATTTAGAAAATGAGGTGCATCCTAACTTTTGACATAGTCAGGGTTGAATTTCGAAAATAAGGTGCGTCTTAGCTTTTGACGTTGACTTGGTTGAATTCCGTAATTCAAGAGATTTAAAGAAAATCTTCAAAATCTAAAAGATTTGATTCTCCGGCAAGTAAGGAAATTCAGATCTCTATAATTAAGTATGGTGATCTGCCTCGATTACTCTGTCTGATATTTCCATTATAAATTAAACTTTTTCCGTTCCATTAATTTCCACCACTCCCATTCTCTATACTTTCATTCTTAATTCTTACTTCTAAAAGATTTTGAAAATGCTTCATCCAGTTCTAATCATTGATATTTTCCTAATTATCCTTTCTGTCATCCTTCTTTTTAATCTTCCACCAGAAGAATCTGTTTACTTCTACTATTACCTTGGGGTAATACTATTCTTGATTATACCGTGTCTTTATATTGCTATTCTTATTAATATCCACGGTTTGTAAATTATGCGTTGTTATCGGGCTTTATATCTCTCCTTATATTTTAATATCCCCCTTTCTGTTTCCTAATATTATTGTCATCCACAATTAATACTCCATCTTATTTGCTGCGATTTATACTCCAATTTCTATTTCAGAGTTTTGTCCCTTCGTTTCTTCTTCTGGCGATTTGGCATACTTGTAATGGTCCAGAATTCGCAAATAATAGTTTCAGAATGAACATTATTAATGTTCTAAATAAGAAATGGTAATAGCACAATGAAATGTCCCGTTCTTATTGATTAAAAACGTTCCATATTAATTGATTTCGTTGCGAGGTTTTGACCTCTATATGAGACATTTTTCAAAGACTGCATTCATTTTAAAACAAACCATAACTTTTATTTCATCAATAAAGGTTTAAAAAGCTTTACGTAGATTATCAAATAATGATAATCTAACATAACCTGTTTACACACGACCATTACATAATGGTTTACAATACAAATATGTTACAACAAAATAAGTTTTTGAATGCAGTTTTTACACAATATCATACAAGCATGGACTCCAAATCTCGTCCTTATTTAAGTATGCGACAGCGGAAGCTCTTAATAATCACCTGAGAATAAACATGCTTAAAACGTCAACAAAAATGTTGGTGAGTTATAGGTTTAACCTATATATATCAAATCATAATAATAGACCACAAGATTTCATATTTCAATACACATCCCATACATAGAGATAAAAATCATTCATATGGTGAACACCTGGTAACCGACATTAACAAGATGCATATATAAGAATATCCCCATCATTCCGGGACACCCTTCGGATATGATATAAATTTCGAAGTACTAAAGCATCCGGTACTTTGGATGGGGTTTGTTAGGCCCAATAGATCTATCTTTAGGATTCGCGTCAATTAGGGTGTCTGTTCCCTAATTCTTAGATTACCAGACTTTATAAAAAGGGGCATATTCGATTTCGATAATTCAACCATAGAATGTAGTTTCACGTACTTGTGTCTATTTTGTAAATCATTTATAAAACCTGCATGTATTCTCATCCCAAAAATATTAGATTTTAAAAGTGGAACTATAACTCACTTTCACAGATTTTTACTTCGTCGGGAAGTAAGACTTGGCCACTGGTTGATTCACGAACCTATAACAATATATACATATATATCAAAGTATGTTCAAAATATATTTACAACACTTTTAATATATTTTGATGTTTTAAGTTTATTAAGTCAGCTGTCCTCGTTAGTAACCTACAACTAGTTGTCCACAGTTAGATGTACAGAAATAAATCGATAAATATTATCTTGAATCAATCCACGACCCAGTGTATACGTATCTCAGTATTGATCACAACTCAAACTATATATATTTTGGAATCAACCTCAACCCTGTATAGCTAACTCCAACATTCACATATAGAGTGTCTATGGTTGTTCCGAAATATATATAGATGTGTCGACATGATAGGTCGAAACATTGTATACGTGTCTATGGTATCTCAAGATTACATAATATACAATACAAGTTGATTAAGTTATGGTTGGAATAGATTTGTTACCAATTTTCACGTAGCTAAAATGAGAAAAATTATCCAATCTTGTTTTACCCATAACTTCTTCATTTTAAATCCTTTTTGAGTGAATCAAATTGCTATGGTTTCATATTGAACTCTATTTTATGAATCTAAACAGAAAAAGTATAGGTTTATAGTCGGAAAAATAAGTTACAAGTCGTTTTTGTAAAGGTAGTCATTTCAGTCGAAAGAACGACGTCTAGATGACCATTTTAGAAAACATACTTCCACTTTGAGTTTAACCATAATTTTTGGATATAGTTTCATGTTCATAATAAAAATCATTTTCTCAGAATAACAACTTTTAAATCAAAGTTTATCATAGGTTTTAATTAACTAACCCAAAACAGCCCGCGGTGTTACTACGACGGCGTAAATCCGGTTTTACGGTGTTTTTCGTGTTTCCAGGTTTTAAATCATTAAGTTAGCATATCATATAGATATAGAACATGTGTTTAGTTGATTTTAAAAGTCAAGTTAGAAGGATTAACTTTTGTTTGCGAACAAGTTTAGAATTAACTAAACTATGTTCTAGTGATTACAAGTTTAAACCTTCGAATAAGATAGCTTTATATGTATGAATCGAATGATGTTATGAACATCATTACTACCTTAAGTTCCTTGGATAAACCTATTGGAAAAGAGAAAAATGGATCTATCTTCAACGGATCCTTGGATGGCTCGAAGTTCTTGAAGCAGAATCATGACACGAAAACAAGTTCAAGTAAGATCATCACTTGAAATAAGATTGTTATAGTTATAGAAATTGAACCAAAGTTTGAATATGATTATTACCTTGTATTAGAATGATAACCTACTGTAAGAAACAAAGATTTCTTGAGGTTGGATGATCACCTTACAAGATTGGAAGTGAGCTAGCAAACTTGAAAGTATTCTTAATTTTATGTAACTAGAACTTGTAGAATTTATGAAGAACACTTAGAACTTGAAGATAGAACTTGAGAGAGATCAATTAGATGAAGAAAATTGAAGAATTAAAGTATTTGTAGGTGTTTTTGGTCGTTGGTGTATGGATTAGATATAAAGGATATGTAATTTTGTTTTCATGTAAATAAGTCATGAATGATTACTCATATTTTTGTAATTTTATGAGATATTTCATGCTAGTTGCCAAATGATGGTTCCCACATGTGTTAGGTGACTCACATGGGCTGCTAAGAGCTGATCATTGGAGTGTATATACCAATAGTACATACATCTAAAAGCTGTGTATTGTACGAGTACGAATACGGGTGCATACGAGTAGAATTGTTGATGAAACTGAACGAGGATGTAATTGTAAGCGTTTTTGTTAAGTAGAAGTATTTTGATAAGTGTATTGAAGTCTTTCAAAAGTGTATAAATACATATTAAAACACTACATGTATATACATTTTAACTGAGTCGTTAAGTCATCGTTAGTCGTTACATGTAAGTGTTGTTTTGAAACCTTTAGGTTAACGATCTTGTTAAATGTTGTTAACCCAATGTTTATAATATCAAATAAGATTTTAAATTATTATATTATCATGATATTATCATGTATGAATATCTCTAAATATGCTATATATACATTAAATATCTTTACAACGATAATCGTTACATATATGTCTCGTTTAAAATCATTAAGTTAGTAGTCTTGTTTTTACATATGTAGTTCATTGTTAATATACTTAATGATATGTTTACTTATCATAGTATCATGTTAACTATATATATATATATATATATATATATCCATATATATGTCATCATATAGTTTTTACAAGTTTTAACGTTCGTGAATCACCGGTCAACTTGGGTGGTCAATTGTCTATATGAAACATATTTCAATTAATCAAGTCTTAACAAGTTTGATTGCTTAACATGTTAGAAACATTTAATCATGTAAATATCAATCTCAATTAATATATATAAACGTGGAAAAGTTCGGGTCACTACAGTACCTACCCGTTAAATAAATTTCGTCCCGAAATTTTAAGCAGTTGAAGGTGTTGACGAATCTTCTGGAAATAGATGCGGGTATTTCTTCTTCATCTGATCTTCACGCTCCCAGGTGAACTCGGGTCCTCTACGAGCATTCCATCGAACCTTAACAATTGGTATCTTGTTTTGCTTAAGTCTTTTAACCTCACGATCCATTATTTCGACTGGTTCTTCGATGAATTGGAGTTTTTCATTGATTTGGATTTCATCTAACGGAATAGTGAGATCTTCTTTAGCAAAACATTTCTTCAAATTCGAGACGTGGAAAGTGTTATGTACAGCCACGAGTTGTTGAGGTAACTCAATTCGGTAAGCTACTGGTCCGACACGATCAATAATCTTGAATGGTCCAATATACCTTGGATTTAATTTCCCTCGTTTACCAAATCGAACAACGCCTTTCCAAGGTGCAACTTTAAGCATGACCATCTCTCCAATTTCAAATTCTATATCTTTTCTTTTAATGTCAGCGTAGCTCTTTTGTCGACTTTGGGCGGTTTTCAACCGTTGTTTAATTTGGATGATATTCTCGGTAGTTTCTTGTATAATCTTCGGACCCGTAATCTGTCTATCCCCCACTTCACTCCAACAAATCGGAGACCTGCACTTTCTACCATAAAGTGCTTCAAACGGCACCATCTGAATGCTTGAATGGTAGCTGTTGTTGTAGGAAAATTATGCTAACGGTAGATGTCGATCCCAACTGTTTCCGAAATCAATAACACATGCTCGTAGCATGTCTTCAAGCGTTTGTATCGTCCTTTCGCTCTGCCCATCAGTTTGTGGATGATAGGCAGTACTCATGTCTAGACGAGTTCCTAATGCTTGCTGTAATGTCTGCCAGAATCTTGAAATAAACCTGCCATCCCTATCAGAGATAATAGAGATTGGTATTCCATGTCTGGAGACGACTTCCTTCAAATACAGTCATGCTAACTTCTCCATCTTGTCATCTTCTCTTATTGGCAGGAAGTGTGCTGATTTGGTGAGACGATCAACTATTACCCAAATAGTATGAAAACCACTTGCAGTCCTTGGCAATTTAGTGATGAAATCCATGGTAATGTTTTCCCATTTCCATTCTGGGATTTCGGGTTGTTGAAGTAGACCTGATGGTTTCTGATGCTCAGCTTTGACCTTAGAACACGTCAAACATTCTCCTACGTATTTAGCAACATCGGCTTTCATACCCGGCCACCAAAAATGTTTCTTGAGATCCTTGTACATCTTCCCCGTTCCAGGATGTATTGAGTATCTGGTTTTATGAGCTTCTCTAAGTACCATTTCTCTCATATCTCCAAATTTTGGTACCCAAATCCTTTCAGCCCTATACCGGGTTCCGTCTTCCCGAATATTAAGATGCTTCTCCGATCCTTTGGGTATTTCATCATTTAAATTTCCCACTTTTAAAACTCCTTGTTGCGCCTCCTTTATTTGAGTAGTAAGGTTATTATGAATCATTATATTCATAGATTTTACTCGAATGGGTTCTCTGTCCTTCCTGCTCAAGGCATCGGCTACCACATTTGCCTTTCCCGAGTGGTAACGAATCTCAAAGTCGTAATCATTCAACAATTCAATCCACCTACGCTGCCTCATATTCAGTTGTTTCTGATTAAATATGTGTTGAAGACTTTTGTGGTCGGTATATATAATACTTTTGACCCCATACAAGTAGTTCCTCCAAGTCTTTAATGCAAAAACAACCGCGCCTAATTCCAAATCATGCGTCGTATAATTTTGTTCGTGAATCTTCAATTGTCTAGACGCATAAGCAATCACCTTCGTTCGTTGCATTAATACACAACCGAGACCTTGCTTTGATGCATCACAATAAATCACAAAATCATCATTCCCTTCAGGCAATGACAATATAGGTGCCGTAGTTAGCTTTTTCTTCAATAACTGAAACGCTTTCTCTTGTTCATCATTCCATTCAAATTTCTTCCCTTTATGCGTTAATGCAGTCAAGGGTTTTGCTATTCTGGAAAAGTCTTGGATGAACCTTCTGTAGTAACCAGCTAGTCCTAAAAACTGGCGTATGTGTTTCGGAGTTTTCGGGATTTCCCACTTTTCAATAGTTTCTATCTTTGCCGGATCCACCTTAATACCTTCTTTGTTCACTATGTGACCGAGGAATTGAACTTCTTCCAACCAAAATGCACACTTTGAAAACTTAGTGTACAATTCTTCCTTCCTCAATACTTCTAACACCTTTCTCAAATGTTCACCGTGTTCTTGGTCATTCTTTGAGTAAATAAGTATGTCATCAATGAAAACAATGACAAACTTGTCAAGGTATGGTCCACACACTCGGTTCATAAGGTCCATGAACACAGCTGGTGCATTAGTTAAACCAAACGGCATGACCATAAACTCGTAATGACCGTAACGTATTCTGAAAGCAGTCTTTGGAATATCATCTTCTTTCACCCGCATTTGATGATACCCGGAACGTAAGTCAATCTTTGAATAAACAGACGAGCCTTGTAGTTGATCAAATAAGTCATCGATTCTCGGTAGTGGGTAGCGGTTCTTGATGGTAAGTTTGTTCAACTCTCGGTAGTCGATACACAACCTGAATGTACCATCTTTCTTCTTGACAAACAAAACAGGAGCTCCCCACGGTGATGTGCTTGGTCGAATGAAACCACGCTCTAAAAGTTCTTGTAATTGGCTTTGCAGTTCTTTCATCTCGCTGGGTGCGAGTCTGTAAGGAGCACGAGCTATTGGTGCAGCTCCTGGTACAAGATCTATTTGAAATTCAACGGATCGATGTGGGGGTAATCCCGGTAATTCTTTCGAAAATACATCGGGAAATTCTTTTGCGACGGGAACATCATTGATGCTCTTTTCTTCAGTTTGTACTTTCTCGACGTGTGCTAGAATAGCATAGCAACCTTTTCTTATTAGTTTTTGTGCCTTCAAATTACTAATAAGATGTGTTGCCCTTTTCTCCGTACACCATTAAGGGTTTTCCTTTTTCTCGTATAATGCGAATTGCATTTTTGTAACAAACGATCTCTGCTTTCACTTCTTTCAACCAGTCCATACCGATTATCACATCAAAACTCCTTAACTCTACTGGTATCAAATCAATCTTAAATATTTCGCTAACCAGTTTAATATCTCGATTCCGACATATATTATCTGCTGAAATTAATTTACCATTTGCTAATTCGAGTAAAAATTTACTATCCAAAGGCGTCAATGGACAACTTAATTTAGCACAAAAATCTCTACTCATATAGCTTCTATCCGCACCCGAATCAAATAAAACGTAAGCAGATTTATTGTCAATAAGAAACATACCCGTAACAAGCTCCGGGTCTTCCTGTGCCTCTGCCACATTAATATTGAAAACTATTCTGCGGCCTTGTCCATTCGTGTTCTCCTGGTTCGGGCAATTTCTAATAATGTGGCTCAGTTTTCCACATTTATAACAAACTACATTGGCATAACTTGCTCCGACACTACTTGCTCCGCCATTACTCGTTCCGACACCATTTGTTCCTTTCGTTCTATTAACCCCTGGTCCGTAGACCTCACACTTCGCCGCGCTATGACCATTTCTTTTACACTTGTTGCAAAATTTGGTGCAGAACCCCAAGTGATACTTTTCACACCTTTGGCATAGCTGCTTCTGATTGTTGTTGTTGTTGCGGTTATTATTGTTGTTGGGATGATTGTTGTAGTTGCTGCTGTTGTTGTTGTTGTTGTTGTTGTTGTTGTTGTTGTTGTTGTTGGGCCGTTTGTTGTAGTTGCGATTGATGTTGCGATTGCTGGGATAATTGTTGCGATTATTGTTGTAATTGCTGTTGTTGTTGTTGTATTGGTGATTCTTATCACCGTTTTCCTCCCACTTCCTTTTGACTTGATTCACATTGGTCTCTTTAGCAGTCTGTTCTTTAATTCTTTCTTCAATCTGGTTCACTAGTTTGTGAGCCATTCTACATGCCTGTTGTATGGAGGCGGGCTCGTGTGAACTTATATCTTCTTGGATTCTTTCCGGTAATCCTTTCACAAACGCGTCGATCTTCTCTTCCTCATCTTCGAATGCTCCCGGACACAATAGGCACAATTCTGTGGATCGTCTTTCGTACGTGGTAATATCAAATCCTTGGGTTCGTAACCCTCTAAGTTCTGTCTTGAGCTTATTGACCTCGGTTCTGGGACGGTATTTCTCGTTTATCAAGTGCTTGAATGCTGACCACGGTAGTGCGTACACATCGTCTTGTCCCACTTGCTCTAGATAGGTATTCCACCATGTTAACGCAGAACCTGTGAAGGTATGCGTAGCATACTTTACTTTGTCCTCTTCAGTACACTTACTTATGGTAAACACCGATTCGACCTTCTCGGTCCACCGTTTCAATCCGATCGGTCCTTTAGTTCCATAAAATTCCAAAGGTTTGCAGGCAGTGCATTCTTTGTAGGTGCATCCTACACGATTTCCTGTACTGCTAGATCCAAGGTTATTGTTGGTATGTAGCGCAGCCTGTACTGAGGCTATGTTTGAAGCTAGAAAAGTACGGAATTCCTCTTCATTCATATTCACGGTGTGTCGAGTAGTCGGTGCCATTTCCTTCAAAATAGTCAAATGGAACAAGTTAATCATACAGAATATTAAGAGTAGTTAATAGTATTTCGTAGCATAATATGAACTCATTTATAAAAGCTTTTTCTTCATATTAGCGTTTTATAAGTTTAAATTCGGGTAGTACCTACCCGTTAAGTTCATACTTAGTAGCTAATATACAATTCAACTACTATAATTCTATATGAAAAACTGATTATAATAATATTTCGCGTTCAAACTTTTACACAATATTTTACAAACTTACAATACCGCTTATTTTACATAAAGCATGAAATATAGCACACAATAACTTTGATACAAGATAGTTGTGAAGATAATTCTAGCTAGTACACAAGTCGTTCAGCAAAGGCAATAAAGACACGTAATTCATACGTCCAGAAACAAGTCATGCATTCTGGTTTTACTAGGACTACTTCCCATCCTTGGTCTTGTGGAATATAACCGTTATGGCCGTTGATAAGACAGCGTGTTGTAACGTCGTCAAAGGGACGAGGGTTACGTAATGTCCAACAGTCGCGTAATAATCTAAAAACCTCATTTCTTACCCCAATTACCGACTCCGTCACTTGTAGGAACGTTTTGTTTAATAGTTGTAGGCCGATGTTCTTGTTCTCACTTTGGTGAGAAGCGAACATTACTAATCCGTAAGCATAACATGCTTCTTTATGTTGCATGTTAGCCGCTTTTTCTAAATCACGAAGTCCAATATTCGGATATATTGAGTCAAAATAATTTCTTAACCCATTGCGTAAAATAGCATTTGGGTTCCCCGCAATATATGTGTCAAAGTAAACACATCGTAACTTATGGATTTCCCAATGTGATATTCCCCATCTTTCGAACGAAAGCCTTTTATAAACCAAGGCATTCTTGGAACGTTCTTTGAATGTCTTACAAACTGATCTCGCTTTAAATAGTTGTGCCGAAGAATTCTGACCGACTCTAGACAAGATTTCATCAATCATGTCTCCGGGTAGGTCTCTTAAAATATTGGGTTGTCTATCCATTTTGTGTTTTTATACTGTAAAATAGACAAGAGTTAGATTCATAAAAAAAATACTTATTAATACAAGCAATTTTTACATATATCATAAAGCATAAGCACACTATATTACATATATTACACCACACGAATACAACTATCTTATTCCGACTCGCTTGTTTCTTCTTCTTCGGTTTTGGTTCATTTTACCAAGTTTCTAGGGATATATGATGTTCCCCTAATACGAGCCGTAATTTTCCACATTGGTTTAGAAAAACCTGGTGGTTTAGAGGTTCCCGGGTCATTGTTACAACTTAAGGACTTCGGGGGTTAACGATACATATAAAGTTCATCGGGGTTGGAATTAGATTTCTCTATTTTTATGCCCTTTTCCTTATTATTTTCTTTTGCCTTTTTAAATTCAGTTGGGGTAATTTCTATAACATCATCGGAATTCTCGTCGGAATCCGATTCATCGGAGAATTGGTAATCCTCCCAATATTTTGCTTCCTTGGCGGAAACACCATTGACCATAATTAACCTTGGTCGGTTGGTTGAGGATTTTCTTTTACTTAACCGTTTTATTATTTCCCCCACCGGTTCTATTTCTTCATCCGGTTCCTCCTCTTCCGGTTCTGATTCTTCTTCCGGTTCCGACTCTTCTTCCGGGTCCTCTTCGGGAACTTGTGAATCAGTCCACGAATCATTCCAATTTACATTTGACTCTTCATTATTATTAGGTGAGTCAATGGGACTTGTTCTAGAGGTAGACATCTATCACATAATATCAAACGCGTTAAGAGATTAATATATCACATAATATTCTCATGTTAAAAATATATAGTTTCCAACAAAATTTGTTAAGCAATCATTTTTCAAGTAAACACGGTCGAAGTCCAGACTCACTAATGCATCCTAACAAACTCGATAAGACACACTAATGCAAAATTCTGGTTCTCTAAGACCAACGCTCGGATACCAACTGAAATGTCCCGTTCTTATTGATTAAAAACGTTCCATATTAATTGATTTCGTTGCGAGGTTTTGACCTCTATATGAGACATTTTTCAAAGACTGCATTCATTTTAAAACAAAACATAACCTTTATTTCATCAATAAAGGTTTAAAAAGCTTTACGTAGATTATCAAATAATGATAATCTAACATAACCTGTTTACACACGACCATTACATAATGGTTTACAATACAAATATGTTACAACAAAATAAGTTTTTGAATGCAGTTTTTACACAATATCATACAAGCATGGACTCCAAATCTCGTCCTTATTTAAGTATGCGACAGCGAAAGCTCTTAATAATCACCTGAGAATAAACATGCTTAAAACGTCAACAAAAATGTTGGTGAGTTATAGGTTTAACCTATATATATCAAATCATAATAATAGACCACAAGATTTCATATTTCAATACACATCCCATACATAGAGATAAAAATCATTCATATGGTGAACACCTGGTAACCGACATTAACAAGATGCATATATAAGAATATCCCCATCATTCCGGGACACCCTTCGGATATGATATAAATTTCGAAGTACTAAAGCATCCGGTACTTTGGATGGGGTTTGTTAGGCCCAATAGATCTATCTTTAGGATTCGCGTCAATTAGGGTGTCTGTTCCCTAATTCTTAGATTACCAGACTTTATAAAAAGGGGCATATTCGATTTCGATAATTCAACCATAGAATGTAGTTTCACGTACTTGTGTCTATTTTGTAAATCATTTATAAAACCTGCATGTATTCTCATCCCAAAAATATTAGATTTTAAAAGTGGAACTATAACTCACTTTCACAGATTTTTACTTCGTCGGGAAGTAAGACTTGGCCACTGGTTGATTCACGAACCTATAACAATATATACATATATATCAAAGTATGTTCAAAATATATTTACAACACTTTTAATATATTTTGATGTTTTAAGTTTATTAAGTCAGCTGTCCTCGTTAGTAACCTACAACTAGTTGTCCACAGTTAGATGTACAGAAATAAATCGATAAATATTATCTTGAATCAATCCACGACCCAGTGTATACGTATCTCAGTATTGATCACAACTCAAACTATATATATTTTGGAATCAACCTCAACCCTGTATAGCTAACTCCAACATTCACATATAGAGTGTCTATGGTTGTTCCGAAATATATATAGATGTGTCGACATGATAGGTCGAAACATTGTATACGTGTCTATGGTATCTCAAGATTACATAATATACAATACAAGTTGATTAAGTTATGGTTGGAATAGATTTGTTACCAATTTTCACGTAGCTAAAATGAGAAAAATTATCCAATCTTGTTTTACCCATAACTTCTTCATTTTAAATCCTTTTTGAGTGAATCAAATTGCTATGGTTTCATATTGAACTCTATTTTATGAATCTAAACAGAAAAAGTATAGGTTTATAGTCGGAAAAATAAGTTACAAGTCGTTTTTGTAAAGGTAGTCATTTCAGTCGAAAGAACGACGTCTAGATGACCATTTTAGAAAACATACTTCCACTTTGAGTTTAACCATAATTTTTGGATATAGTTTCATGTTCATAATAAAAATCATTTTCTCAGAATAACAACTTTTAAATCAAAGTTTATCATAGTTTTTAATTAACTAACCCAAAACAGCCCGCGGTGTTACTACGACGGCGTAAATCCGGTTTTACGGTGTTTTTCGTGTTTCCAGGTTTTAAATCATTAAGTTAGCATATCATATAGATATAGAACATGTGTTTAGTTGATTTTAAAAGTCAATTTAGAAGGATTAACTTTTGTTTGCGAACAAGTTTAGAATTAACTAAACTATGTTCTAGTGATTACAAGTTTAAACCTTCGAATAAGATAGCTTTATATGTATGAATCGAATGATGTTATGAACATCATTACTACCTTAAGTTCCTTGGATAAACCTATTGGAAAAGAGAAAAATGGATCTATCTTCAACGGATCCTTGGATGGCTCGAAGTTCTTGAAGCAGAATCATGACACGAAAACAAGTTCAAGTAAGATCATCACTTGAAATAAGATTGTTATAGTTATAGAAATTGAACCAAAGTTTGAATATGATTATTACCTTGTATTAGAATGATAACCTACTGTAAGAAACAAAGATTTATTGAGGTTGGATGATCACCTTACAAGATTGGAAGTGAGCTAGCAAACTTGAAAGTATTCTTGATTTTATGTAACTAGAACTTGTAGAATTTATGAAGAACACTTAGAACTTAAAGATAGAACTTGAGAGAGATCAATTAGATGAAGAAAATTGAAGAATTAAAGTGTTTGTAGGTGTTTTTGGTCGTTGGTGTATGGATTAGATATAAAGGATATGTAATTTTGTTTTCATGTAAATAAGTCATGAATGATTACTCATATTTTTGTAATTTTATGAGATATTTCATGCTAGTTGCCAAATGATGGTTCCCACATGTGTTAGGTGACTCAAATGGGCTGCTAAGAGCTGATAATTGGAGTGTATATACCAATAGTACATACATCTAAAAGCTGTGTATTGTACGAGTACGAATACGGGTGTATACGAGTAGAATTGTTGATGAAACTGAACGAGGATGTAATTGTAAGTGTTTTTGTTAAGTAGAAGTATTTTGATAAGTGTATTGAAGTCTTTCAAAAGTGTATAAATACATATTAAAACACTACATGTATATACATTTTAACTGAGTCGTTAAGTCATCGTTAGTCGTTACATGTAAGTGTTGTTTTGAAACCTTTAGGTTAACGATCTTGTTAAATGTTGTTAACCCAATGTTTATAATATCAAATAAGATTTTAAATTATTATATTATCATGATATTATCATGTATGAATATCTCTAAATATGCTATATATACATTAAATATCTTTACAACGATAATCGTTACATATATGTCTCGTTTAAAATCATTAAGTTAGTAGTCTTGTTTTTACATATGTAGTTCATTGTTAATATACTTAATGATATGTTTACTTATCATAGTATCATGTTAACTATATATATATATATATATATATATATATATATATATATATATATATATATATATATATATATATATATATATATATATATATATATATATATATATATATATATATATATATATATATATATCCATATATATGTCATCATATAGTTTTTACAAGTTTTAACGTTCGTGAATCACCGGTCAACTTGGGTGGTCAATTGTCTATATGAAACATATTTCAATTAATCAAGTCTTAACAAGTTTGATTGCTTAACATGTTAGAAACATTTAATCATGTAAATATCAATCTCAATTAATATATATAAACGTGGAAAAGTTCGGGTCACTACACACAATTTGACTTGTCAAATTACCAGAATTCAAGGAAAGATAGGACTATCAAGAAAAATATGTTCTTGATATGTTTATAGATTAGACAGAACGTAAAAGTCGTGTAACATGACACATGATGACGTTATGATCTGTGAATCATCATGTTCCATTTAGTAACTCAGCATGACTTACTGTAATATAATCACGTTGATCAAGTGTCATTATATTATACTAACTCATGCATCAGTTCCCAACATTACTTCAATAACATTCATATTTTAAGCTCGAAAGTTTACAGAATATAGAAACTAATAGTTTCTATATGATGTAACACTGATAGCACGAAGTGATTAATGATTTCAGATAAGAATAGTTATGAAAATATCTTCAGAAATATGGAGGACATTTATAATGAAAGATACGATGATATCTCGGAATTTCTAATATCGATGGTTGATGAAGAAAGATTTTCCGCAAGATTTTAACATGAGTACGGAACAAGATATACGTTGAAGGTTTCATTGGATCCAGAATTACCTGGATTCTTTGGATATGGGGTATGGTTCTTGTATTTGTCCTTGGTCTCCTTCGTGGTTAGCTCAATCCGTTTTTCAGTTCCAATTTTTCCGAGCTTTTCCAACATACTATTCTTTATCATTAAACTTCTGACGATTAAGGTCGTTTACGGTTATCTACAGTTTCTACTGCTTTATTCACCTTTTTCAGCATTCAGAGTATTGATTTGTAGACTGAGTGCTGTTCAGAATTTCAGAATAAAAGACCATAATTCTAAAAGATAAATGTTATACATATAACTGTTGGTGTAGATATGCTGTGCATTTTCAAAGTACTGATTGCTGACTCCCGATAATTGGTATGGCAGTTCTCGTTACAAGATGCGGATGAGTATATGATAAGGTTTCAATGAATAAATATAATAATTTATCGGAGAGATTTAAACCAAGAAGCAACGAGGTTGCTGGTACATCTGCTGGTAATATGGTAGAATATGAAAGGTTCTCTGGTAACAATAAAAGAGCACGCATATTTATCAAGGTTATAATAAGGTTGTTTCGAACGAATAGTCGAAGTTGTCTTCCTGGAGCTGTGACAAGATTCGCTACTTTGAAAGGAATTATTATGTTATTTTAGGTAATAATAACACTAAGGAATTAGCACAACTATGTGTTAAACGTTTACTCAGTTTTCGAGAGTTTTTCAGATGCATAACTATACGCATCAATCTTTTCTTCCGTAAATGAAGTGCGGTTGGTTCATCCTCTCGATTGAAGTGTTTTCAAGAATCATGAAGGATTTGAACGCAGATTTGTAATCGTAAAAATACGATTGAGGTTTAAGATGAAATTAAGTGGCAAACTTGAAGAATTATTTAGTTTCATAGATTATAATTAATATTTTAATTCATTTTAATTGTCCAATGTTTTTAGTCCACAGTCGATAATTCATAGTTGATAGTCCAATAATTAATATATAGTTTAATATATTATATTCCAATTAATTAATACGTATCGTGACCCGTATACGTCTCAGACTCGATCACAACTCAAACTATATATATTATTGTATAATCAACCTCAACCCTGTATAGCTAACTCCTACATTACTGCATATAGAGTGTCTATGGTTATTCCAAATAATATATATAGATGCGTCGATATGATATGTCAAAACCTTGTATACGTGTCCCGATATTTAAAGTGCGTAAAATAAATAATAGAAATTAAATGACGATAAATAAAATTGCGAGAATTAAAATTGCGATAATTAAATTGCGATAAATAAATTGCGATAAATAAATGTAATACGAAATTAACAGTTAGCTAGGAACAGTTAGCTAGGATTTTGTTAGCGTGAATTCTTAACAAAATTCCTCATAGTTAATTAGTCTGTTTCTAACAACTTTTATTTTATCAAATGTTTTCTTCATTATGCCACTTGTTGGATTATGATAGGTAAAAATCTAAATTTAAAATTGAATGAAAATGGTTATTTTGCGGTGAACGGATATGGATACCGGTAGAGGTAAGTAGGATAATGAATGACTGTTGAATCAGATTCGAAGAATGTACAGTGCAACTTATTAATGTGAAATTTAAATGTTCCTCGAGTATTACCTACCCGTTAAAATATTTTCATCATTAACATTTTGTACAAAAGGATTTTTAATTACAATCTTTATAAAAACGTATATACATATATTTTTTTTTCTTCAGATGTAATCATGGATTTAGTGATTTAATAGGATATTAACCTCATTTGATTTTCAGTTTGAGCTAGAATAAATAATCTTTAAGACTTTAGAGAGTACATAATCGCCATAAAGAACGAAGATAATTGATGTAGAACGATACGTAGAACGATGATTATACTCGAGGTACAGAATGAGATGTTGAGGCATGTGATGTTAAAGCTTGGGTTGTTGGTGGTACTGGTATTGATATTGGTGATACTGTTGGTGCCGGTGATGTTGCTGAAGCTGGTACATTTTGCACCATATTCTTCGAATTGATTATTCGAGCGCGAAGTTCGTTGACTTATTACTCCAGGATGATTGTCGGTCGGAATGAGCGGATGAATAAGGTTCAGAATTGTGGATAGAATATAATCTTTTCGAGTTACCCTGGAAAAGAGACTGAAAATGGTGTCTCGAACAGGTTCGCCGGTAAACGCTTCAGGTTCAATGTCAAGAGGTGAATTCGGTTGGTGGAAGGGATTGCCTTCTGCGCGTCTCCATTGATTAAGTCGACTACGAATCCATCAGATGAATTGGGGATGGATGATTGGTTGATTCATTATGGTGACGTTGCTTCCGGAGCTTAGGTGACTATCCATTCGGAATGACTGTCAGGATAACTATCGGAATAGCTGTCGAAATCCGAGGGACTCGAACTAGTTGAAGGATTCATCTCGTACGATCAGATGAAGGATTTTCGATAAGAAATAGATCATAGGATGTAGATTAGTATCCTGCAATACATAATTTACATATGCATATATAATACTAAAATCTCATAAGTTACGGAGGAATCTACGGAAGCTGTCAGGCAAAGGTAATAGTAACAGATACGCTAAGATATGAATTAGCAGATATGCTAAGATATGAATTTGTCTATACACTATTAATGCAATCAATGCAGTAAGATGTGTCTAGACTAAGAATGATAAGCAGGTAATTTCCTAAGGATGATAAGCAGATGATTTCCGACACGAAATGATAAGCAAAACTTTTGACATGCAGACACGATCGAAGTCCAGACTCACTAATGCATCCTAACAATTATCAGTTAGACACACTAATGCAAGACATGGTTCACTAAGACCACCGCTCTGATACCAACTGAAAGGACCCGTCCTAATCCATCCGGACGAAGTCCATATCGATTATAAACGATTCACAACAGTTGATTACATCGCGAGGTACTTGACCTCTATATGATACATTTTAGAAACATTGCATTCGTTTTGAAAAGACAATCTTTCATTACATCTAAAGTTGACAGACATGCATACCATTTCATAATATATTCAACTATAATTGACTTAATAAAGATCTTGATAAACTCAACGACTCGAATGCAACGTCTTTTGAATTATGTCATGAATGACTCCAAGTAATATCTTTTAAATGATCAAATGCACAGCGGAAGATTTCTTTCGTACCTGAGAATAAACATGCTTTAAAGTGTCAACCAAAAGGTTGGTGAGTTCATCAGTTTATCATAAATAATCATTTCATAAATTTAATAGACCACAGGATTTCATATTTCCAATTCTCATAAACATACGTCCCATGCATAGAGACAAAAATCATTCATATGGATTGAACACCTGGTAACCGACATTCACAATATGCATATAAGAATATCCCCATCATTCCGGGATCCTCCTTCGGACATGATATAAATTTCGAAGTACTAAAGCATCCGGTACTTTGGATGGGGCTTGTTGGGCCCGATAGATCTATCTTTAGAGTTCGCGTCAATTAGGGTGTCTGTTCCCTAATTCTTAGATTACCAGACTTAATAAAAAGGGGCATATTCGGTTTAATAATTCAACAATAGAATGTAGTTTCGATTACTTGTGTCTATTTCGTAAAACAGTTATAAAAGTTGCGCATGTATTCTCAGCCCAAAAATATAAAGGGTAAAAAGGCAAATGAAACTCACAGTATTGTATTTTGTAGTAAAAATACATATAACGATATTGAATAACTAAACAATGCAAGGATGGCCTCAGATTCACGAACCTATATCATTTGTATAATTATTAAAATATATAATGGATTCACATAATTTCATTTATTATTATTTGTTATTTATATATTTTAGTTATATAGAATTGATTCTAAAAATTCATTAAAACATTTGCATGTATTACATCTTACATTATATGTTATATATATATTTATTTGTAAATATATTAAAATGATTAATATTATTTATTTAGTTGTATCAATATATCTATATATATTATATGATCTGTATTATATTTAAAATCATTAGTTGGTTATATGTATGTATATATATATATATATATATATATATATATATATATATATATATATATATATATATATATATATATATATATAGTTATGAGAAATATAATTATAGTATATGTAATGAGTATATTTTATATACAAAATATTTGTCTGGTTAAAGAGATAGTTTTGATAATAATAATGATTTAATAATAATAATAGTAATAACTAATATTAATAATACTAATACTATTAATAATTCTAATACTTAACAATAATAATAATAATAATAATAATAATTATAATAATAATAATAATAATAATAATAATAATAATAATAATAATAATAATAATAATAGTAACAAAAATGATAAGTGTGATGATAATAATAATATCCATAATCATAATAATAATATTAACACTAAAATGGTAACATTAAATAATAATAGTATTAATCATACTTATAGTAATTAATGATAATAACAATAATAATAATACCTAAGGATGATACTAAAGTGATAATAATTTTCATGATACAATAATTATAATACTTTAAATGTAAATATTATAATAATAAGTATAATACTAATACTAATAATAATAATAATAATAACAATAACAATAATAACAACAATAATAATAATAATAATAATAATACAAAAGACTACCTCAAAAGAAAATGAGTTCCAAAAAGAAAACAGCTCGCGCCCGGGTTCGAACCCCTGACCTCTCGTTACACTGGAAACACGCTATACCATCCGGCTGGTTCAGTTTATCTGATTTTAACCCAATTGATATATTTATAACCCATATTCCTATGTTCTATCTTCTTCCTCTTCACAAGTCAACCAAGGTTCAAATCACACAGATGAATAATATATGGGATTTTGGGTATTAAAACAATTTCCTATGCCTTCATTTTGATAGAACGAATAAAAAAAAATGACACATATACAGCAGAAGCTGTTACGAACAGAAAAAAAATAGAAAAATAAAAAATAAACTTAAACTGTGATTATGAAATTGAGATCATTTTAGACTATCATCTCAACATGAAATATGCCCCAAATCAGTCTTGAAAACTTTTTAGATCCTTAATTAAACCTGTTACATAAAGCTATTTACGAATTTGCTCAAGAACACGAACTTTGACTTTTTCTTTTTAAGATTTGACTTCGAAAATTCGATCCCGATATTAGAAATTGGCAATTGAAACTTTCCAGATAGATTAAGTAAAATATTCCTAATAAAATTGTTTTAACACATTTTGAAATTTAGCTAAAAATCGAGCTGCTTGAAAATTACAACCAAGAACAGGGTTCGATAGGCTTCTGCTTCTGTTTTCCTGTTTTAATTTGATAGATTGAGTTGATTACTATTGTTAATGGAATAAGTTGTTGAGTGTGTGTTGGAATACAGCAATGTACTCTGAATTGATCGATTATAATTCACTGATTAAGTCGACAGCAATTTTCTCAGAAAAATATAAAAAATATAAAAAGGAAGAAAGGGATTGATAACTGAGTTTGGATTGTATTGCATCATGATTGTACGAATTTTAGACAGGAAAACAAATCAGAAAAAGCTAGACAATGACCGGAAACAGATTACGTATAAGGTTTTATTCATTCCTGTGTATATCCGTATATATATGTATATATATATATATATATATATATATATATATATATATATATATATATCTGTTTCTACTATATAATACGGATTAATTTATATTAATAACTAATAAATTTATTAATAATTATAATTCCATTAATATTATTAAAAATAATAAAAATACTAATAATAATACAATAATAATAATATTAATGATAATATTAATAATTCTAATAATCATAAAAAAAAAATTAACCTAAATAAAATGATAACAATAATGCTATTAATAACCCTACTTATGATGATATTATTATTAATGATAATATAACAACTTATTCATATTAAATTTCATATATTTTATAGTAGAAAATATAATAATATTAATAATACAAATATTATTATTAATATTAATTTTAACACTAATAATAATAATCATGAAAGTAATAATCATATTATTAATATAACACTTATACGTTGTCTTGTAATTACATATAATATATTGATTTACATTATGTATTACTTATTTTATATATTAACATATTTGACTATTTATATATTACAATATGCATATAATATTTATTATACATTGCAATCATATATATTTATATATAAATTCATTTTAACTTACACTTTAATTATTCTAAAGCTTATTTTACATATTTAATTTTAATGTTTACATTATGTTCTATAATTTTAAATTACTACACATATTTATATTTACATATATATATATGTACAATTTTATTTACAAACAATGGTTCGTGAATCATCGGAATTAGTCATAGAGTAATTGATTACGTGACTATAGTTCCAAAACTTTTGAGGTTAATAAAATACAGACTTTGCTTATCGTGTCGGAAACATATAAAGATAAAGTTTAAATTTAGTCAGAAATTCCCGGGTCGTCACATTACATAGGATATCTATATATATAGATCAAAAGATTTCGTAGATTACGGAGGAATTTGCGGGATATGTCAGACAAAGTTTAAAGTAACAGATACGATAAGATATGATTTAGCAGATACGCTAAGATATGAATTTTTTTTTTGTCTATACACTACTCATGCAATTAATGCAGCAAGACGTGTCTAGAATAATAATGATAAGCTGGTAATTTCCTAAGGATGATATGCAGATGATTTCTGACTAGAAATGATAAGCAAAACTTTTGACATGCAGACACGGTCAAAGTCCAGACTCATTAATGCATCTAAACAACTATTGGTTAGACACACTAATGCAAGACCTGGTTCGCTAAGACCACCGCTCTGATACCAACTGAAAGGACCCATCCTAATCCATTTGGACGAATACATTACATTTGGTTACATCGCGAGGTACTTGACCTCTATATGATACATTTTACAAACATTGCATTCATTTTTAAAAGATAACTTTCAATATAACAAAAGTTGATGACATGCATACCATTTCATAATATATCCAATTAATATCGACTTAATAATAATCTTGATGAACTCGATGACTCGAATGCAAGTCTTTTGAAATATGTCATGAATGATGTAGTGACCCGAACTTTTCCATGTTTATATATATTAATTGAGATTGATATTTACATGATTAAATGTTTCCAACATGTTAAACAATCAAACTTGTTAAGACTTGATTAATTGAAATATGTTTCATATAGACAATTGACCACCCAAGTTGACCGGTGATTCACGAACGTTAAAACTTGTAAAAACTATATGATGACATATATATGGATATATATATAGTTAACATGATACTATGATAAGTAAACATATCATTAAGTATATTAACAATGAACTACATATGTAAAAACAAGACTACTAACTTAATGATTTTTAAACGAGACATATATGTAACGATTATCGTTGTAAAGACGTTTAATGTATATATATCATATTAAGAGATATTCATACATGATAATATCATGATAATATAATAATTTAAAATCTCATTTGATATTATAAACATTGGGTTAACAACATTTAACAAGATCGTTAACCTAAAGGTTTCAAAACAACACTTACATGTAACGACTAACGATGACTTAACGAATCAGTTAAAATGTATATACATGTAGTGTTTTAATATGTATTTATACACTTTTGGAAGACTTCAATACACTTATCAAAATACTTCTACTTAACAAAAATGCTTACAATTACATCCTCGTTCAGTTTCATCAACAATTCTACTCGTATGCACCCGTATTCGTACTCGTACAATACACAGCTTTTAGATGTATGTACTATTGGTATATACACTCCAATGATCAGCTCTTATCAGCCCATGTGAGTCACCTAACACATGTGGGAACCATCATTTGGCAACTAGCATGAAATATCTCATAAAATTACAAAAATATGAGTAATCATTCATGACTTATTTACATGAAAACAAAATTACATATCCTTTATATCTAATCCATACACCAACGACCAAAAACACCTAAAAACACTTTCATTCTTCAATTTTCTTCATCTAATTGATCTCTCTCAAGTTCTATCTTCAAGTTCTAAGTGTTCTTCATAAATTCCAAAAGTTCTAGTTTCATAAAATCAAGAATACTTTCAAGTTTGCTAGCTCACTTCCAATCTTGTAAGGTGATCATCCAACCTCAAGAAATCTTTGTTTCTTACAGTAGGTTATCATTCTAATACAAGGTAATAATCATATTCAAACTTTGGTTCAATTTCTATAACTATAACAATCTTATTTCAAGTGATGAT
The DNA here is from genome assembly GCF_046630445.1 of Rutidosis leptorrhynchoides. Taxonomy (NCBI): domain Eukaryota; kingdom Viridiplantae; phylum Streptophyta; class Magnoliopsida; order Asterales; family Asteraceae; genus Rutidosis; species Rutidosis leptorrhynchoides. The sequence continues at coordinate 292,771,358 of NC_092335.1, forward strand.
CTTACTTGAACTTGTTTTCGTGTCATGATTCTGCTTCAAGAACTTCGAGCCATCCAAGGATCCATTAAAGCTAGATCCATTTTTCTCTTTTCCAGTAGGTTTATCCAATTAACTTAAGGTAGTAATGATGTTCATAACATCATTCGATTCATACATATAAAGCTATCTTATTCGAAGGTTTAAACTTGTAATCACTAGAACATAGTTTAGTTAATTCTAAACTTGTTCGCAAACAAAAGTTAATCCTTCTAACTTGACTTTTAAAATCAACTAAACACATGTTCTATATCTATATGATATGCTAACTTAATGATTTAAAACCTGGAAACACGAAAAACACCGTAAAACCGGATTTACGCCGTCGTAGTAACACCGCGGGCTGTTTTGGGTTAGTTAATTAAAAACTATGATAAACTTTGATTTAAAAGTTGTTATTCTGAGAAAATGATTATTATTATGAACATGAAACTATATCCAAAAATTATGGTTAAACTCAAAGTGGAAGTATGTTTTCTAAAATGGTCATCTAGACGTCGTTCTTTCGACTGAAATGACTACCTTTAAAAAAACGACTTGTAACTTATTTTTATGACTATAAAACTATACCTTTTCTGTTTAGATTCATAAAATAGAGTTCAATATGAAACCATAGCAATTTGATTCACTCAAAACGGATTTAAAATGAAGAAGTTATGGGTAAAACAAGATTGGATAATTTTTCTCATTTTAGCTACGTGAAAATTGGTAACAAATCTATTCCAACCATAACTTAATCAACTTGTATTGTATATTATGTAATCTTGAGATACCATAGACACGTATACAATGTTTTGACCTATCATGTCGACACATCTATATATATTTCGGAACAACCATAGACACTCTATATGTGAATGTTGGAGTTAGCTATACAGGGTTGAGGTTGATTCCAAAATATATATAGTTTGAGTTGTGATCAATACTGAGATACGTATACACTGGGTCGTGGATTGATTCAAGATAATATTTATCGATTTATTTCTGTACATCTAACTGTGGACAACTAGTTGTAGGTTAATAACGAGGACAGCTGACTTAATAAACTTAAAACATCAAAATATATTAAAAGTGTTGTAAATATATTTTGAACATACTTTGATATATATGTATATATTGTTATAGGTTCGTGAATCAACCAGTGGCCAAGTCTTACTTCCCGACGAAGTAAAAATCTGTGAAAGTGAGTTATAGTCCCACTTTTAAAATCTAATATTTTTGGGATGAGAATACATGCAGGTTTTATAAATGATTTACAAAATAGACACAAGTACGTGAAACTACATTCTATGGTTGAATTATCGAAATCGAATATGCCCCTTTTTATTAAGTTTGGTAACCTAAGAATTAGGGAACAGACACCCTAATTGACGCGAATCCTAAAGATAGATCTATTGGGCCTAACAAACCCCATCCAAAGTACCGGATGCTTTAGTACTTCGAAATTTATATCATATCCGAAGGGTGTCCCGGAATGATGGGGATATTCTTATATATGCATCTTGTTAATGTCGGTTACCAGGTGTTCACCATATGAACGATTTTTATCTCTATGTATGGGATGTGTATTGAAATATGAAATCTTGTGGTCTATTATTATGATTTGATATATATAGGTTAAACCTATAACTCACCAACATTTTTGTTGACGTTTTAAGCATGTTTATTCTCAGGTGATTATTAAGAGCTTCCGCTGTCGCATACTTAAATAAGGACGAGATTTGGAGTCCATGCTTGTATGATATTGTGTAAAAACTGCATTCAAGAAACTTATTTTGTTGTAACATATTTGTATTGTAAACCACTATGTAATGGTCGTGTGTAAACAGGATATTTTAGATTATCATTATTTGATAATCTACGTAAAGCTTTTTAAAACCTTTATCTATGAAATAAAGGTTATGGTTTGTTTTAAAAATGAATGCAGTCTTTGAAAAACGTCTCATATAGAGGTCAAAAACCTCGCAACGAAATCAATTAATATGGAACGTTTTTAATCAATAAGAACGGGACATTTCAGTCGGTATCCGAGCGTTGGTCTTAGAGAACCAGAATTTTGCATTAGTGTGTCTTATCGAGTTTGTTAGGATGCATTAGTGAGTCTGGACTTCGACCGTGTTTACTTGAAAAATGATTACTTAACAAATTTTGTTGGAAACTATATATTTTTTAACATGTGAATATTATGTGATATATTAATCTCTTAACGCGTTTGATATTATGTGATAGATGTCTACCTCTAGAAAAAGTCCCATTGACTCACCTAATAATAATGAAGAGTCAAATGTAAATTGGAATGATTCGTGGACTGATTCACAAGTTCCCGAAGAGGAACCGGAAGAAGAGTCGGAACCGGAAGAAGAATCGGAACCGGAAGAAGAATCAGAATCGGATGAAGAAATAGAACCGGTGGGGGAAATAATAAAACGGTTAAGTAAAAGAAAATCCTCAACCAACCGACCAAGGTTAATTATGGTCAATGGTGTTTCCGCCAAGGAAGCAAAATATTGGGAGGATTACCAATTCTCCGATGAATCGGATTCCGACGAGAATTCCGATGATGTTATAGAAATTACCCCAACTGAATTTAAAAAGGCAAAAGAAAATAATAAGGGAAAGGGCATAAAAATAGAGAAATCTAATTCCAACCCCGATGAACTTTATATGTATCGTCAACCCCCGAAGTCCTTAAGTTGTAACAAAGACCCGGGAACCTCTAAACCACCAGGTTTTTCTAAACCAATGTGGATAACGACGGCTCGTATTAGGGGAACATCATATATCCCTAGAAACTTGGCAAAAAGAACCAAAACCGAAGAAGAAGAAACGAGCGAGTCGAAATAAGATAGTTGTATTCATGTGGTGTAATACATGTAATATAGTGTGCTTATGCTTTATGATATATGTAAAAATTGCTTGTATTAATAAGTATTTTTTTTTATGAATCTAACTCTTGTCTATTTTACATATAAAAACACAAAATGGATAGACAACCCAATATTTTAAGAGACCTACCCGGAGACATGATTGATGAAATCTTGTCTAGAGTCGGTCAGAATTCTTCGGCACAACTACTTAAGGCGAGATCAGTTTGTAAGACATTCGAAGAACGTTCCAAGAATGCCTTGGTTTATAAAAGGCTTTCGTTCGAAAGATGGGGGATATCACATTGGGAAATCCATAAGTTACGATGTGTTTACTTTGACGCATATATTGCGGGGAACCCAAATGCTATTTTACGCAATGGGTTAAGAAATTATTTTGACTCAATATATCCGAATATTGGACTTCGTGATTTAGAAAAAGCGGCTAACATGCAACATAAAGAAGCATGTTATGCTTACGGATTAGTAATGTTCGCTTTTCACCAAAGTGAGAACAAGAACATCGGGCTACAACTATTAAACAAAACGTTCCCACAAGTGACGGAGTCGGTAATTGGGGTAAGAAATGAGGTTTTTAGATTGTTACGGGACTGTTGGACATTACGTAACCCTCGTCCCTTTGACGACGTTACAACACACTGTCTTATCAACGGCCATAACAGTTATGTTCCACAAGACCAAGGATGGGAAGTAGTCCTAGTAAAACCAGAATGCATGACTTGTTTCTGGACGTATGAATTACGTGTCTTTATTGCCTTTGCTGAACGACTTGTGTACTAGCTAGAATTATCTTCACAACTATCTTGTGTCAAAGTTATTGTGTGCTATATTTCATGCTTTATGTAAAATAAGCGGTATTGTAAGTTTGTAAAATATTGTATAAAAGTTTGAACGCGAAATATTATTACAATCAGTTTTTCATATAGAATTGTAGTAGTTGAATTGTATATTAGCTACTAAGTATGAACTTAACGGGTAGGTACTACCCGAATTTAAACTTATAAAACGCTAATATGAAGAAAAAGCTTTTATAAATGAGTTCATATTATGCTACGAAATACTATTAACTACTCTTAATATTCTGTATGATTAACTTGTTCCATTTGACTATTTTGAAGGAAATGGCACCGACTACTCGACACACCGTGAATATGAATGAAGAGGAATTCCGTACTTTTCTAGCTTCAAACATAGCCGCAGTACAGGCTGCGCTACATACCAACAATAACCTTGGATCTAGCAGTACAGGAAATCGTGTAGGATGCACCTACAAAGAATTCACTGCCTGCAAACCTTTGGAATTTGATGGAACCGAAGGATCGATCGGATTGAAACGGTGGACCGAGAAGGTCGAATCGGTGTTTGCCATAAGTAAGTGTACTGAAGAGGACAAAGTAAAGTACGCTACGCATACCTTCACAGGTTCTGCGTTAACATGGTGGAATACCTATCTAGAGCAAGTGGGACAAGACAATGCGTACGCACTACCGTGGTCAGCATTCAAGCACTTGATGAACGAGAAGTACCGTCCTAGAACCGAGGTCAATAAGCTCAAGACAGAACTTAGAGGGTTACGAACCCAAGGATTTGATATTACCACGTACGAAAGACGATTCACAGAATTGTGCCTATTGTGTCCGGGAGCATTCGAAGATGAGGAAGAGAAGATCGACGCGTTTGTGAAAGGATTACCGGAAAGAATAAAAGAAGATATAAGTTCACACGAGCCCGCCTCCATACAACAGGCATGTAGAATGGCTCACAAACTAGTGAACCAGATTGAAGAAAGAATTAAAGAACAGACTGCTGAAGAGGCCAATGTGAAGCAAGTCAAAAGAAAGTGGGAGGAAAACGGTGATAAGAATCACCAATACAACAACAACAGCAATTACAACAATAATCGCAACAATTATCCCAACAATCGCAACATCAATCGCAACTACAACAATCATCCCAACAACAATAATAACCGCAAAAACAACAACAATCAGAAGCAGCTATGCCAAAGGTGTGAAAAGTATCACTCGGGGTTCTGCACCAAATTTTGCAACAAGTGTAAAAGAAATGGTCATAGCGCGGCGAAGTGTGAGGTCTACGGACCAGGGGTTAATAGAACGAAAGGAACAAATGGTGTCGGAACGAGTAATGGCGGAGCAAGTAGTGTCGGAGCAAGTTATGCCAATGTAGTTTGTTATAAATGTGGAAAACCGGGCCACATTATTAGAAATTGCCCGAACCAGGAGAACACGAATGGACAAGGCCGCGGAAGAGTTTTCAATATTAATGCCGCAGAGGCACAGGAAGACCCGGAGCTTGTTACGGGTACGTTTCTTATTGACAATAAATCTGCTTACGTTTTATTTGATTCGGGTGCGGATAGAAGCTATATGAGTAGAGATTTTTGTGCTAAATTAAATTGTCCATTGACGCCTTTGGATAGTAAATTTTTACTTGAATTAGCAAATGGTAAATTAATTTCAGCAGATAATATATGTCGGAATCGAGAAATTAAACTGGTTAGCGAAACATTTAAGATTGATTTGATACCAGTAGAGTTAGGGAGTTTTGATGTGATAATCGGTATGGACTGGTTGAAAGAAGTGAAAGCAGAGATCGTTTGTTACAAAAATGCAATTCGCATTATACGAGAAAAAGGAAAACCCTTAATGGTGTACGGAGAAAAGGGCAACACGAAGCTACATCTTATTAGTAATTTGAAGGCACAAAAACTAATAAGAAAAGGTTGCTATGCTGTTCTAGCACACGTCGAGAAAGTACAAACTGAAGAAAAGAGCATCAATGATGTTCCCGTCGCAAAAGAATTTCCCGATGTATTTCCGAAAGAATTACCGGGATTACCCCCACATCGATCCGTTGAATTTCAAATAAATCTTGTACCAGGAGCTGCACCAATAGCTCGTGCTCCTTACAGACTCGCACCCAGCGAGATGAAAGAACTGCAAAGCCAATTACAAGAACTTTTAGAGCGTGGTTTCATTCGACCAAGCACATCACCGTGGGGAGCTCCTGTTTTGTTTGTCAAGAAGAAAGATGGTACATTCAGCTTGTGTATCGACTGCCGAGAGTTGAACAAACTTACCATCAAAAACCGCTACCCACTACCGAGAATCGACGACTTATTTGATCAACTACAAGGCTCGTCTATTTATTCAAAGATTGACTTACGTTCCGGGTATCATCAAATGCTGGTGAAAGAAGATGATATTCCAAAGACTGCTTTCAGAACACGTTACGGTCATTACGAGTTTATGGTCATGCCGTTTGGTTTAACTAATGCACCAGCTGTGTTCATGGACCTTATGAACCGAGTGTGTGGACCATACCTTGACAAGTTTGTCATTGTTTTCATTGATGACATACTTATTTACTCAAAGAATGACCAAGAACACGGTGAACATTTGAGAAAGGTGTTAGAAGTATTGAGGAAGGAAGAATTGTACGCTAAGTTTTCAAAGTGTGCATTTTGGTTGGAAGAAGTTCAATTCCTCGGTCACATAGTGAACAAAGAAGGTATTAAGGTGGATCCGGCAAAGATAGAAACTGTTGAAAAGTGGGAAACCCCAAAAACTCCGAAACACATACGCCAGTTTTTAGGACTAGCTGGTTACTACAGAAGGTTCATCCAAGACTTTTCCAGAATAGCAAAACCCTTGACTGCATTAACGCATAAAGGGAAGAAATTTGAATGGAATGATGAACAAGAGAAAGCGTTTCAGTTATTGAAGAAAAAGCTAACTACGGCACCTATATTGTCATTGCCTGAAGGGAATGATGATTTTGTGATTTATTGTGACGCATCAAAGCAAGGTCTCGGTTGTGTATTAATGCAACGAACGAAGGTGATTGCTTATGCGTCTAGACAATTGAAGATTCACGAACAAAATTATACGACGCATGATTTGGAATTAGGCGCGGTTGTTTTTGCATTAAAGACTTGGAGGCACTACTTATATGGGGTCAAAAGTATTATATATACCGACCACAAAAGTCTTCAACACATATTTAATCAGAAACAACTGAATATGAGGCAGCGTAGGTGGATTGAATTATTGAATGATTATGACTTTGAGATTCGTTACCACCCAGGGAAGGCAAATGTGGTAGCCGATGCCTTGAGCAGGAAGGACAGAGAACCCATTCGAGTAAAATCTATGAATATAATGATTCATAATAACCTTACTACTCAAATAAAGGAGGCGCAAAAAGGAGTTTTAAAAGAGGGAAATTTAAAGGATGAAATACCCAAAGGATCAGAGAAGCATCTTAATATTCGGGAAGACGGAACCCGGTATAGGGCTGAAAGGATTTGGGTACCAAAATTTGGAGATATGAGATAAATGGTACTTAGAGAAGCTCATAAAACCAGATACTCAATACATCCTGGAACGGGGAAGATGTACAAGGATCTCAAGAAACATTTTTGGTGGCCGGGTATGAAAGCCGATGTTGCTAAATACGTAGGAGAATGTTTGACGTGTTCTAAGGTCAAAGCTGAGCATCAGAAACCATCAGGTCTACTTCAACAACCCGAAATCCCGGAATGGAAATGGGAAAACATTACCATGGATTTCATCACTAAATTGCCAAGGGCTGCAAGTGGTTTTGATACTATTTGGGTAATAGTTGATCGTCTCACCAAATCAGCACACTTCCTGCCAATAAGAGAAGATGACAAGATGGAGAAGTTAGCACGACTGTATTTGAAGGAAGTCGTCTCCAGACATGGAATACCAATCTCTATTATCTCTGATAGGGATGGCAGATTTATTTCAAGATTCTGGCAGACATTACAGCAAGCATTAGGAACTCGTCTAGACATGAGTACTGCCTATCATCCACAAACTGATGGACAGAGTGAAAGGACGATACAAACGCTTGAAGACATGCTACGAGCATGTGTTATTGATTTCGGAAACAGTTGGGATCGACATCTACCGTTAGCAGAATTTTCCTACAACAACAGCTACCATTCAAGCATTGAGATGGCGCCGTTTGAAGCACTTTATGGTAGAAAGTGCAGGTCTCCGATTTGTTGGAGTGAAGTGGAGGATAGACAGATTACGGGTCCGGAGATTATACAAGAAACTACCGAGAAGATCATCCAAATTCAACAACGGTTGAAAACCGCCCAAAGTCGACAAAAGAGCTACGCTGACATTAAAAGAAAAGATATAGAATTTGAAATTGGAGAGATGGTCATGCTTAAAGTTGCACCTTGGAAAGGCGTTGTTCGATTTGGTAAACGGGGGAAATTAAATCCAAGGTATATTGGACCATTCAAGATTATTGATCGTGTCGGACCAGTAGCTTACCGACTTGAGTTACCTCAACAACTCGCGGCTGTACATAACACTTTCCACGTCTCGAATTTGAAGAAATGTTTTGCTAAAGGAGATCTCACTATTCCGTTAGATGAAATCCAAATCAACGAAAAACTTCAATTCATCGAAGAACCCGTCGAAATAATGGATCGTGAGGTTAAAAGACTTAAGCAAAATAAGATACCAATTGTTAAGGTTCGATGGAATGCTCGTAGAGGACCCGAGTTCACCTGGGAGCGTGAAGATCAGATGAAGAAGAAATACCCGCATCTATTTCCAGAAGATTCGTCAACACCTTCAACAGCTTAAAATTTCGGGACGAAATTTATTTAACGGGTAGGTACTGTAGTGACCCGAACTTTTCCATGTTTATATATATTAATTGAGATTGATATTTACATGATTAAATGTTTCCAACATGTTAAACAATCAAACTTGTTAAGACTTGATTAATTGAAATATGTTTCATATAGACAATTGACCACCCAAGTTGACCGGTGATTCACGAACGTTAAAACTTGTAAAAACTATATGATGACATATATATGGATATATATATAGTTAACATGATACTATGATAAGTAAACATATCATTAAGTATATTAACAATGAACTACATATGTAAAAACAAGACTACTAACTTAATGATTTTTAAACGAGACATATATGTAACGATTATCGTTGTAAAGACGTTTAATGTATATATATCATATTAAGAGATATTCATACATGATAATATCATGATAATATAATAATTTAAAATCTCATTTGATATTATAAACATTGGGTTAACAACATTTAACAAGATCGTTAACCTAAAGGTTTCAAAACAACACTTACATGTAACGACTAACGATGACTTAACGAATCAGTTAAAATGTATATACATGTAGTGTTTTAATATGTATTTATACACTTTTGGAAGACTTCAATACACTTATCAAAATACTTCTACTTAACAAAAATGCTTACAATTACATCCTCGTTCAGTTTCATCAACAATTCTACTCGTATGCACCCGTATTCGTACTCGTACAATACACAGCTTTTAGATGTATGTACTATTGGTATATACACTCCAATGATCAGCTCTTAGTAGCCCATGTGAGTCACCTAACACATGTGGGAACCATCATTTGGCAACTAGCATGAAATATCTCATAAAATTACAAAAATATGAGTAATCATTCATGACTTATTTACATGAAAACAAAATTATATATCCTTTATATCTAATCCATACACCAACGACCAAAAACACCTACAAACACTTTCATTCTTCAATTTTATTCATCTAATTGATCTCTCTCAAGTTCTATCTTCAAGTTCTAAGTGTTCTTCATAAATTCCAAAAGTTCTAGTTTCATAAAATCAAGAATACTTTCAAGTTTGCTAGCTCACTTCCAATCTTGTAAGGTGATCATCCAACCTCAAGAAATCTTTGTTTCTTACAGTAGGTTATCATTCTAATACAAGGTAATAATCATATTCAAACTTTGGTTCAATTTCTATAACTATAACAATCTTATTTCAAGTGATGATCTTACTTGAACTTGTTTTCGTGTCATGATTCTGCTTCGAGAACTTCGAGCCATTCAAGGATCCATTAAAGCTAGATCCATTTTTCTCTTTTCCAGTAGGTTTATCCAAGGAACTTAAGGTAGTAATGATGTTCATAACATCACTCGATTCATACATATAAAGCTATCTTATTCGAAGGTTTAAACTTGTAATCACTAGAACATAGTTTAGTTAATTCTAAACTTGTTCGCAAACAAAAGTTAATCCTTCTAACTTGACTTTTAAAATCAACTAAACACATGTTCTATATCTATATGATATGCTAACTTAATGATTTAAAACCTGGAAACACGAAAAACACCGTAAAACCGGATTTACGCCGTCGTAGTAACACCGCGGGCTGTTTTGGGTTAGTTAATTAAAAACTATGATAAACTTTGATTTAAAAGATGTTATTCTGAGAAAATGATTTTTATTATGAACATGAAACTATATCCAAAAATTATGGTTAAACTCAAAGTGGAAGTATGTTTTCTAAAATGGTCATCTAGACGTCGTTCTTTCGACTGAAATGACTACCTTTACAAAAACGACTTGTAACTTATTTTTCCGACTATAAACCTATACCTTTTCTGTTTAGATTCATAAAATAGAGTTCAATATGAAACCATAGCAATTTGATTCACTCAAAACAGATTTAAAATGAAGAAGTTATGGGTAAAACAAGATTGGATAATTTTTCTCATTTTAGCTACGTGAAAATTGGTAACAAATCTATTCCAACCATAACTTAATCAACTTGTATTTTATATTATGTAATCTTGAGATACCATAGACACGTATACAATGTTTCGACCTATCATGTCGACACATCCATATATATTTCGGAACAACCATAGACACTCTATATGTGAATGTTGGAGTTAGCTATACAGGGTTGAGGTTGATTCCAAAATATATATAGTTTGAGTTGTGATCAATACTGAGATACGTATACACTGGGTTGTGGATTGATTCAAGATAATATTTATCGATTTATTTCTATACATCTAACTGTGGACAACTAGTTGTAGGTTACTAACGAGGACAGCTGACTTAATAAACTTAAAACATCAAAATATATTAAAAGTGTTGTAAATATATTTTGAACATACTTTGATATATATGTATATATTATTATAGGTTCGTGAATCAACCAGTGGCCAACTCTTACTTCCCGACGAAGTAAAAATCTGTGAAAGTGAGTTATAGTCCCACTTTTAAAATCTAATATTTTTGGGATGAGAATACATGCAGGTTTTATAAATGATTTACAAAATAGACACAAGTACGTGAAACTACATTCTATGGTTGAATTATCGAAATCGAATATGCCCCTTTTTATTAAGTCTGGTAATCTAAGAATTAGGGAACAGACACCCTAATTGACGCGAATCCTAAAGATAGATCTATTGGGCCTAACAAACCCCATCCAAAGTACCGGATGCTTTAGTACTTCGAAATTTATATCATATCCGAAGGGTGTCCCGGAATGATGGGGATATTCTTATATATGCATCTTGTTAATGTCGGTTACCAGGTGTTCACCATTTGAATGATTTTTATCTCTATGTATGGGATGTGTATTGAAATATGAAATCTTGTGGTCTATTATTATGATTTGATATATATAGGTTAAACCTATAACTCACCAACATTTTTGTTGACGTTTTAAGCATGTTTATTCTCAGGTGATTATTAAGAGCTTCCGCTGTCGCATACTTAAATAAGGACGAGATTTGGAGTCCATGCTTGTATGATATTGTGTAAAAACTGCATTCAAGAAACTTATTTTGTTGTAACATATTTGTATTGTAAACCACTATGTAATGGTCGTGTGTAAACAGGATATTTTAGATTATCATTATTTGATAATCTACGTAAAGCTTTTTAAAACCTTTATCTATGAAATAAAGGTTATGGTTTGTTTTAAAAATGAATGCAGTCTTTGAAAAACGTCTCATATAAAGGTCAAAACCTCGCAACGAAATCAATTAATATGGAACGTTTTTAATCAATAAGAACGGGACATTTCAAATGACTCCAAGTAATATCTCTAATATGAGCAAATGCACAGCGGAAGATTTCTTTAATACCTGAGAATAAACATGCTTTAAAGTGTCAACCAAAAGGTTGGTGAGTTCATTAGTTTATCATAATCAATCATTTTCATCATTTTAATAGACCACAAGATTTCATTTATTCAATAATCATACACTCGCAAGTGTTTAAAAATCATTCATATGGATTGAACACCTGGTAATCGACATTAACAAGATGCATATAATAATATCCCCTATCATTCCGGGAAATCCTTCAGACACGATAAAAAAGAATTCGAAGTACTAAAGCATCCGGTACTTTGGATGGGGTTCGTTAGGCCCAATAGATCTATCTTTAGGATTCGCGTCAATTAGACGTGCACTAATTCTCAAAATTAGTGATGTTCCCTAATTCTTAGGCTACCAAGCAAAAAGGGGCATATTCGGCTTCGATCATTCAACCATATAATGTAGTTTCGATTACTTGTGTCTATTTCGTAAAACATTTATAAAAGCGCATGTATTCTCACTCCCAAAAATATATATTGCAAAAGCATTTAAAAAGGGAGCAAATGAAACTCACTATAATGTATTTTGTAGTAAAAATACATATGACGATATTGAACAATGCAGGGTTGGCCTCGGATTCACGAACCTATATCATTTGTATATATATTAAAACATATCCTTGTAATCGAACCAATTTATATATATTGTAATTGCTATATTTTATGTTTTATAAGTTTTATTATTGATTTCATATATATAAATATTGAATTAGTTAAGTTATGCTTATTAAATATACTTATATACAAATATCATTTATTTGATAAATTAAAGATAATACCAAAATAGTAATTAATTAGATTTCATAATGATGCTGAAAATATTAATTTTTGATAATAACATTTGTAACTTTATTTGTAGTAAAATATGATAGTGATAATGATAATATTTAAAGTAATAATAAAAATAAAAATGTAAAATTTAAGTAAAAGGTAATCTTAATAATCATGATAAAAATAATACTTTTAATAGTAATGATGATAAAATAATGTATATGAAAAATCGCGTCGATGATAATAATACTACTAGTACTAATAATAATACTAACTCTAAAAATAAACATTTTACTCCAATCGATAATAGGTTTAATGATAACTATACTAATAATCATTTTTAATAATAATGATAATAATATTAATTATAATACTTACGTCATTAGTAATAATGAAAATAATAATAATAATAAATATACATCTATTGATAATAATAACAATGACAATAATGGTGATACTAGTAATAATAACAATAATAATAATAATAATACTAGTAATAATAATAATATTAATAATGATAATACTAATAGGTTTTAATTGTTATTAAATATAATAAATGATATTCATAATACTTAATAATAATAATAATAATAATAATAATAATAATAATAATAATAATAATAATAATAATAATAATAATAATAATAATAATAATAATAATAATAATAATAATAATAATAATAATAATAATAATAATAATAGAAATTAAAATAGAAGTGTATACCCTTGCAAATGTTTTTCTAAAAAGAAATGCACTATACGAGGCTCGAACCTATGACCACTCAAACACCCATAAACACCCTTAATCAACTGAACATCTTAGCTTATCTGATTTAATTCGTACCCAATTTAATATAACGCATTTTTCCACTTCCATCATCTTCATGATTTATTGAAACAGATTCCGGCCCAATGGAACAAAAGGATCGGCCCAACAGAAGACATGGCAGCCCAGTATCAGTTATCTGGCCCAAGTAACATTGATCAAACCCAATTTGATTAGGTTCTCATACTGTACGTGAATCAGTTTCTTGGTTTTAATCGAAAAAATATAAAAAGGGAAACACATAGCAGCAGTCGTTTGTTCATTCACTGATCATCATCAACCATTATCATCATCATCGTATATCACATCATCATCTTCTTATCATTTTTTATCACCATTAAACATTACCACCGTCACCTATCATCAGCATTATCTCGCACCCAAATTAGAAAACCTAAACAGACTTTTTCTTTTGGCCTGCACAAATGAACCGGGTCATAATACCCTATCATTGATTGTTACGGAGTAGTATAACTCTTTTTTTTATATGTGACATGGAAAAAATTCAATAATCACAATAAACTGATAAGAGATGGAGTAGGTGGCCTTTGTTGACTTTGCTTTTGTATTTAGTCGACAACGACAAAAAGGGAACAAAATAAACAGAAGTGGGGTGACATGTGGTTCTCGGTTTTTCATCAATCACATTCCACTATCAATTTTATAACATGAAAATACCAGCTGGATAGATATCACTTTATGTGGGTTCGGTGGTCAACATGAATGGAAACAAAATGAAGAAAACACACGAGTATGCAGTGGTTACGGTTTAATCAACTGGAAACAGAAAATAATTTAACAGCGAGCAGTAGCAGTGACTTGTGATGTGGTGTTGATGGTTTACGAAAACAAAAGAATCAGAAATAGTGAAATAGATGTGAGGGTTCATTGGTGGCTGTTTTGATTATGTAGAGAGAGACAGGAAGAAGTATAGCAGCCAGCGAGTACTTGATGGTGGTGTTCTTGGTGATAGCTTTGTTCGGATGTTAGCAAGAAAAGAGTGATGCGGTTTGTTCTTAGTTATTATCAAAAATATATATATAACGAGGGGTGGTGATCCTTGGTTTGAATGTAAACAGCTAAACAGTTGTAGTAGCAACCAAACCGTTGCAGGTGGTGATGGGTTTCGGGTTTGTTCTCTAAACATAAATAAGAAACAGAAATATAACGAAAGTGTGGTTTAGTGGGTGGCGGTTTTTGAAGATTGTGAAGGTGGAACCGTGGTGATGTATGTGGTGACAACTGCCGGTGGTTGAAGTGGTGTAGAGGTGGTGGTTTAATTGAAGTCATACGCATAAAGAAAAGAATGATGGTTTTGGTATTGAAATGATTCTCGAACAGAAACATGACTTTTTATTTGAGTTCTAACGGAATTGATAGTGTATAGTTAATTATCTTCAGGTGTGTAAGTGAGATGAATATAGATACAAATAGAGGTGGGTGCTCATGGGGTATATGTATTATATATTTATAGAGAAAAGGTGGTAATGTGTCGAGTATGAAACAGAAATTGGGTAAATTCAATGTAGGTGATAGTGGGATAGTTACACATTCTGAACAAACACACATTGACAAAACATAGTACTACTTTATATTAATTAAATTTATCAATCATCTTAATATAAATAAATTTTATAGCTCAAAATGCAACCAATTCAGTTGCATATCATTTTCAAACACAGTAATTAAATAATAATAATTAATAATAATAATGATATAACAATTCAAATGTATTAACTTCCATACTTATGTATTATATAATAATATTAATAATACTGATATTAATATTAATATTAATATTTATTTTTAATCATAAAGAAGTACTAATTAATAATGTAAATATATATATATATATATATATATATATATATATATATATATATATATATATATATATATATTAATTATATAATATCATATATTATACAATAACTTTTATTTAATATTTATAATTTATAATTTATATATATATATATATATATATATATATATATATATATATATATATATATATATATATATATATATATATATATATATATATATGAATTCTGTGTATAACTAATATGATATGTATTCTGTAATATATATATATATATATATATATATATATATATATATATATATATAGCTTCATTTTAAATTACATCTAATTATTTTGTATCTTATTTTACATATTTAATTATAATTTATTACTTCAATTTATTATTATTATATATACTTGCATTTATATATATATTTAATTACATATATTTTTTTACAAATAAATTGTTCGTGAATCGTCGGGATTGGTCAAAAGGGCAAATGCATTGATGTAACTGTTCCAAAATTTTTGAGACTCAACATTACAGAATTTGCTTATCGTGTCAAAATCATATTAAGATTAAGTTTAAATTTGGTTGGAAATTTCTGGGTCGTCACAAACAGTACCACCAACAACCCAAGTTTCAACATCACACACCTCAATATCTCATTCTGTACCTCGAGCATAATCATCGTTCTACGTATCGTTCTACATCATTTATCTTTGTTCTTCATGATGATTATATAATCTCTAATGTTTTAGAGATTATGTATTCTAGTTCTAATGGTAAATCAAATGAGTTAATACTATATCTACTCATTAAATCCATGATTACATCTGAAGAAAATATATATGTATATATATTTTCATAAGGATTGTAATAAAAAATTCTTTTGTACAAACTGTTAATGGTGAAAATATTTTAACGGGTAGGTAATACCCGAGGAATATTTAGATTTCACTTTAATAAGTTACACTGTACATTCTTCGAATCTGATTCAACAGTCATTTACTATCCTACATACATCCACAGATATACGTATCCGTTCACCGCAGAATAACCATTTTCATTCAATTTCATATTTGGATTTTAACCTATCAGAATCCAATAAGTGGCATAATGAAGAAAACATTTGACAAAATAAAATTCGTTAGAAACAAACATATTAACTATGAGAAATTTTGTTAAGAATCCACGTTAACAAAATCCTAGCTAACTGTTCCTAGCTAACTGTTAATTCCTTATTACATTTTATTTATCGCAATTTATTTATCGCAATTTATTTATCACAATTTAAATTCTCGCAATTCTATTTATCGTCATTTAATTTCTGTTATTTATTTTACGCGGTTTAAATATCGGGACACGTATACAATATTTTGACATATCATATTGACGTCATCTATATATATTATTTGGAATAACCATAGACACTCTATATGCAGTAATGCTCGAGTTAGCTATACAGGGTTGAGGTTGATTATCAAATAATATATATACTTTGAGTTGTGATCGAGTATGAGACATGTATACAATGGGTCACGATACGTATTAATTAATTCGAATATTATATATTAAACTATATATGAATTATTGAATTGCTAACTGTGGACTACTAACTGTAGACTACCAACATTGGACAATTAAAATGAATTAAAATATTGATTATAACATATGAAACTAAACAATTCTTCAAGTTTGCCACTTGATTTCATCTTAAACCTCATTTGTATTTTGATGATTTCAATCTGCGTTCAAACCTTTCATGATTCTTGAAAACACCTCAATCGAGAGGATGAACCAACCGCACTTCATCTACGGAAGGAAAGAATGATGCATATAGTTATGCACCCGAAAACACTCGGAACCTGAGTAAATGTTTAACACGTATCTGTGCTAGCTCCTGTGGCATTGTTATTACCGAAAATAACACTGCTATTCTTTTTCAAATTAGCCAATTTTGTCACAGCTCTAGCATATCAACTTCAACTTTTCGTTCAAAACAACCTTATTATAACCTTGATATATATATGCGTGCTCTTTTATTGTTACCGGGTTTTATCAGCATTTAATCATCTAAAAACACAATTCTCTTGAAACCACCTCAGATTGATAACCGATGATTCAGATATGGCAGCATTAAATGCAGAGGAAACAGCAAAATTGTAGATGGTCTAAACGGCCAAAAGTTTGATAATAAAGAATGGAAGGTTCGGAACGCTCGATAGAAAATTTAGTACTGAAAAACGGATTGAGCTAACCCTGAAGGAGACCGAGGACAAATACAAGGACCAAACTTTATATTCAAAGAATCCAGGTAATTCTGGATCCAATGAAATCTTCAGCAAATATCTTGCTCCGAAGTCATATTAAATCTTGTGGAAAATCTTTCTTCATCAACCTTCGATCTTAGAAATTCCAAAATATCATCATAAATATCTTCGATATTTCTGAAGATATCTTCATAAATATTCTTGTCCGATATTATTTATCTCTTCGCGTTATATTTGTTACATCATAAAAAAAACTATTTTAGTTTCTAATTTCTGAAACCTTCGAGTTTAAATTATGAATGTTTTTGAAGTAGTGTTGGGAACTGATGCATTAGTTAGTATAATATAATGACAATTGATCAACGTGATTATATTACAGTAAGTCATGCTGAGTTTTTAAATGGGACGTGATGATTCACAGACCATATCATCATCATGTGCCATGTTACACGACTTTTACATTCTATCTAATCTATAAACATATCAAGAACATAATTTCTTGATAGTTCTATCTTTTCTCTTGAATTCTGGTAATTTAACCAATTAAGATCGTGCTATTACAATCTCTCTCAGAACATTAGTCATGTTCATTCGAAACTTCAGACCTACAAATTCTGGATCATTATTCGCTTGACTTAAAGTCGGGAAGTGAAAACAAAAGTATGAATTAAGAAAGAAAGTATATGAGTGTGGAAAAGAGGAATTGAAGAGGGTGGATTTATAGTGAAATATCCGACAGAGCAATCGAGACAGATCATCTCATTTACCCAAAGAGGATCCTAATTTCCCTTAATTATCGAAGAATAAAATCTTATATAGATTTTGAAGATTTTCTTTCAGATTCCTTGAATTCCGAAAATCTACCGTGATTACGTCAAAAGTTGAATCTCTATCTCAATATTTTGTGACAGCTTCACTCGTATGCTTCACATAGTCGAATCGCTTTATCAATATTAATTAAAAATGATAAAACTCTATTTATCAGCTCATATTCGTCAGGAAAACATTTTTATTGATAGCCATGACGACCTCACTCAAATTTCGGAATGAGATTTCTTTAACGGGTAGGTACTTTGACGACCCGGAAATTTTTCACCAAATTTAAACTTAATCTTTATATGGTTTTGACATGATAAGCAAAGTCTGTGATATTGAGTCTTAAAATTTGTGAACTGTTTACATGAATTCATTTAACCTTTGACTATTTCTGACGACTCACGATACGATTGCTTGTAAATGGATATGTATTTATTTAAATATATATACAAATATATATATATATATATATATATATATATATATATATATATATATATATATATATATATATATATATATATATATATATATATATATATATATATATATTTGTATATAATAATATGAAATAGTATATATATATATATATATATATATATATATATATATATTAATATGAAATAGTATATATTGTAATTGTTATAATTAATTTTGTAAAGATAATAATAATATATAAAAAGTATCTATATATAAATAAAGTACATATAATATATATATATATATTTTAATTTCGAAGTTATTTAGTAAGCAAAGGTAACACTCAATTTTCATTCGATTGATAGTAAATTAGTTAAAAAGGAACTTTTGTGATTTTAAAATAAACGTTGATCCAAAAATGAGTTTGATAAATTATAGGCTTATTAATAATACATTTAGAAGTTATTTGATAAATTTTAAAACTTTTTATATTTTACTTGGGGTTGGGAGTGAATAATTAATGTAATATTTATTTAATAGTTAACGACCAAATTTTATAGCATAATGACCAAAATAAATAAATATAGTTAATTTAAAAATTTAGAATTTTTTCGGAGACTTTTAATCCGCCACTGATTAACAAACGGGGCACGAAATACTATCCCTATTAAACTGTCAGCACAAAAATCTAACTCAAAGGCTGCTATACTATTCTTAGTGCACAATTCATTTAGTGTATATTATTAAATTAGTTATTAAACATCCCGTGAATTAGATTATTAACTTGATTACTGTGTTTTTCTTCTTTCCAATATATATATATATATATATATATATATATATATATATATATATATATATATATAGATGTTACCACCAAAAACACACACCCATTTACAAACACCATTCACCACCACTCGAATAACCATCAACCAATTCTATTTGTGTTTCGAATTCACAATCAAACGCCATCATCAACCGTAATCACATACGATCAGCATTTCAAACCCACGATGATCAGTACCATTAAACTATTATCAAACATGTAGAGACCCATCCTAATCTATCCGGACGAAGTCCATATCGATTATAAACGATTCACAACAGTTGATTACATCGCGAGGTACTTGACCTCTATATGATACATTTTACAAACATTGCATTCGTTTTTGAAAAGACAATCTTTCATTACATCGAAAGTTGATAACATGCATACCATTTCATAATATATCTTACTATAATTGACTTAATAATAATCTTGATGAACTCAACGACTCAAATGCAACGTCTTTTGAAATATGTCATGAATGACTCCAAGTAGTATCTCTAAGATGAGCAAATGCACAGCGGAAGATTTCTTTCGTACCTGAGAATAAATGTGACGACCCGGAAATTTCTGACCAAATTTAAACTAAATCTTTATATGTTTCCGACAGGATAAGCAGAATTTGTAATGTTGAATCTCAAAAAGTTTGGAACTACATTCATGTAATCAATTACCCTTTGACCGTGTTCGACAATTCACGAACAATTATGTGTATATAGATATGTATATATAATATATAATATTAACTGAAAACATTAACAAAGTATTAGATATATGATACTTTGCATGAATGTATTTGTTTCGATATATTTATCGACAGAATTAAGAGATAATATCAAATGATTGAATTATCAGATACATTATGATATGATTACGGGCCAATGTTATGAGGTCCATTGTGATTTAAAAAATCTATTCTTTTTGACAATATTCGGAAAATGGTAAAGTGATCTATAAGTAAGAACGTGGAGTGTAAATAACTTAGATGTTGGATATCGACAAGTTAAGTAACTTGACATTTTTCATTAAGATAATTTCATACGTTTATTAAACCTTTGGACTTTATCCCATGCTTCACCAACAGACTGTAATTTAAAAACTTGAAACCTATTATGAATATATATAATTCTACATTTCTAAAATGTTTTATGATATAACAATTTCCATTATTTTAACCTTTTAACAAAATGATTCTTAACTATATTTAGTTTTGGAAAACAAAATTATCATATTTATTTGATTTAGTTTCAAAAGTACAAAAAACGTTTTCAGTTTAAAAAGAACTTTATTATTAAAATGTATATATCTTTTATAAATATCTAGAACCACTTTTGACAACTCATTACTTAACCAGTATGATAAAGATAACGATATTTATATTTTATTTTATTAAATATATATAACGATTTAAATTAATATTATATATATTTATACGCGTATTATACGTATATAGTTTTATACTTTTACTATATTTTAACTTTACCTTTACTTTACTTTACTTTTACTTTTACTTTACTTTAACTTTAATAATTCATATTTTAATAATTCACTTTAATAATTCATACTTTAATAATTCACTTTAATAATTCACTTTAATAATTCATACTTTAATAATTCACTTTAATAATTCACTTTAATAATTTATACTTTAATAATTCACTTTAATAATTCACTTTAATAATTCATACTTTAATAATTCACTTTAATAATTCACTTTAATAATTCATACTTTAATAATTCACTTTAATAATTCACTTTAATAATTCATACTTTAATAATTCACTTTAATAATTCACTTTAATAATTCATACTTTAATAATTCACTTTAATAATTCACTTTAATAATTCATACTTTAATAATTCAAAAATCTATTATAAATAGAATTGAATAGGTTTCATTATTTCATAGAAACTTGAAAATATATTTCTCTAAACTCTCTCAATCGAATTACATATATATATTTTCTTTGTATTATTTCATGATATTATTAGTATACATAAAATACTATGACGGAGTTATACTCAGACGATTTCAAAATAAGTTTTCAAACGGGATAAAGCTAAGGAAATTATGGGTTATAGCTATGGAAGTTATGGGTATTGATCGAGAGTATTGCTCGTGAGTCAAACTAGTGTTTATCATCTCCGTTGTGTCTACGTACTTTTCCTGCAATATTGAATCTCAATATTGATACGTTCGTGAATCCAAGGCCAACATTGCACTTGTTCAATGACGTCATATGTATTTTTACTACAAAATACAGTATTGTGAGTTTCATTACTCCCTTTTTATATATTTTTGGGCTGAGAATACATGCGCTGTTTTATAAATGTTTTACGAAATAGGCACAGGTACTAAAACTAATTCTATGTGGGTTTAAACCAGAAATATACCCTTAGCTTGGTAACATTAAACTACTTGTCTATGTACAGTAGGCGCGAATCCTAAAGATTGATCTATTGGGCCTGACAAACCCCATCCTGACTATGGGATGCTTTAGTACTTCGAGGTTTATATAACACACCTGATTCGGTGTACTTTCAGAGGGTAAAACATGAATGTTAATGCTTGTTACCGGGTGCCTACAACTTATAGAATAATTTTATACACTTGCGAGTGTACATATATTTATAAACGGAAATCTTGTGGTCTATTAATATCTTGAAATGATTGTTATGATAAACCTATGAACTCACCAACCTTTTGGTTGACACTTTAAAGCATGTTTATTCTCAGGTATTAAAGAAATCTTCCGCTGTGCATTAGCTCATTTTAAGGATATTACTTGGAGTCATTCATGGCATATTTTGAAAGACGTTGTATTCAAGTCATTGAGTTCATCAAGATTATTATTAAGTCAATTATAGTTGGATGTATTATGAAATGGTGTGCATACCATCAATTTTAAAAACGAATGCAATGTTTGTAAAATGTATCATATAGAGGTCAAATACCTCGCGATGTAATCAACTATTGTGAATCATTTATAATGTATATGAACGGGTCCTTTCAGTTGGTATCAGAGTGGTGGTCTTAGCGAACCAGGTCTTGCATTAGTGTGTCTAACTGATAGTTGTTAAGATGCATTAGTGAGTCTGGACTTCGACCGTGTCTGCATGTCAAAAGTTTTGTTTATCATTTTTAGTCGGAAATCATCTACTTACCATCCTTAGGAAATTACCTGCTTATCATTCTTAGTCTAGACACGTCTTGCTGCATTGATTGCATGAATAGTGTATAGACAAAATTAATATCTTAGCGTATCTACTAAATCATATCTTATCGTATCTATTACCGTAAACTTTGCCTGACATATTCCAAAAATTCCTCCGTAATCTATGAAATCTTTTGATCTATATATATAGATATTCTATGTAGTTAGAATACCACCCGATAGCCGGAAAATCATTTCGTATCGAAAAATCCTTTATCAAATCGTACGAAATGGAATTCGTCATCAGTTCAAGTTCCTCGGATTCCGAAATGGAATCCCACTCAAGCTCCGAAAGCAGTGTGACTGGAATGGATCAACCAATCAGCTATCATCTATTCTGGATGAATTGGGGATGTGTTCGTAGCCTCCTTAATCATTGGAGACAAGAAAAAGGCGATCCTTTCCATCCACCACATTGCCCTCTTGGCAATGAACCTGAAGCACTTACCGGTGAACGTGTCTAAAACACCATTTTCTCTCTCATTTCCAGAGTATCTCGTCATGATTATATATACTACACCAAATTCTAGATCTTATTTATCCGCTCGTCCGAACCGACAATCACCCCGGTGTAATAGAAGAAGTCAACGAGCTTCGCGCTCGGGTAGTGGCTTTGGAGAATATGGTGCAAAGGTTACAAACACCAGCAGCAGCACCAGCAACATAACCTGTACCACCATCAACAACATCAACAGTACCATTACCACCACCACCAACAACCGCATCGCAAACCTCAACTTCACAATCTGTCCCATGAGCATCGACGTCATACGCCCTATAGATACTAAGGAATACCACAACGATGAAGTATTAATTCATAACTTCATTGGGAAAACATTCTACGACGATTATGTAATTTCTAAAGTTTAGAAATTATCTATCCTAGCCTTAACCATAAATCAAGTGAGTTTAATTTAATATTAACTCATTAAATCTATATTACATCTGAAGAAATATACACATATATTTCCATAAAGACTGTAATAAAATTCTTTTGTACAAAATATTAATTGTGACATTTTTTTAACGGGTAGGTAATACCCGAGAGATATATAAATTCACAATTAATATGTTACATTCTTCGAATCTGATTCAGCAAATCATCCATTATACTCCCTACTTTCACAACAATATACATTCTTTTATAGAAATCAAAACAACCATACTCATTCAAAAATCTAATTACATATTCTGATTTTGAAATCGCCGAATTCAATTCAAGTTATAACCGATATCATCACTCTTAGATTCTTACATCTTTCAAAGCTATACTTTAACTTCAAAACTGTGTTAGAACATCGTATGTATATTAACGATTATAATCTGTGTTCAAGCCCTTCGAAATACCTGAAGACACTTCAAATAATGAACAATCGAGATGATGATCCAACCACATGTTATCCACAGTTACGTACCTGAAAAATTATTGAAACCAAAGTCATAATTTAACATGTATCCATGTCAGACCTTTTGGCATTTACTAGCTAAAATAACTTTTCAATCCCTTCTAAAAATAGATGATTTTGTCACAGATCCAGCAAACCAACTTCAATTGTTCATTCGAATAAGCCTTATTATAATGATTACCCCTTCATCATTATTACCGGGGAACCTTTCATATCTCACCACATTAGCAGTAAACTTATTAACAACTTCATTGATCTTTGACTTTCTGAAAAATCTTTATATTTATCAAAATCCCATCATTTACTCATCTGCATCTTGTAACGAGAATTGCCATATGAATCATCAGAAATTAGCAATCAGTATTTTGAAATCTCGCAGCATGTCTACGCCAAAAATTATATGTGTCTATCTTCTGGACTTATATACTTTGAATGTGAAGTTTTTGAAAAACACCCTAAACTGCGAACTAGTTCTCAAAATACTGATGAAGCAGCAAAAACTATAAACGACCTTAATAGTAAAAAGTTTAATGATAAAGAGTAGCGTGCTGGCAAAGCTCAGAAAAAGAGAAGATTTGGTACTGAAAAATACGGATTGAGTAAACCATGAAGAAGGCTGTGGATAAATCACAAGGATGAAATCTACCTTTAAAGAATCCAAATGATTCCGTGTCTGCTGAAGTCATTATCGAATACCTTGCTCCTGACTCTAAACCCTTACGGACAATATTCTTCATCATCCTCTGATATTAGAAATTTTAAGATATCATCGTATCTTTCATTATAAATATCCTCCATATTTCTGAAGATATTTCCATAATTATTCTTATCTGAAATCATTTACCTCTTCGTGATGTCTGTATTACATCATAAAAGAAACTATTTTAGTTTCTAAATTCTGAAACTTTCGAATTTAAAATAGGAATATTTTTGAAGTAGTGTTGGGAACTGAAGCATGAACTAGTATAATATAATGACACTTGATCACCGTGATTATATTACAGTAAGTCATGCTGAGTTTCTAATGGAACGTGATGATTCACATAACATACCGTCATCATGTGCCATTTACACGACTCTTACATTCTACCAAATCTCCAAACATATTAAGAACATATCTTCTTGATAGTTCTATCTTTCCAGATATTCTGGTAATTTGCCAAATCAAGATCGTACCATTACGATTTCCTTCTTAGAACATTAACTATGTTCATCCAAAACTTCATACCTACTAATTCTGGATCATTATTTGCTTGACTTAAAGCCGAGAAGAGACAACAAAAGTATGAAACTCCGAAATGTAAGGGAGAATATAAAGTCCAATAACAACACATAAATTACAAACCGTGTATATCAATGTTTATCGCAACATAAAGACACGGGAGAATTAAAAACACTATAACCCCAAGGGCGAAGTAGAAGAAAACAGATTCCTCCGGTGGAAGTTGGAAAAGGAGAATGATTGTTGCTATAGTAAGGATAAGGACAAGGATTAGAAATGAATTAAGCATTTTCGCAATCTTTTGAAATTGGAATTGAGTATAGAGGTGCTAAAAACTAATGGAATGGAAAAGGTAAATATATAAGGGAAATATCAGACGTAGTAATCGGGACAGATCATCGCATTTAATTAAAGAGATCCTAATTTCCTTAAATCTCGAAGAAACAGATCTTATAGATTTCCAATATTTTTTTTTTGAATCCCTTGAATTCCGGAATTCAACCATGACTACGTCAAAAATTATGACGAAACTTATTTTCCTCATTCCACTATTTTGTGATAGCTTCACTCATACGCTTCAAGTAATTGGATCATTTTATCCATATTACTCTATGGTAATAAAATCCTATCTATCAACACATATCCGTCATGAAAACATTTTTATGGTTAGCCATGATGACCTCGATCAAATTTCGGGACGAAATTTCTCTAACGGGTAGGTACTGTGACGACCCGGAAATTTCTGACCAAATTTAAACTTAACCTTTATATGTTTCCGACACGATAAGCAGAATTTGTAATGTTGAATCTCAAAAAGTTTGGAACTACATTCATGTAATCAATTACCCTTTGACCGTGTTCGACGATTCACGAACAATTATGTGTATATAGATATGTATATATAATATATAATATTAACTGAAAACATTAACAAAGTATTAGGTATATGATACTTTACATGAACGTATTTGTTTCGATATATTTATCGACAGAATTAAGAGATAATATCAAATGATTGAATTATCAGATACATTATGATATGATTACGGGCCAATGTTATGAGGTCCATTGTGATTTAAGAAATCTATTCTTTTTGACAATATTCGGAAAATGGTAAAGTGATCTATAAGTAAGAACGTGGAGTGTAAATAACTTAGATGTTGGATATCGACAAGTTAAGTAACTCGACATTTTTCATTAAGATAATTTCATATGTTTATTAAACCTTTGGACTTTATCCCATGTGTAGCGACCCGACCAAATCGTCATTGACGGCGTCGACTACTTAGGTGTAGTGACCCGAACTTTTCCATGTTTATATATATTAATTGAGATTGATATTTACATGATTAAATGTTTCCAACATGTTAAGCAATCAAACTTGTAAAGACTTGATTAATTGAAATATGTTTCATATAGACAATTGACCACCCAAGTTGACCGGTGATTCACGAACGTTAAAACTTGTAAAAACTATATGATGACATATATATATGGATATATATATAGTTAACATGATACTATGATAAGTAAACATATCATTAAGTATATTAACAATGAACTACATATGTAAAAACAAGACTACTAACTTAATGATTTTTAAACGAGACATATATGTAACGATTATCGTTGTAAAGACATTTAATGTATATATATCATATTAAGAGATATTCATACATGATAATATCATGATAATATAATAATTTAAAATCTCATTTGATATTATAAACATTGGGTTAACAACATTTAACAAGATCGTTAACCTAAAAGTTTCAAAACAACACTTACATGTAACGACTAACGATGACTTAACGACTCAGTTAAAATGTATATACATGTAGTATTTTAATATGTATTTATACACTTTTGAAAGACTTCAATACACTTATCAAAATACTTCTACTTAACAAAAATGCTTACAATTACATCCTCGTTCAGTTTCATCAACAATTCTACTCGTATGCACCCGTATTCGTACTCGTACAATACACAGCTTTTAGATGTATGTACTATTGGTATATACACTCCAATTATCAGCTCTTAGCAGCCCATGTGAGTCACCTAACACATGTGGGAACCATCATTTGGAAACTAGCATGAAATATCTCATAAAATTACAAAAATATGAGTAATCATTCATGACTTATTTACATGAAAACAAAATAACATATCCTTTATATCTAATCCATACACCAACGACCAAAAACACCTACAAACACTTTCATTCTTCAATTTTCTTCATCTAATTGATCTCTCTCAAGTTCTATCTTCAAGTTCTAAGTGTTCTTCATAAATTCCAAAAGTTCTAGTTTCATAAAATCAAGAATACTTTCAAGTTTGCTAGCTCACTTCCAATCTTGTAAGGTGATCATCCAACCTCAAGAAATCTTTGTTTCTTATAGTAGGTTATCATTCTAATACAAGGTAATATTCATATTCAAACTTTGGTTCAATT
This sequence comes from Rutidosis leptorrhynchoides, assembly GCF_046630445.1. Lineage (NCBI taxonomy): Eukaryota > Viridiplantae > Streptophyta > Magnoliopsida > Asterales > Asteraceae > Rutidosis > Rutidosis leptorrhynchoides. Next base: position 292,799,326 of record NC_092335.1, read on the forward strand.
TCTATAACTATAACAATCTTATTTTAAGTGATGATCTTACTTGAACTTGTTTTCGTGTCATGATTCTGCTTCAAGAACTTCGAGCCATCCAAGGATCCATTGAAGCTAGATCCATTTTTCTCTTTTCCAGTAGGTTTATCCAAGGAACTTAAGGTAGTAATGATGTTCATAACATCATTCGATTCATACATATAAAGCTATCTTATTCGAAGGTTTAAACTTGTAATCACTAGAACATAGTTTAGTTAATTCTAAACTTGTTCGCAAACAAAAGTTAATCCTTCTAACTTGACTTTTAAAATCAACTAAACACATGTTCTATATCTATATGATATGCTAACTTAATGAGTTAAAACCTGGAGACACGAAAAACACCGTAAAACCGGATTTACGCCGTCGTAGTAACACCGCGGGCTGTTTTGGGTTAGTTAATTAAAAACTATGATAAACTTTGATTTAAAAGTTGTTATTCTGAGAAAATGATTTTTATTATGAACATGAAACTATATCTAAAAATTATGGTTAAACTCAAAGTGAAAGTTTGTTTTCTAAAATGGTCATCTAGACGTCGTTTTTTCGACTGAAATGACTACCTTTACAAAAACGACTTGTAACTTATTTTTCCGACTATAAACCTATACTTTTTCTGTTTAGATTCATAAAATAGAGTTCAATATGAAACCATAGCAATTTGATTCACTCAAAACGGATTTAAAATGAAGAAGTTATGGGTAAAACAAGATTGGATAATTTTTCTCATTTTAGCTACGTGAAAATTTGTAACAAATCTATTCCAACCATAACTTAATCAACTTGTATTGTATATTATGTAATCTTGAGATACCATAGACACGTATACAATGTTTTGACCTATCATGTCGACACATCTATATATATTTCGGAACAACCATAGACACTCTATATGTGAATGTTGGAGTTAGCTATACAGGGTTGAGGTTGATTCCAAAATATATATAGTTTGAGTTGTGATCAATACTGAGATACGTATACACTGGGTCGTGGATTGATTCAAGATAATATTTATCGATTTATTTCTATACATCTAACTGTGGATAACTAGTTGTAGGTTACTAACGAGGACAGCTAACTTAATAAACTTAAAACATCAAAATATATTAAAAGTGTTGTAAATATATTTTGAACATACTTTGATATATATGTATATATTGTTATAGGTTCGTGAATCAACCAGTGGCCAAGTCTTACTTCCCGACGAAGTAAAAATCTGTGAAAGTGAGTTATAGTCCCACTTTTAAAATCTAATATTTTTGGGATGAGAATACATGCAGGTTTTATAAATGATTTACAAAATAGACACAAGTACGTGAAACTACATTCTATGGTTGAATTATTGAAATCGAATATGCCCCTTTTTATTAAGTCTGGTAATCTAAGAATTAGGGAACAGACACCCTAATTGACGCGAATCCTAAAGATAGATCTATTGGGCCTAACAAACCCCATCCAAAGTACCGGATGCTTTAGTACTTCGAAATTTATATCATATCCGAAGGGTGTCCCGGAATGATGGGGATATTCTTATATATGCATCTTGTTAATGTCGGTTACCAGGTGTTCACCATATGAATGATTTTTATCTCTATGTATGGGATGTGTATTGAAATATGAAATCTTGTAGTCTATTATTATGATTTGATATATATAGGTTAAACCTATAACTCACCAACATTTTTGTTGACGTTTTAAGCATGTTTATTCTCAGGTGATTATTAAGAGCTTCCGCTGTCACATACTTAAATAAGGACGAGATTTGGAGTCCATGCTTGTATGATATTATGTAAAAACTGCATTCAAGAAACTTATTTTGTTGTAACATATTTGTATTGTAAACCATTATGTAATGGTCGTGTGTAAACAGGATATTTTAGATTATCATTATTTGATAATCTACGTAAAGCTTTTTAAACCTTTATTGATGAAATAAAGGTTATGGTTTGTTTTAAAATGAATGCAGTCTTTGAAAAACGTCTCATATAGAGGTCAAAACCTCGCAACGAAATCAATTAATATGGAACGTTTTTAATCAATAAGAACGGGACATTTCAGTTGGTATCAGAGCGTTGGTCTTAGAGAACCAGAATTTTGCATTAGTGTGTCTTATCGAGTTTGTTAGGATGCATTAGTGAGTCTGGACTTCGACCGTGTTTACTTGAAAAATGATTGCTTAACAAATTTTGTTGGAAACTATATATTTTTAACATGTGAATATTATGTGATATATTAATCTCTTAACGCGTTTGATATTATGTGATAGATGTCTGCCTCTAGAACATGTCCCATTGACTCACCTAATAATAATGAAGAGTCAAATGTAAATTGGAATGATTCGTGGACTGATTCACAAGTTCCCGAAGAGGAACCGGAAGAAGAGTCGGAACCGGAAGAAGAATCGGAACCGAAAGAAGAATCGGAACCGGATGAAGAAGTAGAACCGGTGGGGGAAATAATAAAACGGTTAAGTAAAAGAAAAGCATCAACCAACCGACCAAGGTTAATTATGGTCAATGGTGTTTCCGCCAAGGAAGCAAAATATTGGGAGGATTACCAATTCTCCGATGAATCGGATTCCGACGAGAATTCCGATGATGTTATAGAAATTACCCCAACTGAATTTAAAAAGGCAAAAGAAAATAATAAGGGAAAGGGCATAAAAATAGAGAAATCTAATTCCAACCCCGGTGAACTTTATATGTATCGTCAACCCCCGAAGTCCTTAAGTTGTAACAATGACCCGGGAACCTCTAAACCACCAGGTTTTTCTAAACCAATGTGGAAAACGACGGCTCGTATTAGGGGAACATCATATATCCCTAGAAACTTGGCAAAACGAACCAAAACCAAAGAAGAAGAAACAAGCGAGTCGGAATAAGATAGCTGTATTCGTGTGGTGTAATATATGTAATATAGTGTGCTTATGCTTTATGATATATGTAAAAATTGCTTGTATTAATAAGTATTTTTTTTATGAATCTAACTCTTGTCTATTTTACAGTATAAAAACACAAAATGGATAGACAACCCAATATTTTAAGAGACCTACCCGGAGACATGATTGATGAAATCTTGTCTAGAGTCGGTCAGAATTCTTCGGCACAACTATTTAAGGCGAGATCAGTTTGTAAGACATTCGAAGAACGTTCCAAGAATGCCTTGGTTTATAAAAGGCTTTCGTTCGAAAGATGGGGGATATCACATTGGGAAATCCATAAGTTACGATGTGTTTACTTTGACGCATATATTGCGGGGAACCCAAATGCTATTTTACGCAATGGGTTAAGAAATTATTTTGACTCAATATATCCGAATATTGGACTTCGTGATTTAGAAAAAGCGGCTAACATGCAACATAAAGAAGCATGTTATGCTTACAGATTAGTAATGTTCGCTTCTCACCAAAGTGAGAACAAGAACATCGGCCTACAACTATTAAACAAAACGTTCCCACAAGTGACGGAGTCGGTAATTGGGGTAAGAAATGAGGTTTTTAGGTTATTACGAGACTGTTGGTCATTATGTAACCCTCGTCCCTTTGATGACGTTACAACACGCTATCTTATCAACGGCCATAATAGTTATGTTCCACAAGACCAAGGATGGGAAGTAGTCCTAGTAAAACCAGAATGCATGACTTGTTTCTGGACGTATGAATTACGTGTCTTTATTGCCTTTGCTGAGCGACTTGTGTACTAGCTAGAATTATCTTCACAACTATCTTGTATCAAAGTTATTGTGTGCTATATTTCATGCTTTGTGTAAAATAAGCGGTATTGTAAGTTTGTAAAATATTGTATAAAAGTTTGAACGCAAAATATTATTATAATCAGTTTTTCATACAGAATTGTAGTAGTTGAATTGTATATTAGCTACTAAGTATGAACTTAACGGGTAGGTACTACCCGAATTTAAACTTATAAAACGCTAATATGAAGAAAAAGCTTTTATAAATGAGTTCATATTATGCTACGAAATACTATTAACTACTCTTAATATTCTGTATGATTAACTTGTTCCGTTTGACTATTTTGAAGGAAATGGCACCGACTACTCGACACACCGTGAATATGAATGAAGAGGAATTCCGTACTTTTCTAGCTTCAAACATAGCCGCAATACAGGCTGCGCAACATACCAACAATAACCTTGGATCTAGCAGTACAGGAAATCGTGTAGGATGCACCTACAAAGAATTCACTGCCTGCAAACCTTTGGAATTTGATGGAACCGAAGGACCGATCGGATTGAAACGGTGGACCGAGAAGGTCGAATCGGTGTTTGCCATAAGTAAGTGTACTGAAGAGGACAAAGTGAAGTACGCTACGCATACCTTCACAGGTTCTGCGTTAACATGGTGGAATACCTATCTAGAGCAAGTGGGACAAGACGATGCATACGCACTACCGTGGTCAGCATTCAAGCACTTGATGAACGAGAAGTACCGTCCCAGAACCAAGGTCAATAAGCTCAAGACAGAACTTAGAGGGTTATGAACCCAAGGATTTGATATTACCACGTACGAAAGACGATTCACAGAATTGTGCCTATTGTGTCCGGGAGCGTTCGAAGATGAGGAAGAGAAGATCGACGCGTTTGTGAAAGGATTACCGGAAAGAATCCAAGAAGATATAAGTTCACACGAGCCCGCCTCCATACAACAGGCATGTAGAATGGCTCACAAACTCGTGAACCAGATTGAAGAAAGAATTAAAGAACAGACTGCTGAAGAGGCCAATGTGAAGCAAGTTAAAAGAAAGTGGGAGGAAAACGGTGATAAGAATCACCAATACAACAACAACAGCAATTACAACAATAATCGCAACAATTATCCCAACAATCGCAACATCAATCGCAACTACAACAAACGGCCCAACAACAACAACAACAACAACAACAGCAACTACAACAATCATCCCAACAACAATAATAACCGCAATAACAACAACAATCAGAAGCAGCTATGCCAAAGGTGTGAAAAGAATCACTCGGGGTTCTGCACCAAATTTTGCAACAAGTGTAAAAGAAATGGTCATAGCGCGGCAAAGTGTGAGGTCTACAGACCAGGGGTTAATAGAACGAAAGGAACAAATGGTATCGGAATGAGTAATGGCGGAGCAAGTAGTGTCGGAGCAAGTTATGCCAATGTAGTTTGTTATAAATGTGGAAAACCGGGCCACATTATTAGAAATTGTCCGAACCAGGAGAACACGAATGGACAAGGCCGTGGAAGAGTTTTCAATATTAATGCGGCAGAGGCACAGGAAGACCCGGAGCTTGTTACGGGTACGTTTCTTATTGACAATAAATCTGCTTACGTTTTATTTGATTCGGGTGTGGATAGAAGCTATATGAGTAGAGATTTTTGTGCTAAATTAAGTTGTCCATTGACGCCTTTGGATAGTAAATTTTTACTCGAATTAGCAAATGGTAAATTAATTTCAGCAGATAATATATGTCGGAATCGAGAAATTAAACTGGTTAGCGAAACATTTAAGATTGATTTGATACCAGTAGAGTTAGGGAGTTTTGATGTGATAATCGGTATGGACTGGTTGAAAGAAGTGAAAGCGGAGATCATTTGTTACAAAAATGCAATTCGCATTATACGAGAAAAAGGAAAACCCTTAATGGTGTACGGAGAAAAGGGCAACACGAAGCTACATCTTATTAGTAATTTGAAGGCACAAAAACTAATAAGAAAAGGTTGCTATGCTATTCTAGTACACGTCGAGAAAGTACAAACTGAAGAAAAGAGCATCAATGATGTTCCCATCGCAAAAGAATTTCCTGATGTATTTCTGAAAGAATTACCGGGATTACCCCCACATCGATCCGTTGAATTTCAAATAGATCTTGTACCAGGAGCTGCACCAATAGCTCGTGCTCCTTACAAACTCGCACCCAGCGAGATGAAAGAACTACAAAGCCAATTACAAGAACTTTTAGAGCGTGGTTTCATTCGACCAAGCACATCACCGTGGGGAGCTCCTGTTTTGTTTGTCAAGAAGAAAGATGGTACATTCAGGTTGTGTATCGACTACCGAGAGTTGAACAAACTTACCATCAAGAACCGCTACCCACTACCGAGAATCGATGACTTATTTGATCAACTACAAGGCTCGTCTGTTTATTCAAAGATTGACTTACGTTCCGGGTATCATCAAATGCTGGTGAAAGTAGATGATATTCCAAAGACTGCTTTCAGAACACGTTACGGTCATTACGAGTTTATGGTCATGCCGTTTGGTTTAACTAATGCACCAGCTGTGTTCATGGACCTTATGAACCGAGTGTGTGGACCATACCTTGACAAGTTTGTCATTGTTTTCATTGATGACATACTTATTTACTCAAAGAATGACCAAGAACACGGTGAACATTTGAGAAAGGTGTTAGAAGTATTGAGGAAGGAAGAATTGTACGCTAAATTTTCAAAGTGTGCATTTTGGTTGGAAGAAGTTCAATTCCTCGGTCACATAGTGAACAAAGAAGGTATTAAGGTGGATCCGGCAAAGATAGAAACTGTTGAAAAGTGGGAAACCCCGAAAACTCCGAAACACATACGCCAGTTTTTAGGACTAGCTGGTTACTACAGAAGGTTCATCCAAGACTTTTCCAGAATAGCAAAACCCTTGACTGCATTAACGCATAAAGGGAAGAAATTTGAATGGAATGATGAACAAGAGAAAGCGTTTCAGTTATTGAAGAAAAAGCTAACTACGGCACCTATATTGTCATTGCCTGAAGGGAATGATGATTTTGTGATTTATTGTGATGCATCAAAGCAAGGTCTCGGTTGTGTATTAATGCAACGAACGAAGGTGATTGCTTATGCGTCTAGACAATTGAAGATTCACGAACAAAATTATACGACGCATGATTTGGAATTAGGCGCGGTTGTTTTTGCATTAAAGACTTGGAGGCACTACTTATATGGGGTCAAAAGTATTATATATACCGACCACAAAAGTCTTCAACACATATTTAATCAGAAACAACTGAATATGAGACAGCGTAGGTGGATTGAATTATTGAATGATTACGACTTTGAGATTCGTTACCACCCGGGGAAGGCAAATGTGGTAGCCGATGCCTTGAGCAGGAAGGACAGAGAACCCATTCGAGTAAAATCTATGAATATAATGATTCATAATAACCTTACTACTCAAATAAAGGAGGCGCAACAAGGAGTTTTAAAAGAGGGAAATTTAAAGGATGAAATACCCAAAGGATCGGAGAAGCATCTTAATATTCGGGAAGACGGAACCCGGTATAGGGCTGAAAGGATTTGGGTACCAAAATTTGGAGATATGAGAGAAATGGTACTTAGAGAAGCTCATAAAACCAGATACTCAATACATCCTGGAACGGGGAAGATGTACAAGGATCTCAAGAAATATTTTTGGTGGCCGGGTATGAAAGCCGATGTTGCTAAATACGTAGGAGAATGTTTGACGTGTTCTAAGGTCAAAGCTGAGCATCAGAAACCATCAGGTCTACTTCAACAACCCGAAATCCCGGAATGGAAATGGGAAAACATTACCATGGATTTCATCACTAAATTGCCAAGGACTGCAAGTGGTTTTGATACTATTTGGGTAATAGTTGATCGTCTCACCAAATCCGCACACTTCCTACCAATAAGAGAAGATGACAAGATGGAGAAGTTAGCACGACTGTATTTGAAGGAAGTCATCTCCAGACATGGAATACCAATCTCTATTATCTCTGATAGGGATGGCAGATTTATTTCAAGATTCTGGCAGACATTACAGCAAGCATTAGGAACTCGTCTAGACATGAGTACTGCCTATCATCCACAAACTGATGGGCAGAGCGAAAGGAAGATACAAACGCTTGAAGACATGCTACGAGCATGTGTTATTGATTTCGGAAACAGTTGGGATCGACATCTACCGTTAGCAGAATTTTCCTACAACAACAGCTACCATTCAAGCATTGAGATGGCGCCGTTTGAAGCACTTTATGGTAGAAAGTGCAGGTCTCCGATTTGTTGGAGTGAGGTGGGGGATAGACAGATTACGGGTCCAGAGATTATACAAGAAACTACCGAGAAGATCATCCAAATTCAACAACGGTTGAAAACTGCCCAAAGTCGACAAAAGAGCTACGCTGGCATTAAAAGAAAAGATATAGAATTTGAAATTGGAGAGATGGTCATGCTTAAAGTTGCACCTTGGAAAGGCGTTGTTCGATTTGGTAAACGAGGGAAATTAAATCCAAGGTATATTGGACCATTCAAGATTATTGATCGTGTCGGACCAGTAGCTTACCGACTTGAGTTACCTCAACAACTCGCGGCTGTACATAACACTTTTCACGTCTCGAATTTGAAGAAATGTTTTGCTAAAGAAGATCTCACTATTCCGTTAGATGAAATCCAAATCAACGAAAAACTTCAATTCATCGAAGAACCCGTCGAAATAATGGATCGTGAGGTTAAAAGACTTAAGCAAAACAAGATACCAATTGTTAAGGTTCGATGGAATGCTCGTAGAGGACCCGAGTTCACCTGGGAGCGTGAAGATCAGATGAAGAATAAATACCCGCATCTATTTCCAGAAGATTCATCAACACCTTCAACAGCTTAAAATTTCGGGACGAAATTTATTTAACGGGTAGGTACTGTAGTGACCCGAACTTTTCCATGTTTATATATATTAATTGAGATTGATATTTACATGATTAAATGTTTCCAACATGTTAAGCAATCAAACTTGTAAAGACTTGATTAATTGAAATATGTTTCATATAGACAATTGACCACCCAAGTTGACCGGTGATTCACGAACGTTAAAACTTGTAAAAACTATATGATGACATATATATATGGATATATATATAGTTAACATGATACTATGATAAGTAAACATATCATTAAGTATATTAACAATGAACTACATATGTAAAAACAAGACTACTAACTTAATGATTTTTAAACGAGACATATATGTAACGATTATCGTTGTAAAGACATTTAATGTATATATATCATATTAAGAGATATTCATACATGATAATATCATGATAATATAATAATTTAAAATCTCATTTGATATTATAAACATTGGGTTAACAACATTTAACAAGATCGTTAACCTAAAAGTTTCAAAACAACACTTACATGTAACGACTAACGATGACTTAACGACTCAGTTAAAATGTATATACATGTAGTGTTTTAATATGTATTTATACACTTTTGAAAGACTTCAATACACTTATCAAAATACTTCTACTTAACAAAAATGCTTACAATTACATCCTCGTTCAGTTTCATCAACAATTCTACTCGTATGCACCCGTATTCGTACTCGTACAATACACAGCTTTTAGATGTATGTACTATTGGTATATACACTCCAATGATCAGCTCTTAGCAGCCCATGTGAGTCACCTAACACATGTGGGAACCATCATTTGGCAACTAGCATGAAATATCTCATAAAATTACAAAAATATGAGTAATCATTCATGACTTATTTACATGAAAACAAAATAACATATCCTTTATATCTAATCCATACACCAACGACCAAAAACACCTACAAACACTTTCATTCTTCAATTTTCTTCATCTAATTGATCTCTCTCAAGTTCTATCTTCAAGTTCTAAGTGTTCTTCATAAATTCCAAAAGTTCTAGTTTCATAAAATCAAGAATACTTTCAAGTTTGCTAGCTCACTTCCAATCTTGTAAGGTGATCATCCAACCTCAAGAAATCTTTGTTTCTTATAGTAGGTTATCATTCTAATACAAGGTAATAATCATATTCAAACTTTGGTTCAATTTCTATAACTATAACAATCTTATTTTAAGTGATGATCTTACTTGAACTTGTTTTCGTGTCATGATTCTGCTTCAAGAACTTCGAGCCATCCAAGGATCCATTGAAGCTAGATCCATTTTTCTCTTTTCCAGTAGGTTTATCCAAGGAACTTAAGGTAGTAATGATGTTCATAACATCATTCGATTCATACATATAAAGCTATCTTATTCGAAGGTTTAAACTTGTAATCACTAGAACATAGTTTAGTTAATTCTAAACTTGTTCGCAAACAAAAGTTAATCCTTCTAACTTGACTTTTAAAATCAACTAAACACATGTTCTATATCTATATGATATGCTAACTTAATGAGTTAAAACCTGGAGACACGAAAAACACCGTAAAACCGGATTTACGCCGTCGTAGTAACACCGCGGGCTGTTTTGGGTTAGTTAATTAAAAACTATGATAAACTTTGATTTAAAAGTTGTTATTCTGAGAAAATGATTTTTATTATGAACATGAAACTATATCTAAAAATTATGGTTAAACTAAAAGTGGAAGTTTGTTTTCTAAAATGGTCATCTAGACGTCATTTTTTCGACTGAAATGACTACCTTTACAAAAACGACTTGTAACTTATTTTTCCGACTATAAACCTATACTTTTTCTGTTTAGATTCATAAAATAGAGTTCAATATGAAACCATAGCAATTTGATTCACTCAAAACGGATTTAAAATGAAGAAGTTATGGGTAAAACAAGATTGGATAATTTTTCTCATTTTAGCTACGTGAAAATTTGTAACAAATCTATTCCAACCATAACTTAATCAACTTGTATTGTATATTATGTAATCTTGAGATACCATAGACACGTATACAATGTTTCGACCTATCATGTCGACACATCTATATATATTTCGGAACAACCATAGACACTCTATATGTGAATGTTGGAGTTAGCTATACAGGGTTGAGGTTGATTCCAAAATATATATAGTTTGAGTTGTGATCAATACTGAGATACGTATACACTGGGTCGTGGATTGATTCAAGATAATATTTATCGATTTATTTCTATACATCTAACTGTGGACAACTAGTTGTAGGTTACTAACGAGGACAGCTAACTTAATAAACTTAAAACATCAAAATATATTAAAAGTGTTGTAAATATATTTTGAACATACTTTGATATATATGTATATATTGTTATAGGTTCGTGAATCAACCAGTGGCCAAGTCTTACTTCCCGACGAAGTAAAAATCTGTGAAAGTGAGTTATAGTCCCACTTTTAAAATCTAATATTTTTGGGATGAGAATACATGCAGGTTTTATAAATGATTTACAAAATAGACACAAGTACGTGAAACTACATTCTATGGTTGAATTATCGAAATCGAATATGCCCCTTTTTATTAAGTCTGGTAATCTAAGAATTAGGGAACAGACACCCTAATTGACGCGAATCCTAAAGATAGATCTATTGGGCCTAACAAACCCAATCCAAAGTACCGGATGCTTTAGTACTTCGAAATTTATATCATATCCGAAGGGTGTCCCGGAATGATGGGGATATTCTTATATATGCATCTTGTTAATGTCGGTTACCAGGTGTTCACCATATGAATGATTTTTATCTCTATGTATGGGATGTGTATTGAAATATGAAATCTTGTAGTCTATTATTATGATTTGATATATATAGGTTAAACCTATAACTCACCAACATTTTTGTTGACGTTTTAAGCATGTTTATTCTCAGGTGATTATTAAGAGCTTCCGCTGTCGCATACTTAAATAAGGACGAGATTTGGAGTCCATGCTTGTATGATATTATGTAAAAACTGCATTCAAGAAACTTATTTTGTTGTAACATATTTGTATTGTAAACCATTATGTAATGGTCGTGTGTAAACAGGATATTTTAGATTATCATTATTTGATAATCTACGTAAAGCTTTTTAAACCTTTATTGATGAAATAAAGGTTATGGTTTGTTTTAAAATGAATGCAGTCTTTGAAAAACGTCTCATATAGAGGTCAAAACCTCGCAACGAAATCAATTAATATGGAACGTTTTTAATCAATAAGAACGGGACATTTCATTAGGTCCCGTAGCGTGGTCGTAGTCCCTATATGAGACTCGTTTGACCAAAATTATGTCGCGTTCACTTGAAAGGTACAAAGTTTAGTTTACCAAACGGATCGACAATAAGTTTAAGTTTACAAAGTTATAAAGTATAAATGAAATAACTTGCGACATAATTAGTTTGAAACCACAGTTGCTATAAATAGCGTTAGTAAGTAGACAAATGTTTGAATCCAAAGGTGCTATCACTAGCGTATGCATGTATGTATGCTTGACTCCAAGCATGAAATCAGAGTGTATGCACGTATGCTTGACCCCAAGCAAGTATGAATGTACGCGGAAGCATGTAGCAAATAGCCATGTATGAACCTGAGAAACATATAGAAAACTGTCAACGAAAAACGTTGGTGAAATCATAGGTGTATTAATAAAAGTTATATTTTGAACCACAAGATTTAGTATTTCCATAAATTGATCATCCAAAAGTTGCATTCCAAAAGTTGATTCGCGAGCACCCAATTATCAAGACTTAACGTTTCCTTCCATAGAACCCCATCACAATAGTGTTAGAACATACACTGTTTCCTGAAAATATATTTCATCCGTAGACGGTAGCGAACCGTCCGTAATGAGGGTTTGTCAAACCCGTATGGCCACACAATATAAGTTCTCGCTTACACCCTGCAAGTGTAACTAATGATAATCGAATTGAGGATTTTTGTTCTAACTCGCTGTGGAATGTTTGTTTTCCTTGTACTTGTGTTCAAAGTATAAAAGTAAGTAGTACAAAATGTAACAAAGTATATGTTTTCTCAGCCCACGATTTAAAAGTATAAAAAGTTGTTGAAAAGGTGGGACTATGATCTCACCTCGAGTGCACGAGTATAAAGGTACTTCAACAAGTAAACGTGTGCATGAAAGTTGCTTAGTCTTGACCTAGACAAGTAAGTTATATCAATTAACCGGTTACGACACAAAGTCGGGTGAAATGTGTTCAATTAGTCCTATGGCTCGTTACGACTCAATTAAGTATAGCATGTGAATCACGTTGTCAAGTTTCATACAAGAAACAAGTATAAAAGCATGTTAGAATGATTGTATAAAAGTTTGGTTAAGTTTGACTAAAAGTCAAACTTGGTCAAAGTCAACGAAAAAGTCAACACGTTCGGGTTCGGTCCCGAACTATTTTTCTGAGGTTTTTATTCATATATAAGCATATTAGAACAAGTTTCATGTGAATCGGAGGTCGATAGCTAGTCAAACATTTCGCGTGAAATGCGCCAAAGTGAGCAGAATCTGGCCAGGCGATTCCGCGCGCCGCGCGGGGATGTGGCGCGCCGCGCCACTACCTGGCCAGAGAATTCTGGTCAGTTTTTAAAGTATGCACGAACCAAAACACAAACAATCACATTTTATGATCCGCAAACAATTAGAACATGTATTTTATATCATCGGAAAGCTATTTCGACAAGGAATACAACTAACCACATATCATTAATCAAAAACATCATTTACAATAACCGAAAACTCGTCAATTGATCAAGAAAGGTTTATTTTCAAAGTTTCAAGTTCGTAAAACGTATTTTATGATTCGGGAATCCAATTTACACATACGATATGCCGTTTTGAAGGTAATGGAGCATACATTACAACTAAACACTTACTAATAACATTTCATGGCATTCGAAACATCAAAAGCTCGTTTTAAGTCTATCAAACCCTAACCAAAATCCGCAAAAATCAATATTCATGTTTTTGAAGTTTCCTTAATCAACCTACGCATCAAAACGAAGCTAGTGATACTAGTAACACAATTAAAACATGCACTTTAACAATCTAACAACATTAACTCATCCAAAATCAAGGATTAAGCTAACCCATTTCAAATGTTCAAACTAGTTACTCAAAACAACGAATCGAGCAAACAAAACATATATTCATGTTATACACGAGCCATAGACACTAACTAACACAATTTCAAGTCAAAAACACGAATTTAAAGAAATCTAGAGTTTTAGAAATGTTACCCAAACGAGATGAAGTTTGTATCAAAATGTAGAGGATGAAGAGAGGATCACGAAAATGTAATCGGATTTGTTGTGAGCTTCCAAGATTGAATTTAGATGATGAATGATTGAATTTGGGTGTTTGTGTGTGTGTTCTTGATAGAGAGAAAGAGAGAGAGGTGGAGGTGATTGAATGGAGGAGGGTAAAGGTTGACTAGTTGACCTAGTCATCTCTTTGCCCCCTTGGCAAGTTTAGTCCCTCAAGTTTCAAAGCGGGTGCGGGAATTAACCAAACGAATATTTTAAAAACGCTCGAGTAGACGAGTGATGTTATAATTGAATAACGGGATTATTATGAACGTTACTCAGTGGAACTATTAATTTAAATACGAAAGATTATGTTAAAAAAAAAAGACGGTGTTAAAATTAAATTTAACGGAAAAACGCGGGATGTTACATTATCCACACCTCAAAAGAAATTTCGTCCCGAAATTTAGTTGGAAGTAGTAGTTGTTGAATCTTCCTCGAGATTTTGTGTTGCCAATTCTACGAATGAGGGAGAAGTACGTTCTAGGGTATTTCAACGAATTTTGACGGTCGGGATCATATGTTGTTTTAAGGTTTGGCTTCACGATTTATGGTTTCAACCGGTCCTCCTAGGAAGTGAGGGTTATCGTCGATAGTGAGTTCATCAAAGGAGATATCAAGTTCTCGTTTCGCAAAACACGTCTTTGAGTTGATACATCGAATGTAGGATAAACGGAGACCCAAAATGAGTCGGAAGAGTCTAAACGGCTGGCGACGGGTCCAAAACACCCCAAGAATTTAAAGGATCGAAATATCGCGGATTTAGCTTCCTACGTTTCCCGAAACGGATTGCACCTTTCCAAGGTGCGACTCTTAACGTGACGCGGTTTCCCACGTGGAATTTGAAATGTTTACGTCTAACATCGGCGTAGCTCTTGGTGATTACGAGTCGCGTAGGGTTTTACCCGAATATGAATAAATTTTCTCGGTTGCTCATGAATAACCTCGGCCCCGGTGAATTGATCATCGTTTACTTGGTTCGACAAAGGAGTATGACGTTTCCGGTCATATAAGGTTTCGAAGGCGTGGCGTCAATACTCGAATGAAAATCATTGTAGTACGAGGATTCGGTTAAAGGAAAATACTTTTCTCAAGTAAATTTGAAGTTGGTAATACAAACTTGTATTATGGTTTCCAAGGTTTAAATCGCATGTTTGTTCGGTCCGTCGGGTTGTGGATGGTACGCGGTACTCATGTCTAAACGCGGTCCCGAGGCTTTTTGTAAGGCACTCCAAAATCTAGAAGTGAAACGAGGATCTCGGTCCGAAACGGAGTACATTCCGTAAGGTATATTTGGACAAGTTTGTTAGGACAAGTTTCTCAAGAAAATTCGCGTCGCGAAAGATTTATCAGTTTCCAAAAATGTTCGTCGGGGCAAGTTCTTATCGGGTTTTGAAAACGATTGTTAGGACTATCCACCCTCGTGGCGAATATTTGTACGACGTGAAGAGTCGCTCTCCATTGCGAATTTAGAATAAGGACCTCCTGAACCGGAAGTACGAGGGTGATGCAAGAGAAGTTTCCGCCCCGATGTGAGCATAACGAGTAAATTGTAGTTAGTCAACAAGACTGCGCGAGGACGAGCTAGTATACCCATGTGACATACGGTTGAAGTCGAATGGAATCGGTAATTCATTCGGAAGCATGAATATAATTTGACAATAATTGAAGGGGTGTCCCCGGTATGGTTGTTATAAATATTCTCGGAGTTTCGGATGTCCAAACCTGAAAGGATGAAGTCATGTACATGGCACATGGTGGTGTTTAGGTTGATCGAGTCTAACCACCATCACGCGTCACTAGAACTTTGGTATGTCTTACCGTAATATAACTACGTTGATCGAGTGTAGTTATATTATGCTAACTCATACCTCCATTCCCACATCACTCCATAGACTCAAGTTCGTGTCATCGCGAAAATCTAAAATGAACAAAATGTAACGACGTCTCAAACGTGACTCGTATTAAATCGAAATAGTTTCTACAACTCTAAAGAAGCGTTTCCCCGCGGGAAGAGTATAAATGATTATTAACGTCAAATCGGTTCGATTCAAACAATAATGTATTTAGGTATAAAAAGAGTAACGAGTCATGATAACAAGTAGTACGCAACCGTAGCGATAAATAGTGGTGACGATACTCATCTAGAGTAGTGATGGTAGTAACACTAAAAAGTAGATAGTAAGAAACACCAGTGGGAAACCGATAGTAAGTTGAAACGGTGGCAAATAACAATCCGGGAGACAGAGTTCCCGAACGAGTGTGACTAACGAAGTCGTCGTCATCCATACGTGTATGAATCATGAATTTACGTGTGTTACCAAAAAGTGGCGGAATACGAATTCGTATGATGAAGGTTGGGTACCATTAAAAAGTTTGCCTAAGAATGATTCAAGTATAATGCACAAGTAGTCAAGTAAGTGCTATCTATAGCAAATGTATGTCAGAATGCAAATGCTAACTACCCGGTTGTAGTCTAGACTCACTAATGCGTCCTAACGACTCTGTTAGACACACTAATGCACGTCCTAGTTCCCTACAACCAACGCTCTGATACCATCTGTAGCGACCCGACCAAATCGTCATTGACGGCGTCGACTACTTAGGTCCCGTAGCGTGGTCGTAGTCCCTATATGAGACTCGTTTGACCAAAATTATGTCGCGTTCACTTGAAAGGTACAAAGTTTAGTTTACCAAACGGATCGACAATAAGTTTAAGTTTACAAAGTTATAAAGTATAAATGAAATAACTTGCGACATAATTAGTTTGAAACCACAGTTGCTATAAATAGCGTAAGTAAGTAGACAAATGTTTGAATCCAAAGGTGCTATCACTAGCGTATGCATGTATGTATGCTTGACTCCAAGCATGAAATCAGAGTGTATGCATGTATGCTTGACCCCAAGCAAGTATGAATGTACGCGGAAGCATGTAGCAAATAGCCATGTATGAACCTGAGAAACATATAGAAAACTGTCAACGAAAAACGTTGGTGAAATCATAGGTGTATTAATAAAAGTTATATTTTGAACCACAAGATTTAGTATTTCCATAAATTGATCATCCAAAAGTTGCATTCCAAAAGTTGATTCGCGAGCACCCAATTATCAAGACTTAACGTTTCCTTCCATAGAACCCCATCACAATAGTGTTAGAACATACACTGTTTCCCGAAAATATATTTCATCCGTAGACGGTAGCGAACCGTCCGTAATGAGGGTTTGTCAAACCCGTATGGCCACACAATATAAGTTCTCGCTTACACCCTGCAAGTGTAACTAATGATAATCGAATTGAGGATTTTTGTTCTAACTCGCTGTGGAATGTTTGTTTTCCTTGTACTTGTGTTCAAAGTATAAAAGTAAGTAGTACAAAATGTAACAAAGTATATGTTTTCTCAGCCCACGATTTAAAAGTATAAAAAGTTGTTGAAAAGGTGGGACTATGATCTCACCTCGAGTGCACGAGTATAAAGGTACTTCAACAAGTAAACGTGTGCATGAAAGTTGCTTAGCCTTGACCTAGACAAGTAAGTTATATCAATTAACCGGTTACGACACAAAGTCGGGTGAAATGTGTTCAATTAGTCCTATGGCTCGTTACGACTCAATTAAGTATAGCATGTGAATCACGTTGTCAAGTTTCATACAAGAAACAAGTATAAAAGCATGTTAGAATGATTGTATAAAAGTTTGGTTAAGTTTGACTAAAAGTCAAACTTGGTCAAAGTCAACGAAAAAGTCAACACGTTCGGGTTTGGTCCCGAACTATTTTTCTGAGGTTTTTATTCATATATAAGCATATTAGAACAAGTTTCATGTGAATCGGAGGTCGATAGCTAGTCAAACATTTCGCGTGAAATGCGCCAAAGTGAGCAGAATCTGGCCAGGCGATTCCGCGCGCCGCGCGGGGATGTGGCGCGCCGCGCCACTACCTGGCCAGAGAATTCTGGTCAGTTTTCAAAGTATGCACGAACCAAAACACAAACAATCACATTTTATGATCCGCAAACAATTAGAACATGTATTTTATATCATCGGAAAGCTATTTCGACAAGGAATACAACTAACCACATATCATTAATCAAAAACATCATTTACAATAACCGAAAACTCGTCAATTGATCAAGAAAGGTTTATTTTCAAAGTTTCAAGTTCGTAAAACGTATTTTATGATTCGGGAATCCAATTTACACATACGATATGCCGTTTTGAAGGTAATGGAGCATACAATACAACTAAACACTTACTAATAACATTTCATGGCATTCGAAACATCAAAAGCTCGTTTTAAGTCTATCAAACCCTAACCAAAATCCGCAAAAATCAATATTCATGTTTTTGAAGTTTCCTTAATCAACCTACGCATCAAAACGAAGCTAGTGATACTAGTAACACAATTAAAACATGCACTTTAACAATCTAACAACATTAACTCATCCAAAATCAAGGATTAAGCTAACCCATTTCAAATGTTCAAACTAGTTACTCAAAACAACGAATCGAGCAAACAAAACATATATTCATGTTATACACGAGCCATAGACACTAACTAACACAATTTCAAGTCAAAAACACGAATTTAAAGAAATCTAGAGTTTTAGAAATGTTACCCAAACGAGATGAAGTTTGTATCAAAATGTAGAGGATGAAGAGAGGATCACGAAAATGTAATCGGATTTGTTGTGAGCTTCCAAGATTGAATTTAGATGATGAATGATTGAATTTGGGTGTTTGTGTGTGTGTTCTTGATAGAGAGAAAGAGAGAGAGGTGGAGGTGATTGAATGGAGGAGGGTGAAGGTTGACTAGTTGACCTAGTCATCTCTTTGCCCCCTTGGCAAGTTTAGTCCCTCAAGTTTCAAAGCGGGTGCGGGAATTAACCAAACGAATATTTTAAAAACGCTCGAGTAGACGAGTGATGTTATAATTGAGTAACGGGATTATTATGAACGTTACTCAGCGGAACTATTAATTTAAATACGAAAGATTATGTTAAAAAAAAAAAGACGGTGTTAAAATTAAATTTAACGGAAAAACGCGGGATGTTACACCATGCTTCACCAACAGACTGTAATTTAAAAACTTGAAACCTATTATGAATATATATAATTCTACTTTTCTAAAATATTTTATGATATAACGATTTCCATTATTTTAACCCTTTAACAAAATGATTCTTAACTATATTTAGTTTTGGAAAACAAAATTATCATATTTATTTGATTTAGTTTCAAAAGTACAAAAAACGTTTTCAGTTTAAAAAGAACTTTATTATTAAAATGTATATATTTTTTATAAATATCTAGAACCACTTTTGACAACTCATTACTTAACCAGTATGATAAAGATAACGATATTTATATTTTATTTTATTAAATATATATAACGATTTAAATTAATATTATATATATTTATACGCGTATTATACGTATATAGTTTTATACTTTTACTATACTTTAACTTTACCTTTACTTTACTTTTACTTTTACTTTACTTTAACTTTAATAATTCATATTTTAATAATTCACTTTAATAATTCATACTTTAATAATTCACTTTAATAATTCATACTTTAATAATTCACTTTAATAATTCACTTTAATAATTCATACTTTAATAATTCACTTTAATAATTCATACTTTAATAATTCACTTTAATAATTCACTTTAATAATTCATATTTTAATAATTCACTTTAATAATTCACTTTAATAATTCATACTTTAATAATTCACTTTAATAATTCACTTTAATAATTCATACTTTAATAATTCACTTTAATAATTCACTTTAATAATTCATACTTTAATAATTCAAAAATCTATTATAAATAGAGTTGAATAGGATTCATTATTTCATAGAAACTTGAAAATATATTTCTCTAAACTCTCTCAATCGAATTACATATAGATATTTTCTTTGTATTATTTCATGATATTATTAGTATACATAAAATACTACGACGGAGTTATACTCAGACGATTTCAAAATAAGTTTTCAAATGGGATAAAGCTAAGGAAATTATGGGTTATAGCTATGGAGGTTATGGGTATTGATCGAGAGTATTGCTCGTGAGTCAAACTAGTGTTTATCATCTCCGTTGCGTCTACGTACTTTTCCTGCAATATTGAATCTCAATATTGATACGTTCGTGAATCCAAGGCCAACATTGCACTTGTTCAATGACGTCATATGTATTTTTACTACAAAATACAGTATTGTGAGTTTCATTACTCCCTTTTTATATATTTTTGGGCTGAGAATACATGCGCTGTTTTATAAATGTTTTACGAAATAGGCACAAGTACTAAAACTAATTCTATGTGGGTTTAAACCAGAAATATACCCTTAGCTTGGTAACATTAAACTACTTGTCTATGTACGGTAGGCGCGAATCCTAAAGATAGATCTATTGGGCCTGACAAACCCCATCCTGACTATGAGATGCTTTAGACTTCGAGGTTTATATAACACACCTGATTCGGTGTACTTTCAGAGGGTAAAACATGAACGTTAATGCTTGTTACCGGGTGCCTACAACTTATAGAATAATTTTATACACTTGCGAGTGTACATATATTTATAAACGGAAATCTTGTGGTCTATTAATATATTGAAATGATTGTTATGATAAACCTATGAACTCACCAACCTTTTGGTTGACACTTTAAAGCATGTTTATTCTCAGGTATTAAAGAAATCTTCCGCTGTGCATTAGCTCATTTTAAGGATATTACTTGGAGTCATTCATGGCATATTTTGAAAGACGTTGCATTCAAGTCATTGAGTTCATCAAGATTATTATTAAGTCAATTATAGTTGGATGTGTTATGAAATGGTGTGCATACCGTCAATTTTCGTTGTAAAGAAAGTTTGTCTTTTAAAAACGAATGCAATGTTTGTAAAATGTATCATATAGAGGTTAAATACCTCGCGATGTAATCAACTATTGTGAATCGTTTAAAATGTATATGAACGGGTCCTTTCAATAAACATGCTTTAAAGTGTCAACCAAAAGGTTGGTGAGTTCATTAGTTTAACATAAATAATCGTTTCATAATTTTAATAGACCACAAGATTTCATATTTCTATTTCTCATAAACATACGTCCCATGCATAGAGACAAAAATATCATTCATATGGATTGAACACCTGGTAACCGACATTCACAATATGCATATAAGAATATCCCCATCATTTCGGGATCCTCCTTCGGATATGATATAAAACTCGAAGTACTAAAGCATCCGGTACTTTGGATGGGGTTTGTTAGGCCCAATAGATCTATCTTTAGGATTCACGTCAATTAGTAGATCGGTTTACTAATTCTTAGGTTACCAAGCAAAAGGGGTATATTCGGCTTCGATCATTCACCCATATAATGTAGTTTCAATTACTTGTGTCTATTTCGTAAAACATTTATAAAAATTGCGCATGTATTCTCAGCCCAAAAATATAAAGGGTAAAAAGGCAAATGAAACTCACCTAATGTATTTTGTAGTAAAAATACATATGACAATATTGAACAATGCAGGGTTGGCCTCGGATTCACGAACCTATAACATTTGTATATATATTAATACATACAATTGTAATCGAATAAATATATATTATTATTAATAATATACCTGTTAAATTAATTGTTATATAGATGTAGATATATTTAATTTACATATTTTATTTAACTAGTGTTTATCATTCATTATAACATATTAATATTAATAATTTATATTAGGGTTTATATGTGATAAAATATATAAGTATATATTAATTGATATATTTTATATATAGCTTAGTTACTATCTTTTCTAATAATAAAATTATAGTGACATGTAATATTCATATTCTTGTAATGTATTTTTAATAAAATATCTTTTTGTAATAATACTAATAATAATAACTATGAATATAACAATTTTACTACTAATGATAATAATGATAATATTATTAGTCATAATCATAATAATAATCATAATATATATATTAATAGTAAAAATGATAAAATTAATAATAACCATATTAATAAGACTAATAATACTTTATGGTATTACATAGTAATAACAATAATAATAATATTAATAATAATAATAATAATAATAATAATAATAATAATAATAATAAATAAAGGATACAGTTTATAATAATCTCAATAATACTTATAAAAATACTAATGTTAATAACATTTCCAATACTTATAAATATAAGTATGATATAATTAATAATAATAATAACTATAATACTAACAATAACAACACTAATAATAGTCATAATATTAATAAGATTACATAAAAATGATAAAACTAACAATAATTATAAGAATAATACATATACTAATACTAATGATAGTAATAATTATGGTAACAATTACAATAATAATAATAATAACATTAATAATAATCATAATAATTAATAATAATAATAATAATAATAGAGATAAAAGTTAAGAGTGTATACCCCTTAAAAGCATTTTCCAAAAAGAATTGCTCGAGACGAGACTCGAACCCATGACCTCCCGCTCATACGACAAACACCCAAACCGTATGGGCTACTGCCCATTTCCTGATTAAAACTCCAACACTTTTGTTTATAACCCGATTATTATTTCTGTTCTATCTTCATCTTCTCTAAAAAATTAAATCGGCTCAGAATCAAAATCCAATCTAACCCTTAATTACTTGTTTAATTTAGGTCACAATGTTGAAACAGAATCGTTGAGTGATTGAAGAAAAAAAAATAAAGAACATGAAAAATGAAATTAAAACCGTCGCTGAAGAACACATATGAACTCAAATTCGATTCTTGAAATTAAGAACATTTTAGCTCGTGATTTCTACATGAAAAAAGTTTTAAATGGTACTGAGAAACTTTATGAACTTTCAATTGATTCTGAATCATCCTACAGAAATCGAATTTTATGATGAACAAGAAATTTGACTTTTTAAACGAAACTTTGACTCGTAAAATTAAAATTCAATATAACGAATTGAGAGTTCATCCTTTGCAAGTAGATTAACTAGACTATTCCTAACACAATGGCAATATTAGATTTTGCAAATTATTCAAAATCAACTTTGAGCAAAAAAAAATAAACGTACAGGGGACCTGCTTCTGTTAAAAAAATTTGTTTAACATATACAGATAGAAGTTTAAAGTAATTGCAATTTGATGATGGAGGAAAATCGAATAGCTTTTGTTAATAATATGAATTGATAGTTTGTCTTATAGAGAATGGATCGACAGCAATATTCGGAGATAACCACAAAAAAATAAAACTGATCACGATGGGAACAGATTGTTAGACTTTCAGTGTTTATATTTCATATTTAATATGCTAATAATTAATAATGATAAATATCTCAATAATAATATTAATAATAATAAAATAAATAATAATACTAATATTATTAATAGTAATAATATAAATACTAATAATAGTAGTAATAATTATAAAGATGATAATAATAATCTTAGAAAAACTAATAATTTGTATTAATAGTAATAATATTGATAACTATAATAATAATATTAATAATTATATTAATGGTAAAGATAAAATTAATAATTTTTAAGAATAAATATATTAAAAATAATATGATAATAGTAATAATAAATATTATAACAATTCATAATTTACTAATATGTATAATAATAATTATATTAAATATGATAACAATTATAATGCATTAAATGTATCAAATTTCATATCTATTATTTAGTAGTATTAATAATACAAATATTAACATTAACATTAATATTACTATTAGTAATAATTACGAAGTAATAATAATTGTGGTCATATAAATAATTATTATAAATTTCTACATATAATACTTATAAATTATTCTCATTACAATACTCATATATTACATATATTAATTTTTCATTGTTTATATATAACAATTCGTTATTAATTTTGTTAAGTGAGTAAAACGAACATTCTTAAATAATGTATTAAAGTTATAATATATGCATATATATATATATATATATATATATATATATATATATATATATATATATATATATATATATATATATATATATATATATATATATATATATATATATATATATATATATATATATATTTAAATATCTATTTACAATTAGTTGTTCGTGAATCGTTGAGGACAATCAAAAGGTAATTGATTACATGAAATTAGTTCAAAAATTTTGTGATTCAATTAAATAGACTTTGCTTATCTTGTCGAAATTATATAAAGATTAAGTTTAAATTTGGTCGGAAATTCCCGGGTCATCACAGTACCTACCCGTTAAAGAAATTTCATCTCGAAATTTGAGTGAGGTGGTCATGGCTAACAATAAAAATATTTTCATGACGAATATGAGTTGATAAATAGAGTTTTATCATCATTGAGTGGTATAGATAAAACAATTCAATTATTCGAAGAGTACGAATGAAGCTATCACCAAAGAGTGGAATAGGAAAGTAGAGATTCATCTTAACTTTTGACAGAGTCAGGGTTGAATTTAGAAAAATAAGATGCGTCTTAACTTTTGACATTGTATTGGTTGAATTCCAGAATTCAAGGGATTTATAGAAAATCTTCGAAATCGAAAAGATTTGATTCTTCGGTGAATAAGGAAATTAAGATCTCTATAATTAAATACCGTGATCTGCCTCGATTACTCTATCTGATATTTCCATTATAAATCAAACTCTTCCGTTTCATTATTCTCACCATTCCTATACTTTCTTTCTTAGTCCATACATCCAAAAGATTGTGAAATGCTTAATCCCGTTCTAATCCTTGATGTTTTCTTAATTATCATTTCTGTCATCCTTCTTTTCAATCTTCCACCAGAAGAATCGGTTTACTCCTACTATTACCTTGGGATAATACTATTCTTAATTATACCATGTCTTTATATTGTTATTCGTATTAATATCCACGGTTTGTAACCTCCGTGTTGTTATTGGGCTTTATATTTTCTCTTATATTTTGGAGCTTTGTCCCTTCGTTTCTTCTTCTTGCGATCAAACACCGCTTGTAATGGTTCAGAATTCGCAGATATAAACTTCGGAATGAACATTGTTAATGTTCTAAGAAGGAAATCGTAATGGCACGATTTGATTTGTCAAATTACCAGAATCACTGAGAATAGAACTATCAAGAATATATTTTTCTTGATATGTTCGGAGGTGAAGTAGAATGAACGAGTCATGTAACATGGCACATGATGACGCTATCATCTGTGAATCATCACGTTCCATTAGAAACTCAGCATGACTTACTGTAATATAACTACGTTGATCAAGTGTCATTATATTATACTAACTCATACATCAATTTCCAACACTACTCCAGAAATCATTCATAATTTAAACTCGAATTTTAAAGAAATTTGGAAACTAAAATGGTTTCCTTTATGATGTAATACGGATAGCACGAAGAGATAACTAATTTCGGACAAGAAGAGTTATGAAAATATCCTCAGAAATATCAAAGATATTTATGATGATATTTTGAGATTTCTAAGTTCGATGGTTGATGAAGAAAAATTTTTCGCAAGATTTTAACATGAGTACGGAGCAAGATATTCGTTGAAGGTTTCATCGGATCCAGAATTACCTAGATTCTTTGAATATATGGTATGGTCCTGGTATTTGGCCTTGGTCTCCTTCATGGTTTGATCAATCTGTTTTTCAGTACCAAATTTTTTTATCGAGCGTTCCCAACACTCTCTTATTTATCATTAAACTTTTGACCGTTTAGACCATCTACAATCTTTCTGTTTCCTCTGCATTTAATGCTACGATATCTGAATCATCGGTAATCATTCAGAAGTGGTTTCAAGAGAATTGTGTTTTTAGATGATTAAACGTTGATGGTAACATGGTGGAATATGAAAGGTTTCCCCGATAACAATAAAAGAGCATGCATATATATCAAAGTTATAATAAGGTTGTTTCACACGAAGAGTCGAAGTTGATTTGCTGGAGCTGTGACAAAATTTGCTAATTTGGAAAGGGATTGCAAAGTTATTTTGGGTAATATTAACACTAAGAAATTAGCATATATAGCTACATTTTAAACGTGTGCTCAGTTTCCGAGAGTTTTTCAGGTGTATAACAATATGCATCAATCTTTTCTTCCGTAAGTAAAGTGCGGTCGGTTCATCCTTTCGATTGAGGTGTTTTCAAGAATCATGAAAGGTTTGAACGCAGATTGTAATCGTCAATATTCAAATGAGGTTTAAGATGAAATCAAGTGGCAAACTTGAAGAATTGTTTAGTTTCGTATGTTATAATCAATATTTTAATTCATTTTAATTGTCCAATGTCGGCAGTCCACAGTTGATAGTCCACAGTTGACAGTCCAATATTTCATATATAGCTTAATATATAATATTCGAATTAATTAATACGTATCGTGACCCGTGTACATGTATCAGACTCGATCACAACTCAAAGTATATATATTATTGTAGAATCAACCTCAACCCTGTATAGAGAACTTTATCATTACTGCATATAGAGTGTCTATGGTTATTCCAAATAATATATATATATATATATATATATATATATATATATATATATATATATATATATATATATATATATATATATATATATATATGCGTCGATATGATATGTCAAAAACCTTGTATACGTGTCCCGATATTTAAAGTGCGTAAAATAAATACAGAAATTAAATGACGATAAATAAAATTGCGAGAATGTAAATTGCGATAATTAAATTGCGATAAATAAAGTGTAATCAGTTAGCTGGGAACAATTAGCTAGGAACAGTTAGCGTGAATTCTTAACAAAATTTCTCATAGTTAATTAGTCTGTTTCTAATCAATATGTATTGTGTCCATTATTTCTTCATTATGCCACTTGTTGGATTCTGATAGGTCAAAATCCAATTATGAAATTGAATTTGAATGAAAAACAGTTATTCTTTGGTGAACGGATACGTATATCGGTGGTTGTAAATAGGATAGTAAATGATCGTTGAATCAAACTCGAAGAATGCACAGTGTAACTTATTAATGTGAAATCTAAATATTCCTCGAGTATTACCTACCCGTTAAAATATTTTCATCATTAACAGTTTGTACAAAAATAATTTTAATTACAATCTCTATGAAAACATATATACATATATATTTTCTTCAGACGTAATCATGGATTTAATGAGTCAATGTGATATTAAACTCATCAGATTTACAGCTATAACTAGAGTACATAATCTCTAAAACATTAGAGATTACATAATCACCATGAAGGACGAAGATAGTTTATGTAGAACGATTCGTAGAACGATGATTATGCTTGAGGTATAGATTGCGAGGTTGAGACTTGTGATGATGTTATTGTTATTGGTACTGGTTATGCTGCTGGTGTTGCTGATGGTGGTACTGTTGCTGTCGGTGTTACAAGTGTTGTTGGTGCTGAGGTTGATGATGATGTTGGTGTAGTAAGTATAGCTTGTAAATCACGCACCATTATTGTCAGGGTTTCTATCCTACCCTATATCATTTCTATCCATCCACTCATCTGATTCGATAGATCTTGATTATCAATTCGAAGTTCCCTAATTTCTTATAATATTCCCCTTCGATTGGTATTCGGAAGTAGAGGTTGAATATTTTCTGATATTGCAGTAATGCGACCTTCGAGGCTGAATATTTTAGCAAGAAGAGTGAATACAGTGTTGTGCATAGGTTCACCGGTGAGTACATCGTTTTCTCCGATGTTAGGAGGTAAGTTTGGTTCGCGGTAGGGCTCGCCTTCTTCATTTCTCCATCGAGTGAGTAAGTGTCGGACCCACTGTAGTGACCCAAACTTTTCCATGTTTATATATATATTAAATGAAATTGTTATTTATATGATTTAGTGTTTCCAACATGTTAAGCAATCAAACTTGTTAAGACTTGATTAATTGAAATAGGTTTCATATAGACAATTGACCACCCAAGTTGACCGGTGATTCACGAACGTTAAAACTTGTAAAAACTATACGATGACATATATATGGTTATATATATAGTTAACCTGATTTTATTATAAGTATGTATCTCATTAGGTATTTTAACAATGAGTTATATACATAAAAATGAGACTATTAATTTAAGAAACTCGAAAACGATATATATATAACGATTATCGTTATAACAACGTCTTACTAGGTACATATGAATCATATTAAGATATTGATACACTTGGTTAATTATGTTAAATGATAAGTAAATATATTATTAAGTGTATTAACAATGAAATACATATGTAAAAATAAGACTACTAACTTAATGATTTCGAAACGAGACATATATGTAACGATTATCGTTGTAACAACATTTAACTGTATATATATCATACTAAGATATATTATATATCATATATCATAATATCATGATAATATAACAATTTAACATCTCATTTGTTATAATAAACAATGGGTTAACAACATTCAACAAGATCGTTAACCTAAAGGTTTCAAAACAACATTTACATGTAACGACTAACGAAGACTTAACGACTCAGTTAAAATGTATATACATGTAGTGTTTTAATATGTATTTATACACTTTTGAAAGACTTCAATACACTTATCAAAATACTTCTACTTAACAAAAATGCTTACAATTACATCCTCGTTCAGTTTCATCAACAATACTACTTGTATGCACCTGTATTCGTACTCGTACAATACACAGCTTTTAGATGTATGTACTATTGGTATATACACTCCAATAATCAGCTATTAGCAGCCCATGTGAGTTACCTAACACATGTGGGAACCATCATTTGGCAACTAGCATGAAATATCTCATAAAATTACAAAAATATGAGTAATCATTCATGACTTATTTACATGAAAACAAAATTATATATCCGTTATATCTAATCCATACACCAACGACCAAAAACACCTACAAACACTTTAATTCTTCAATTTTCTTCATCTAATTGATCTCTCTCAAGTTCTATCTTCAAGTTCTAAGTGTTCTTCATAAATTCTACAAGTTCTAGTTACATAAAATCAAGAATTCTTTCAAGTTTGGTAGCTCACTTCCAATCTTGTAAGGTGATCATCCAACCTCAAGAAATCTTTGTTTCTTACAGTATGTTATCATTCTAATACAAGGTAATAATCATATTCAAACTTTGGTTCAATTTCTATAACTATAACAATCTTATTTCAAGTGATGATCTTACTTGAACTTGTTTTCGTGTCATGATTCTGCTTCAAGAACTTCGAGCCATCCACGGATCCGTTGAAGCTAGATCCATTTTTCTCTTTTCCAGTAGGTTTATCCAAGGAACTTAAGGTAGTAATGATGTTCATAACATCATTCGATTCATACATATAAAGCTATCTTATTCGAAGGTTTAAACTTGTAATCACTAGAACATAGTTTAGTTAATTCTAAACTTGTTCGCAAATAAAAGTTAATCCTTCTAACTTGACTTTTAAAATCAACTAAACACATGTTCTATATCTATATTATATGCTAACTTAATGATTTAAAACCTGGAAACACGAAAAACACCGTAAAACCGGATTTACGCCGTAGTAGTAACACCGCGGGCTGTTTTGGGTTAGTTAATTAAAAACTATGATAAACTTTGATTTTAAAGTTGTTATTCTGGGAAAATGATTTTTATTATGAACATGAAACTATATCCAAAAATTATGGTTAAACTCAAAGTGAAAGTATGTTTTCTAAAATGGTCATCTAGACGTCGTTCTTTCGACTGAAATGACTACCTTTACAAAAATGACTTGTAACTTATTTTTCCGACTATAAACCTATAATTTTTCTGTTTAGATTCATAAAATATATTTCAATATGAAACCATAGCAATTTGATTCACTCAAAACGGATTTAAAATGAAGAAGTTATGGGTAAAACAAGATTGAATAATTTTTCTCATTTTAGCTACGTGAAAATTGGTAACAAATCTATTCCAACCATAACTTAATCAACTTGTATTGTATATTATGTAATCTTGAGATACCATAGACACGTATACAATATTTCGACCTATCATGTCGACACATCTATATATATTTCGGAACAACCATAGACACTCTATATGTGAATGTTGGAGTTAGCTATACAGGGTTGAGGTTGATTCCAAAATATATATAGTTTGAGTTGTGATCAATACTGAGATACGTATACACTGGGTCGTGGATTGATTCAAGATAATATTTATCGATTTATTTCTGTACATCTAACTGTGGACAACTAGTTGTAGGTTACTAACGACGACAGCTGACTTAATAAACTTAAAACATCAAAATATATTAAAAGTGTTATAAATATATTTTGAACATACTTTGATATATATGTATATATTGTTATAGGTTCGTGAATCAACCAGTGGCCAAGTCTTACTTCCCGACGAAGTAAAAATCTGTGAAAGTGAGTTATAGTCCCACTTTTAAAATCTAATATTTTTGGGATGAGAATACATGCAGGTTTTATAAATGATTTACAAAATAGACACAAGTACGTGAAACTACATTCTATGGTTGAATTATCGAAATCGAATATGCCCCTTTTTATTAAGTCTGGTAATCTAAGAATTAGGGAACAGACACCCTAATTGACGCGAATCCTAAAGATAGATCTATTGGACCTAACAAACCCCATCCAAAGTACCGGATGCTTTAGTACTTCGAAATTTATATCATATCCGAAGGGTGTCCCGGAATGATGGGGATATTCTTATATATGCATCTTGTTAATGTCGGTTACCAGGTGTTCACCATATGAATGATTTTTATCTCTATGTATGGGATGTGTATTGAAATATGAAATCTATTTGATATATATATATAGGTTAAACCTATAACTCACCAACATTTTTGTTGACGTTTTAAGCATGTTTATTCTCAGGTGATTATTAAGAGCTTCCGCTATCGCATACTTAAATAAGGACGAGATTTGGAGTCCATGCTTGTATGATATTGTGTAAAAACTGCATTCAAGAAACTTATTTTGTTGTAACATATTTGTATTGTAAACCATTATGTAATGGTCGTGTGTAAACAGGATATTTTAGATTATCATTATTTGATAATCTACGTAAAGCTTTTTAAACCTTTATTGATGAAATAAAGGTTATGGTTTGTTTTAAAAATGAATGCAGTCTTTGAAAAACGTCTCATATAGAGGTCAAAACCTCGCAACGAAATCAATTAATATGGAACGTTTTTAATCAATAAGAACGGGACATTTCAGTTGGTATCCGAGCGTTGGTCTTAGAGAACCAGAATTTTGCATTAGTGTGTCTTATCGAGTTTGTTAGGATGCATTAGTGAGTCTGGACTTCGACCGTGTTTACTTGAAAAATGATTGCTTAACAAATTTTGTTGGAAACTATATATTTTTAACATGTGAATATTATGTGATATATTAATCTCTTAACGCGTTTGATATTATGTGATAGATGTCTACCTCTAGAACAAGTCCCATTGACTCACCTAATAATAATGAAGAGTCAAATGTAAATTGGAATGATTCATGGACTGATTCACAAGTTCCCGAAGAGGAACCGGAAGAAGAGTCGGAACCGGAAGAAGAATCGGAACCGGAAGAAGAATCGGAACCGGATGAAGAAATAGAACCGGTGGGGGAAATAATAAAATGGTTAAGTAAAAGAAAATCCTCAACCAACCGACCAAGGTTAATTATGGCCAATGGTGTTTCCGCCAAGGATGCAAAATATTGGGAGGATTACCAATTCTCCGATGAATTGGATTCCGACGAGAATTCCGATGATGTTATAGAAATTACCCCAACTGAATTTAAAAAGGCAAAAGAAAATAATAAGAGAAAGGGCATAAAAATAGAGAAATCTAATTCCAACCCCGATGAACTTTATATGTATCGTCAACCCCCGAAGCCCTTAAGTTGTGCCAATAACCCGGGAACCTCTAAACCACCAGGTTTTTCTAAACCAATGTGGAAAACGACGGCTCGTATTAGGGGAACATCATATATCCCTAGAAACTTGGCAAAACGAACCAAAACCGAAGAAGAAGAAACGAGCGAGTCTGAATAAGATAGTTGTATTCGTGTGGTGTAATATATGTAATATAGTGTGCTTATGCTTTATGATATATGTAAAAATTGCTTGTATTAATAAGTATTTTTTTTATGAATCTAACTCTTGTCTATTTTACAGTATAAAAACACAAAATGGATAGACAACCCAATATTTTAAGAGACCTACCCGGAGACATGATTGATGAAATCTTGTCTAGAGTCGGTCAGAATTCTTCGGCACAACTATTTAAGGCGAGATCAGTTTGTAAGACATTCGAAGAATGTTCCAAGAATGACTTGGTTTATAAAAGGCTTTCGTTCGAAAGATGGGGGATATCACATTGGGAAATCCATAAGTTACAATGTGTTTACTTTGACGCATATATTGCGGGGAACCCAAATGCTATTTTACGCAATGGGTTAAAAAATTATTTTGACTCAATATATCCGAATATTGGACTTCGTGATTTAGAAAAAGTGGCTAACATGCAACATAAAGAAGCATGTTATGCTTACGGATTAGTAATGTTCGCTTCTCACCAAAGTGAGAACAAGAACATCGGGCTACAACTATTAAACAAAACGTTCCCACAAGTGACGGAGTCGGTAATTGGGGTAAGAAATGAGGTTTTTAGATTGTTACGGGACTGTTGGACATTACGTAACCCTCGTCCCTTTGACGACGTTATAACACGCTGTCTTATCAACGGCCATAACGGTTATGTTCCACAAGACCAAGGATGGGAAGTAGTCCTAGTAAAACCAGAATGCATGACTTGTTTCTGGACGTATGAATTACGTGTCTTTATTGCCTTTGCTGAACGACTTGTGTACTAGCTAGAATTATCTTCACAACTATCTTGTATCTAAGTTATTGTGTGCTATATTTCATGCTATATGTAAAATAAGCGGTATTGTAAGTTTGTAAAATATTGTGTAAAAGTTTGAACGCGAAATATTATTATAATCAGTTTTTCATATAGAATTGTAGTAGTTGAATTGTATATTAGCTACTAAGTATGAACTTAACGAGTAGGTACTACCCGAATCTAAACTTATAAAACGCTAATATGAAGAAAAAGCTTTTATAAATAAGTTCATATTATGCTACAAAATACTATTGACTACTCTTGATATTCTATATGATTAACTCATTTCATTTGACTATTTTGAAGGAAATGGCACCGACTACTCGACACACCTTGAATATGAGCGAAGAGGAATTTCGTGCCTTTCTTGCTTCAAACATAGCTGCAGTACAGGCTGCGCTACATACCAACAATAACCTTGGATCTAGCAGTACAGGAAATCGTGTAGGATGCACCTACAAAGAATTCACTGCCTGCAAACCTTTGGAATTTGATGGAACCGAAGGACCGATCGGATTGAAACGGTGGACCGAGAAGGTCGAATCGGTGTTTGCCATAAGTAAGTGTACTGAAGAGGACAAAGTGAAGTACGCTACGCATACCTTCACAGGTTCTGCGTTAACATGGTGGAATACCTATCTAGAGCAAGTGGGACAAGACGATGCGTACGCACTACCGTGGTCAGCATTCAAGCACTTGATGAACGAGAAGTACCGTCCCAGAACCAAGGTCAATAAGCTCAAGACAGAACTTAGAGGGTTACGAACCCAAGGATTTGATATTACCACGTACGAAAGACGATTCACAGAATTGTGCCTATTGTGTCCGGGAGCGTTCGAAGATGAGGAAGAGAAGATCGACGCGTTTGTGAAAGGATTACCGGAAAGAATCCAAGAAGATATAAGTTCACACGAGCCCGCCTCCATACAACAGGCATGTAGAATGTCTCACAAACTAGTGAACCAGATTGAAGAAAGAATTAAAGAACAGACTGCTGAAGAGGCCAATGTGAAGCAAGTCAAAAGAAAGTGGGAGGAAAATGGTGATAAGAATCACCAATACAACAACAACAGCAATTACAACAATAATCGCAACAACTATCCCAACAATCGCAACATCAATCGCAACTACAACAAACGGCTCAACAACAACAACAACAACAACAACAACAACAACAACAACAACAACAACAACAACAACAACAACAACAACAACAACAACAACAACAACAACAACAACAACAACAACAACAACAACAACAGCAACTACAACAATCATCCCAACAACAATAATAACCGCAACAACAACAACAATCAAAAGCAGCTATGCCAAAGGTGTGAAAAGTATCACTCGGGGTTCTGCACCAAATTTTACAACAAGTGTAAAAGAAATGGTCATAGCGCGGCGAAGTGTGAGGTCTATGGACCAGGGGTTAATGGAACAAAAGTAACAAATGGTGTTGGAATGAGTAATGGCGGAGCAAGCAAGTATGTTTGAAGTGTCGGAGCAAGTTATGCCAATGTAGTTTGTTATAAATGTGGAAAACCGGGCCACATTATTAGAAATTGCCCGAACCAGGAGAACACGAATGGACAATGCCGTGGAAGAGTTTTTAATATTAATGCGACAGATGCACAGGAAGACCCGGAGCTTGTTACGGGTACGTTTCTTATTGACAATAAATCTGCTTACGTTTTATTTGATTCGGGTGCGGATAGAAGCTATATGAGTAGAGATTTTTGTGCTAAATTAAGTTGTTCATTGACGCCTTTGGATAGTAAATTTTTACTCGAATTAGCAAATGGTAAATTAATTTCAGCAGATAATATATGTCGGAATCGAGAAATTAAACTGGTTAGCGAAACATTTAAGATTGATTTGATACCAGTAGAATTAGGGAGTTTTGATGTGATAATCGGTATGGACTGGTTGAAAGAAGTGAAAGCAGAGATCGTTTGTTACAAAAATGCAATTCGCATTATACGAGAAAAAGGAAAACCCTTAATGGTGTACGGAGAAAAGGGCAACACGAAGCTACATCTTATTAGTAATCTGAAGGCACAAAAACTAATAAGAAAAGGTTGCTATGCTGTTCTAGCACACGCCGAGAAAGTACAAACTGAAGAAAAGAGCATCAATGATGTTCCCATTGCAAAAGAATTTCCTGATGTATTTCCGAAAGAATTACCGGGACTACCTCCACATCGATCTGTTGAATTTCAAATAGATCTTGTACCAGGAGCTGCACCAATAGCTCGTGCTCCTTACAGACTCGCACCCAGCGAGATGAAAGAACTGAAAAGCCAATTACAAGAACTTTTAGAGCGTGGTTTCATTCGACCAAGCACATCACCGTGGGGAGCTCCTGTTTTGTTTGTCAAGAAGAAAGATGGTACATTCAGGTTGTGTATCGACTACCGAGAGTTGAACAAACTTACCATCAAGAACCGCTACCCACTACCGAGAATCGACGACTTATTTGATCAACTACAAGGCTCGTCTGTTTATTCAAAGATTGACTTACGTTCCGGGTATCATCAAATGCAGGTGAAAGAAGATGATAATCCAAAGACTGCTTTCAGAACACGTTACGGTCATTACGAGTTTATGGTCATGCCGTTTGGTTTAACTAATGCACCAGCTGTGTTCATGGACCTTATGAACCGAGTGTGTGGACCATACTTTGACAAGTTTGTCATTGTTTTCATTGATGACATACTTATTTACTCAAAGAATGACCAAGAACACGGTGAACATTTGAGAAAGGTGTTAGAAGTATTGAGGAAGGAAGAATTGTACGCTAAGTTTTCAAAGTGTGCATTTTGGTTGGAAGAAGTTCAATTCCTCGGTCACATAGTGAACAAAGAAGGTATTAAGGTGAATCCGGCAAAGATAGAAGCTGTTGAAAAGTGGGAAACCCCGAAAACTCCGAAACACATACGTCAGTTTTTAGGACTAGCTAGTTACTAAAGAAGGTTCATCCAAGACTTTTCCAGAATAGCAAAACCCTTGACTGCATTAATGCATAAAGGGAAGAAATTTGAATGGAATGATGAACAAGAGAAAGCATTTCAGTTATTGAAGAAAAAGCTAACTACGGCACCTATATTGTCATTGCCTGAAGGGAATGATGATTTTGTGATTTATTGTGACGCATCAAAGCAAGGTCTCGGTTGTGTATTAATGCAACGAATGAAGGTGATTACTTATGCGTCTAGACAATTGAAGATTCACGAACAAAATTATACGACGCATGATTTGGAATTAGGCGCGGTTGTTTTTGCATTAAAGACTTGGAGGCACTACTTATATGGGGTCAAAAGTATTATATATACCGACCACAAAAGTCTTCAACGCATATTTAATCAGAAACAACTGAATATGAGGCAGCGTAGGTGGATTGAATTGTTGAATGATTACGACTTTGAGATTCGTTACCACCCGGGGAATGTAGTGACCCGAACTTTTCCATGTTTTTATATATTAATTGAGATTGATATTTACATGATTAAATGTTTCCAACATGTTAAGCAATCAAACTTTTTAAGACGTGATTAATTGAAATATGTTTCATATAGACAATTGATCACCCAAGTTGACCGGTGATTCACGAACGTTAAAACTTGTAAAAACTATATGATGACATATATATGGATATATATATAGTTAACATGATACTATGATAAGTAAACATATCATTGAGTATATTAACAATGAACTACATATGTAAAAACAAGACTACTAACTTAATGATTTTTAAACGAGACATATATGTAACGATTATCGTTGTAAAGACATTTAATGTATATATATCATATTAAGAGATATTCATACATGATAATATCATGATAATATAATAATTTAAAATCTCATTTGATATTATAAACATTGGGTTAACAACATTTAACAAGATCGTTAACCTAAAGGTTTCAAAACAACACTTACATGTAACGACTAACGATGACTTAACGACTTAGTTAAAATGTATATACATGTAGTGTTTTAATATGTATTTATACACTTTTGAAAGACTTCAATACAATTATCAAAATACTTCTACTTAACAAAAATGCTTAAAATTACATCCTCGTTCAGTTTCATCAACAATTCTACTCGTATGCACCCGTATTCGTACTCGTACAATACGCAGCTTTTAGATGTATGTACTATTGGTATATACACTCCAATGATCAGCTCTTAGCAGCCCATGTGAGTCACCTAACACATGTGGGAACCATCATTTGGCAACTAGCATGAAATATCTCATAAAATTACAAAAATATGAGTAATCATTCATGACTTATTTACATGAAAACAAAATTACATATCCTTTATATCTAATCCATACACCAACGACCAAAAACACCTACAAACACTTTCATTCTTCAATTTTCTTCATCTAATTGATCTCTCTCAAGTTCTATCTTCAAGTTCTAAGTGTTCTTCATATATTCTACAAGTTCTAGTTACATAAAATCAAGAATACTTTCAAGTTTGCTAGCTCACTTCCAATCTTGTAAGGTGATCATCCAACCTCAAGAAATCTTTGTTTCTTACAGTAGGTTATCATTCTAATACAACGTAATAATCATACTCAAACTTTGGTTCAATTTCTATAACTATAACAATCTTATTTCAAGTGATGATCTTACTTGAACTTGTTTTCGTGTCATGATTCTGCTTCAAGATCTTCGAGCCATCCAAAAATCCGTTGAAGCTAGATCCATTTTTCTATTTTCCAGTAGGTTTATCCAGGGAACTTAAGGTAGTAATGATGTTCATAACATCATTCGATTCATACATATAAAGCTATCTTATTCGAAGGTTTAAACTTGTAATCACTAGAACATAGTTTAGTTAATTCTAAACTTGTTCGCAAACAGAAGTTAATCCTTCTAACTTGACTTTTAAAATCAACTAAACACATGTTCTATATCTATATGATATGCTAACTTAATGATTTAAAACCTGGAAACACGAAAAACACCGTAAAACCGGATTTACGCCGTCGTAGTAACACCGCGGGCTGTTTTGGGTTAGTTAATTAAAAACTATGATAAACTTCGATTTAAAAGTTGTTATTCTGAGAAAATGATTTTTATTATGAACATGAAACTATATCCAAAAATTATGGTTAAACTCAAAGTGGAAGTATGTTTTCTAAAATGGTCATCTAGACGTCGTTCTTTCGACTGAAATGACTACCTTTACAAAAACGACTTGTAATTTATTTTTCCGACTATAAACCTATACTTTTTTCTGTTTAGATTCATAAAATAGAGTTCAATATGAAACCATAGCAATTTGATTCACTCAAAACGGATTTAAAATGAAGAAGTTATGGGTAAAACAAGATTGGAAAATTTTTCTAATTTTAGCTACGTGAAAATTGGTAACAAATCTATTCTAACCATAACTTAATCAACTTGTATTGTATATTATATAATCTTGAGATACCATAGACACGTATACAATGTTTCGACCTATCATGTCGACACATCTATATATATTTCGGAACAACCATAGACACTCTATATGTGAATGTTGGAGTTAGCTATACAGGGTTGAGGTTGATTCCAAAATATATATAGTTTGAGTTGTGATCAATACTGAGATACGTATACACTGGGTCGTGGATTGATTCTAGATAATATTTATCGATTTATTTCTGTACATCTAACTTTGGACAACTAGTTGTAGGTTACTAACGAGGACAGCTGACTTAATAAACTTAAAACATCAAAATATATTAAAAGTGTTGTAAATATATTTTGAACATACTTTGATACATATGTATATATTGTTATAGGTTCGTGAATCAACCAGTGGCCAAGTCTTACTTCCCGACGAAGTAAAAATCTGTGAAAGTGAGTTATAGTCCCACTTTTAAAATCTAATATTTTTGGGATGAGAATACATGCAGGTTTTATAAATGATTTAAAAAATAGACACAAGTACGTGAAACTACATTCTATGGTTGAATTATCGAAATCGAATATGCCCCTTTTTATTAAGTCTGGTAATCTAAGAATTAGGGAACAGACACCCTAATTGACGCGAATCCTAAAGATAGATCTATTGGGCCTAACAAACCCCATCCAAAGTACCGGATGCTTTAGTACTTCGAAATTTATATCATATCCGAAGGGTGTCCCGGAATGATGGGGATATTCTTATATATGCATCTTGTTAATGTCGGTTACCAGGTGTTCACCATATGAATGATTTTTATCTCTATGTATGGGATGTGTATTGAAATATGAAATCTTGTGGTCTATTATTATGATTTGATATATATAGGTTAAACCTATAACTCACCAACATTTTTGTTGACGTTTTAAGCATGTTTATTCTCAGGTGATTATTAAGAGCTTCCGCTGTCGCATACTTAAATAAGGACGAGATTTAGAGTCCATGCTTGTATGATATTGTGTAAAAACTGCATTCAAGAAACTTATTTTGTTGTAACATATTTGTATTGTAAATCATTATGTAATGGTCGTGTGTAAACAGGATATTTTAGATTATCATTATTTGATAATCTACGTAAAGCTTTTTAAACCTTTATTGATGAAATAAAGGTTATGGTTTGTTTTAAAATGAATGCAGTCTTTGAAAAACGTCTCATATAGAGGTCAAAACCTCGCAACGAAATCAATTAATATGGAACGTTTTTAATCAATAAGAACGGGACATTTCAGGGAAGGTGTCATAACCCGACCTTAACCATAAGGACGAATACAATAACATATGATTTCATCACGAGGTATTGACCTCTATATGCGACATTTTTCAAAAACTGCATTCGTTTTTACAATACAAACCATACCTTTTATTACAAATACAAGGTTTAAACAACTTAATAATGATTATCGTTTAGCGATAATCTTAGACTTACAAACTTTACATGTGATAATAACAATACGACTTCCAACATATTTTACATTACAAATTCTCCGATATGCAGTTTTATTTTTGACACAAATATGCATACTCAAGATCTTGCTTAAATTCAACATGTTGCAGCGGAAGCTTTTAGTTATCACCTGAGAATAAACATGCTTAAAACGTCAACATAAAGTTGGTGAGATATAGGTTTAATGCCGGCAGCGTTATAAATATAGACCACAAGATTTCATATATAAACGTTTTAATAAAAATATTCTAAGTTGTTGAGCACTTGATAACCATACTTAACATTTAATCAACGTCGCATATTCCCTTTATTATGAAATCTTACTACACCATACCAAGTGTAGTCACCGAAACGAAGTACTGTGCAACCGTTGAATACTGGTCGTCCAGTCCGGTTGGGGTTGTCAGGCCCGATAGATCTATCAACAGGATTCGCGTTTACAATACATCATGTAAATAGTAGTTACCAAGTTACAGGGAAGTATGTCAGTGGTACAACTCAACGTAGAATATATATTTTTAATCACTTGTGTCCATAACGTAAATCATAAAATGCATGTATTCTCATCCCAAAATATTTAGAGTTTAAAAGTGGGACTATATACTCACTTTTGCCTTGAAGGTAATAAACACGACTTGGTCTCTGATTGATACCACAAACCTAACCATATATATAATATATCAACATATTTTCTTTTCAAGTAATCGTTACATATATATATATATATATATTCTTTTAATACTTTTAATATTTTCTTAGTCCGTAGTTAGCAGTCCGATGTTAGTGGTCCACAATTAGTTGCTTAAATAAAATAAATAAAGACCCCATCGTATTCGTATTGATCAGAATTAATCTCGACTCATGGTACCATGTTGTCAAGTGACGTGTTGCGTACATAAAGTACTTTGTTGTCAAATGACGTGTTGCGTACAATCATGAGGTCTTATGATTAATCTTCTCGTGTTGTTTACGGGTGGTTCTGAAATATATAAAATCAAATCATAAGTAAATATATATGAAATATCATATTAATTAGAAAATATATGATTAATTTAATTTTTCTCCGAATATTTTCGTAGCTAAACTAGCTTCGGATACCCGATCTTGTTTTAGTCGTAGTTTCTTCATCACAACTCCGTTTTTGTTGGTTCAACTTGCCACTTCCTTGGATCGAGTCAAATTTTAAGAATATGAACTGATAATACCTTAGTTTGTATTCTAAATCACAGGTTATAGGTCAAACTTTGGTGAAACTTATGAAAGTGATCATTTTCCATCATAAAAACAACATTTAATGATCATTTTTCTAAAAATACTTACACTTTGAGTTAAACCATGAAATTTTTATGTGTTAACATAATCATAATAAATATCATTTTTCCAGAACATGAACTTCCAATTCAAAGTTCAAGATAGTTTTTATTTATCCAACCCAAAACAGCCCCGGTTGCACTCCGACGACGTAGATTCAGTTTTTAAGGTGTTCTTTGTAAAACCAAGTTATATCTTGTTAAGTGTGCATATCATTATGATATATTATAGGTCTTGAAGTGTTTTAAAAGTCAAGTTAGAAGGATCTATTTAGTTTGCGAACAAATTTGAAATCATTCAAACTATGTTCTTGTTGTTAAAATTTTATACCACAAAATAAGATAGCTATATGAATATGAATTGAATAAGATTATGAATAAGGTTACTACCTCAAGTTACTTGGACAAAGTTACTGTAAGAGATGAGAAAAATCCTAGAATCAAAAGAGTGGTGGAGTTGGATTGAAAGGTTGGAAGTGAACTTGTTTACTTGGAAGGATTTTTGAAGTGTTCTTGAATGGATTTTCTTATGATGATTAAGGGTTGTTTTTGAAGCTAGATCTTCATGGTTATTTGCTGAG
This sequence comes from Rutidosis leptorrhynchoides, assembly GCF_046630445.1. NCBI lineage: Eukaryota > Viridiplantae > Streptophyta > Magnoliopsida > Asterales > Asteraceae > Rutidosis > Rutidosis leptorrhynchoides. The sequence goes on from NC_092335.1 coordinate 292,841,051, forward strand.
ATTGTGAAGAACACTTAAGGTTCCTAACAGTGTGTTTTTGGTTAGAGAAAATGTGTAGTAAAAATGAAAATGGAATGGAGTATAAATGGTGGTGAAAAGATGTATAAATTTGTAATATTGTGCAAAAGTCTTGTAATATGCCAAATTGATTAATCATGCATGCTAAGATCCAAAATTGGCTGACTCATGGCTGCTAATAAAGTGATTATGATGTGTATATACCAATAGTAAATACGTATAGAAGCTGGGTATGATACGGGTACATATACCCTAGATATACGTATAAAAATCTTGAGAAAACGGAATGAGGATTCAAATATAGCTATCTTTTGTAAATATACTTATATTGTTTTATGTATATAAATCCTTTAAAAGTGATAAAATACATATCTATACGATACATGTATAAGCATTATAAGTTTAAGTATTTAAGTCGAAGAACGTCACATATAGTTATCGTTTTGAAAACTTAAGTTAGTAGTCTCAAAATATACTTATAACTCATTGTTATTAGTACACAATGAAATGTTAAAACATTCTTAGATCATGTTAAATATATAAAAATACATATATATACACAAACATATAATTATCGTATGTTATATAGTTCGTGATATCATCGGTCAAATTGGACGGTCAAACGTTGTGTAAAACTCTTTTCAAAAACATAAGTCTCAACAATTTAGATTGCTTATCATGTTGGTAAGGTTTAATTTATGTAAATATTAATCTTATAAGTGTAAAACGATCGGAAAAATCCGGGTCGTTACAGTACCTACCCGTTAAATAAATTTCGTCCCGAAATTTTAAAGTTGTACCTATTTTGAGTTCTCGGGAAACAAATGTGGGTACTTTTGTTTCATCTGATCCTCTCATTCCCAAGTAAACTCGGGACCTCTTCGAGCATTCCAACGAACCTTAACGATTGGTATGTTGCTCTGCTTGAGCCGTTTAACTTCACGGTCCATGATTTTGACTGGTTCTTCTATGAATTGTAGTTTCTCATCGACTTGGATTTCTTCAAGAGGAATGGTGAGATCTTCCTTTGCAAGACATTTCTTGAGGTTTGAGACGTGAAATGAATTATGTACTCCGGCGAGTTGTTGTGGTAACTCGAGTCGATAAGCTACCGGTCCGATGCGTTCGATGATCTTGAACGGGCCTACATACCTTGGGTTCAGTTTACCCCTTTTTCCAAAATGTATTATGTAACATCCCGTGTTTTTCCGTTAAATTTATTTTAACACCGTCTTTTTTTTTTTTTAAAATAATACCTTTCGTTATTTAAATTCGTAGTTTCCGTTGACTAACGTTCATAATATTTCCGTTATTTAATTATAACATCACTCATTTACTCGAGCGTTTTCAAAATATTCGTTCGGTAAAATCCCGCACCCGCTTCTAAACTCGAGGGACTAAAATTGACACGGGGCAAACTAGTTGACTAGGTCAACTAGTCCACCCCAATCACCACCATTCAACCATCTCCCTCTCTCTCTCTTTCTCTCTAGCAAGAACACACACAAACCCCAACTTCATAAAATCATCATCTAAATCCGGATCGGGAAGCAAACTTCAAAACAAATTACATATTCGTGATCCTCTCATCATCCTCTTCGATTTGGTACCAAATTCACCGATTTTGGGTAACATTTCTAAAACTCTAGATTTCTTTAAATTCGTGTTTTTGACTAGAAATTGTGTTAGTTAGTGTCTATGGCTCGTGTCTAGCATGAATATATGTTTTACTTGCTCGATTTGTTGTTTTGAGTAACTAGTAAGAACAATTGAAATGGGTGTGCTTAATCTTTGATTTTGGATGAGTTAATGTTGGTAAATTGTTAAAATTCATGTTTTAATTGTGTTACTAGTATCACTAGCTTCAATTTGGTGTGTAGGTTGATTTGGAAAAACATCACTAACATGATTATTGATTTTGTGATTCTTGGCTAGGGTTTGATAGCTCTTAAAATGGACTTTTGATGCTTGAAAGCCATGAAATGTTAATTGTTAGTGTTTAGTAGTAATGTATGCTTCATTACCTTCAAAACGGCATATCATATGTGTAAATTGGTTGCCCGAATCATGAAATGCGTTTTACAAACTTGAAACTTTGATTATGAACGTTCATTGAACATTTGACGAGAATTTGATTATTTTAAATGCATGTTTTGATTGATAATATGTACTTAGTTGCATTCCTCGTCAAAATACCTTTCCAACGATGTATGATAGGCGTTATAAGTGTTTGCGGGTCAAGTGTTGTGTTAGAAAAGGTTTTGGTTCGTGCACACTTGGAAAAACTGACCAGAATTCTCTGCCCAGGTAGTGGCGCGGCGCGCCACATACCCGCGCGGCGCGCAGAATCACCTGGCCAGATTCTGACCTCTTGGACCCATTTCACGTGAAATGTTTGACTAGCTATCGACCTACGATTCACATGAAACTTGTTTTAATATACTTGTATATGAATAACTAGCATAGAAAAATAGTCCGGGACCCGACCCGAACGTGTTGACTTTTTTGTTGACTTTGACCAAGTTTGACTTTTAGTCAAACTTAACCAAACTTTTATGCAAACGTTCTAACATGCTTTTATACGTGATTCTTGCATGAAACATGACAACGTGATTCACATGCTATACTATTCGAGTCGTAACGAGCCATAGGACTAATTGAACACATTTCACCCGACCTTGTGTCGTAACCGGATAATTGATACAACTTACTTGTTTAGGTCAAGGTTAAGCAACTTTCATGCACACGTTTACTTGTTGAAGTACCTTTATACTCGTGCACTCGAGGTGAGATCATAGTCCCACTTTTTACTCTTTTGAACTTACTTTTGGGATGAGAAAACATAAACGATTCTTTTGAACTAAGTGAACACAAGAACGAGAAAACAAACATTCTACATACGAGTTAAGAACGAAAATCCTCAATCCGATTATCATTAGTTACATCAGATGGTGTAAGCGAGAACTTATGTTATATGGCCATATGGGTTTGACAACCCTCATCTTTGACGGTTCGCTACCGTCTACGGATGAAATATATTTTCGAGAATCAGTGTTTGTTCTAGCACTATTGATGGGGTATTCAACGGACGGAATGTTAAGTTTTGATAATTGGGTGCTCGTGAATATTAACTTTTAGAATGTACTACTATTATTTCAACTTTGCAAATCTTGTGGTTCGACTTACTTTACTTTTACTCACTTACTTAAACCTATGATTTCACCAACGTTTTTGCGTTGACAGATTCTTCTATGTTTTCTCAGGTTTATACATGGCTATTTGATACATGCTTCCGCACTCTTTGATTTCTTGATTGGAGTCAACCATGCATGCATACGCTAGGGATAGCACTTTTGGATTCAAACTTTTGTCTATTTACTTACGCTATTTATAGCAACTGTGGTTTCAAACTAATTATGTCGCAAGTTATTTCATTCATACTTTATAACTTTGTAAACTTAAACGTATTGTCGATCCGTTTGTTAAACTAAACTTTGTACCTTTCAAATGAACGCGACATAATTTTGGTCAAACGAGTCTCATATAGGGACTACGACCACGCAACGGGACCTAAGTTAACGACGCCGTCAATAACGGTTTTGGTCGGGTCGTTACAAGTGGTATCAGAGCGTTGGTTGTAGGGAACTAGGACGTGCATTAGTGTGTCTAACAGAGTCGTTAGGACGCATTAGTGAGTCTAGACTACAACCGGATAGTAGACATTACATTCTGACATACATTTGCTATAGATAGCACTTACTTGACTACCTGTGCATTATACTTGAATCATTCATAGGAAAAATTTTAATGATACCCAACTTTCATCATACGAACTCGTATCCCGCCACTTTGGTTCGGGAAATCGGACTCCTTGGTTGTTATTCACCCCGTCTCATCTTACTATCCATGAGTATCGTAAAGTCACCGTCACTACTCTAGATGAGTATCCTCATCACTATTTATCGCTACGGTTGCGTACTACTCGTTATCATGACTCGTTACTCTTTTCATACCTAAATACATTATTATTTGACTCGAACCACATTGACGTAAACAATCATCTATACACTTCCCTCGGGGAACGCATCTTCAGAGTTGCACAAAAATCTTTCGATTTGATACGAGTCACGTTTGAGACGTCGTTACATTTTGTTCATTTTAGATTTTCGCGATGACACGAACATGAAACTATGGAGTGATGTGGGAATGGAAGTATGAGTTAGCGTAATATAACTACACTCGATCAACGTAGTTATATTACGGTAAGACATACCAAAGTTCTAGTGACGCGTGATGGTGGTTAGACTCGATCAACCTAAACACCACCATGTGCCATGTACATGACTTCACCTTTTCAGGTTTGGACATCCGAAAACTTCGAGAATATTTATAACAACCATACCGGGGACACACCTTCAATTATTGTCAAATTATATTTATGCTTCCGAATGAATTACCGATTCCATTCGACTTTAACCGTATGTCACACGGGTATACTAGCTCGTCCTCGCGCAGTCTTATTGACTAACTACAATTTACTCGTTATGCTCACATCGGGGCGGAAACTTCTCATGCATCACCCTCGTACTTCCGGTTCAGGAGGTCCTTATTCTAAATTCTCAATGGAGAGCGACTCTTCACGTCATACAAGTATTCGCCGCGAGGGTGGATAGTCCTAACAATCGTTTTCAAAACCCGATAAGAACTTGCCCCGACGAACGTTTTTGAAAACCGATAAATCTTCCGCGACGCGAATTTTCTTGAGAAACTTGTCCTAGCTAACGTTTTCAATTCCTAGCAAACTTGTTCAATATGCCTTAGGGAAATGTACCCCGTTTCGGATCGAGATCCTCGTTTCACTTCTAGATTTTGGAGTGCCTCAAAAAAAGTCTCGGGACCACGTTTGGACATGAGTACCGCGTACCATCCAAAACCCGACGGACCGAGCAAACATACGATTCAAACCTTGGAAACCGTAATACGAATTTGTGTTATCAACTTCAAATTTACTTGAGAAAAGTTTTTGCCTTTAACCAAATTCTCTTACAACGATGGTTATCATTCAAGTCTTAACGTCACACTTTTCGAGGACCCGTATAGCCGTAATCGTCGTTTTCTTAAATTGTTGAACCGAAGTAGGTGACAAGCGAACCACCGGACCCGAACTCATTCATGAAACAACCGGAAAATTTTTCAATTCCAGGGAAGGCTCAAGACGGCCCGTAGTCGCCAAAAGAGCCATACAAGGGTTAAACGTAAACCTCTCGAATTCCAAGTGGGTAACCGCGTAACGTTAAAAGTCGCACCTTGAAAAGGTGTAGTCCGTTTCGGAAACGTAGAAAGCTAAATCCGCGATATTTTTAATCCTTTTGAAATCTTGGGGCGTTTTAGACCCGTTGCTAGCCGTTTAGATTTTCCGGCTCATTTCGAGTCTCCGTTCATCCTACATAGAACCTGAAGACGTAACTTGCTATTCCCTTCGATGAGCTTGCTATCGATGGTACACTCCACTTCCTAGGAGAACCGGTTGAAATTATGAATCGTGAAACCAAACTTCAATCCAACGTAAAAATCCCGACCGTCGAAGTTCGTTGAAATGCCCAAGGACGTACCTTCACTTATCCGTAGAATTTACAACGCAAGATCTCGAGGAAGATTCAACAACTACTACTTCCAACTAAATTTCGGGACGAAATTTCTTTTGAGGTGTGGATAATGTAACATCCCGTGTTTTTCCGTTAAATTTATTTTAACACCGTCTTTTTTTTTTTTTAAATAATACCTTTCGTTATTTAAATTCGTAGTTTTCGTTGACTAACGTTCATAATATTTCCGTTATTTAATTATAACATCACTCATTTACTCGAGCGTTTTCAAAATATTCGTTCGGTAAAATCCCGCACCCGCTTCTAAACTCGAGGGACTAAAATTGACACGGGGCAAACTAGTTGACTAGGTCAACTAGTCCACCCCAATCACCACCATTCAACCATCTCCCTCTCTCTCTCTTTCTCTCTAGCAAGAACACACACAAACCCCAACTTCATAAAATCATCATCTAAATCCGGATCGGGAAGCAAACTTCAAAACAAATTACATATTCGTGATCCTCTCATCATCCTCTTCGATTTGGTACCAAATTCACCGATTTTGGGTAACATTTCTAAAACTCTAGATTTCTTTAAATTCGTGTTTTTGACTAGAAATTGTGTTAGTTAGTGTCTATGGCTCGTGTCTAGCATGAATATATGTTTTACTTGCTCGATTTGTTGTTTTGAGTAACTAGTAAGAACAATTGAAATGGGTGTGCTTAATCTTTGATTTTGGATGAGTTAATGTTGTTAAATTGTTAAAATTCATGTTTTAATTGTGTTACTAGTATCACTAGCTTCAATTTGGTGTGTAGGTTGATTTGGAAAAACATCACTAACATGATTATTGATTTTGTGATTCTTGGCTAGGGTTTGATAGCTCTTAAAATGGACTTTTGATGCTTGAATGCCATGAAATGTTAATTGTTAGTGTTTAGTAGTAATGTATGCTTCATTACCTTCAAAACGGCATATCATATGTGTAAATTGGTTGCCCGAATCATGAAATGCGTTTTACAAACTTGAAACTTTGATTATGAACGTTCATTGAACATTTGACGAGAATTTGATTATTTTAAATGCATGTTTTGATTGATAATATGTACTTAGTTGCATTCCTCGTCAAAATACCTTTCCAACGATGTATGATAGGCGTTATAAGTGTTTGCGGGTCAAGTGTTGTGTTAGAAAAGGTTTTGGTTCGTGCACACTTGGAAAAACTGACCAGAATTCTCTGCCCAGGTAGTGGCGCGGCGCGCCACATACCCGCGCGGCGCGCAGAATCACCTGGCCAGATTCTGACCTCTTGGACCCATTTCACGTGAAATGTTTGACTAGCTATCGACCTACGATTCACATGAAACTTGTTTTAATATACTTGTATATGAATAACTAGCATAGAAAAATAGTCCGGGACCCGACCCGAACGTGTTGACTTTTTCGTTGACTTTGACCAAGTTTGACTTTTAGTCAAACTTAACCAAACTTTTATGCAAACGTTCTAACATGCTTTTATACGTGATTCTTGCATGAAACATGACAACGTGATTCACATGCTATACTATTCGAGTCGTAACGAGCCATAGGACTAATTGAACACATTTCACCCGACCTTGTGTCGTAACCGGTTAATTGATACAACTTACTTGTTTAGGTCAAGGTTAAGCAACTTTCATGCACACGTTTACTTGTTGAAGTACCTTTATACTCGTGCACTCGAGGTGAGATCATAGTCCCACTTTTTACTCTTTTGAACTTACTTTTGGGATGAGAAAACATAAACGATTCTTTTGAACTAAGTGAACACAAGAACGGGAAAACAAACATTCTACATACGAGTTAAGAACGAAAATCCTCAATCCGATTATCATTAGTTACATCAGATGGTGTAAGCGAGAACTTATGTTATATGGCCATATGGGTTTGACAACCCTCATCTTTGACGGTTCGCTACCGTCTACGGATGAAATATATTTTCGAGAATCAGTGTTTGTTCTAGCACTATTGATGGGGTATTCAACGGACGGAATGTTAAGTTTTGATAATTGGGTGCTCGTGAATATTAACTTTTAGAATGTACTACTATTATTTCAACTTTGAAAATCTTGTGGTTCGACTTACTTTACTTTTACTCACTTACTTAAACCTATGATTTCACCAACGTTTTTGCGTTGACAGATTCTTCTATGTTTTCTCAGGTTTATACATGGCTATTTGATACATGCTTCCGCACTCTTTGATTTCTTGATTGGAGTCAACCATGCATGCATACGCTAGGGATAGCACTTTTGGATTCAAACTTTTGTCTACTTACTTACGCTATTTATAGCAACTGTGGTTTCAAACTAATTATGTCGCAAGTTATTTCATTCATACTTTATAACTTTGTAAACTTAAACGTATTGTCGATCCGTTTGTTAAACTAAACTTTGTACCTTTCAAATGAACGCGACATAATTTTGGTCAAACGAGTCTCATATAGGGACTACGACCACGCAACGGGACCTAAGTTAACGACGCCGTCAATAACGGTTTTGGTCGGGTCGTTACATATTACACCTTTCCAAGGTGACACCTTTAGCATAAATATGTCACCGATCTGAAACTCTAATGGTTTCCTTCGGACATCCGCGTAGCTCTTTTGGTGACTACGGGCTGTTTTCAATCTCTCCTTGATTTGTACTATCTTCTCAGTCGTTTCGTGTATGATCTTGGGACTAGTTAATTGTCGATCTCCTACTTCATTCCAACAGATAGGGGATCTACACTTCCTTCCATACAGTGCTTCAAATGGTGCAGCTTTAATGCTCGCATGATAACTGTTATTATACGAGAATTCTACTAATGGTAGATACTTATCCCATCCGTTTCCAAAATCGATCACACATGTCCTGAGCATGTCTTCAAGAGTTTGAATTGTTCTTTCACTCTGCCCGTCAGTTTGTGGATGATATGCGATGCTCATATCCAAACGAGTTCCCAGGGCCTCCTGTAGTGATTGCCAAAACTTTGATGTAAATCTACTATCACGATCGGATATAATGGAAATAGGTATTCCATGCCTTGAAACAATTTCCTTTATGTATAATCATAATAGTTTCTCCATTCTATCTGTTTCCTTTATAGGCAAGAAATGTGCAGATTTGGTGAGACGATCAACTATTACCCAAATGGTGTCATAACCCCAGGCAGTCTTAGGTAACTTTGTGATGAAATCCATGGTAATACCATCCCATTTCCATTCTGGGATTTCTGGTTGTTGAAGTAACCCTGACGGCTTCTGGTGTTCTGCTTTGACTTTGGAACAAGTTAAACATTCCCCAACATATGTTGCAACATCTGTCTTTAAATTAGGCCACCAATAATGCGTCTTAAGATCTTGATACATCTTTCCAACTCCAGGATGTATCGAGTATCTTGTCTTATGTGCCTCGTTCAATATCAACTTCCTTAATCCACCCAACTTTGGTACCCAAATACGGTTTGCAAAATATCGAATTCCGTCTTCCCGTATAACGAGTTGTTTCCCATACTTCTTCATTATTTCATTTCCTATGTTTTCTTTAGGAAGAGCTTCTCGTTGAGCCTCTTTGATTTGTGAGTTGAGATTCATGCGAATTTTTATGTTCATCGCTCGTACTCGAATTGGTTCCCGTTCCTTTCTGCTTAGAGCGTCGGCCACTACATTCGCTTTCCCGGGATGATAGCGAATCTCACAATCATAGTCGTTTATCAGCTCGACCCACCTACGTTGCCTCATGTTCAGCTGTTTCTGATCAAAAATATGTTGAACGCTTTTATGATCAGTAAACACAGTGCATTTAACCCCATATAAATAGTGTCTCCATATCTTCAATGCAAACACTACTGCTCCCAATTCTAAATCATGCGTCGTATAATTCCGCTCAACTTTCTTTCTTTCGGGATGCGTATGCTATAACTTTCTTTCGTTGCATAAGGATGCAACTAAAACCTTGTTGCGAAGCGTCACAATATATCTCAAAATCATCGTTCCCTTCAGGTAACGATAAAATAGGCGCCGTAGTCAACTTCTTCTTCAGTAATTGAAATGCACTCTCCTGCTCAGAGGTCCATTCGTACTTCTTCCCTTTTTGCGTTAACGCTGTTAATGGTTTAGCTATTCGGGAAAAATCTTCAATAAACCTTCTATAATAAGCGGCTAAACCCAAAAATTGGCGTATCAGCGTTGGTGTCTTAGGAGTCTCCCATTTTTCAATGGCCTCAATTTTAGCTGGATCAACCTGAATTCCTTTGCTACTAACAACGTGGCCAAGAAATTGCACTTCTTTCAACCAAAATGCACACTTAGAAAATTTGGCGTATAACTGTTCGTTTCTTAACAATTCTAATACCAACCTTAAATGCTGCTCATGCTCTTGCTCACTCTTGGAATAGATAAGAATATTGTCAATGAAAACGATAACAAACTTATCTAAATATGGACTACAAACTCGATTCATGAGGTCCATGAATACAGCTGGGGCATTAGTCAACCCAAACGGCATAACCAAAAATTCGTAATGACCATAACGTGTCCGAAAAGCAGTTTTCAGAATATCTTCTTCTTTGACACGTAATTGATGATAGCCCGATCTTAAGTCGATTTTTGAGTACACACATGATCCTTGCAGTTGATCAAATAAGTCATCAATTCTCGGTAGTAGATACCGATTCTTGATAGTTAACTTATTTAATTCAAGATAATCTATACACATCCTAAAAGATCCATCTTTCTTCTTGACGAATAAAATCGGAGCTCCCCACGGTGAAGTACTTGGTCGTATGAATCCACGGTCCAGTAATTCTTTTAACTGACTCTGAAGTTCTTTTAACTCAGACGGTGCAAGTCTATATGGAGTACGAGCCACTGGTGCAGCTCCTGATACTAGATCTATTTGAAATTCTACAGATCTAAATGGAGGTAATCCCGGCAACTCTTCCGGAAAGACTTCAGGAAAATCTCTTGCCACAGGCACGCCATTGATGCTCTTCACTTTTTCCTCCGTTTCTACTTTATTAACATGTGCTAAGATAGCATAACACCCTTTCTTCAAGCACTTTTGAGCTTTCAAACAACTAATGAGTTTTAGCTTTGAGTTACCCTTCTCTCCATAAATCATTACTGGCGTTTTATCCTTATGAGGAATGCGAATTGCCTTCTTGGCACACACAACTTCAGCTCCTATTTTGGACATCCAGTCCATGCCGACTATTACATCAAAACTTCCTAATTCTACGGGTATCAAATCAATCTTAAATATTTCTCCGGCTAAATTTATTTTACAATCACGGCAAATTTTATCGGCTTTAATTAGTTTACCATTAGCTAACTCAATCATGTACTTAGCATCTAGAGGTAATGATGAACAATTCAATTTAGCGTAAAAGTCTCTACTCACGTAACTTCTATTGGTACCAGTATCAAATATAATAGATGCGGATAAGTTATTAATGGTAAACGTACCCGTAACATGCTCCGGGTCTTCACACGCCTCTCTAGCATTAATAACAAATGCTCTTCCACGTGCAGATCCATTATTCTTCTCTGGATTCGGACACTGGCTCTTATAATGACCCTGTTTCCCACACCCATAACAGGTAACAGTGGCCAAAGCAGTTCTATTTGCATTAGTGGCGGGAGTCTTGGTGCCATTTGTATTTGTAACAGGAATTCGACAATCTTCAGCAAGATGACCCCTTCGATTACAATTTTTGCACACCACATTACAATAACCAGAGTGATGTTTGTGGCATCTGTTACATAAAGGATTTCGTCCTTTGTAACCTGATTTCGAACCGCTACCCGCACCTTGCGTGGTTTCTTGTTTCTTGTTGGATTGTTGATGATTACCTTCCCACTTTCTTTTGTTTCCCGATGTCTTGACATCGGTGTTCTTATCCAGAATAATCTGGTCCATCAACTCGTTCGCCATGGTGATGGCTTCATGAATAGTCTTGGGTTTCGATGCTGTAACATTTGCTTTGACATTTTTAGGCAAACCATCTTTGTACAGTTCTATCTTCCGTTCTTCGGTTGGTACCAATTCGGGACATAGCAAAGCTAATTCCATGAATCGCTGATTGTAGTTGGTGATTTCAGTACCAACAACTTTCAGGCTTCGTAATTCAGCTTCCAACTTCCTAACCTCTTTCCTTGGACAATACTCATTGATTAGCATTATTTTGAATTCTTCCCAGGGAGTATCATAAGCTACATCTCCTCCTACGGCCTTCACATAGTTTTTCCACCATGTGAGTGCACTATTTTGTAAGGTACACGATGCATACTTGGTCATGTCCTTCTCAATACAACCACTGATTTTAAACACAGACTCAATCTTTTCGATCCACCGGGTTAAACCGACTGGTCCTTCTGTTCCACTGAATGATGAGGGCTTGCAACCTTGAAAAGTTTTGTAAGTACATCCCACACGAGGATTTGGGTTAACTGCAACACCTCTCGCAGCCTCGACCCATAACATTATGTCGTCCACTCGCTGATTGATGAGTTCCTCGATTTCTTGTTCCATCATTCGGTTCAATCGCGCAATAATCTTCAATAAGAATGAAAAAAATAATTATTCACATGGAATATTATAGATGTAGTATGTATTTACAGTACATCGTAGCTTATTAATAATATGAACCAGTTATTATTATAAAAGCCTTTTCTTCTTATTAGCGTTTTATAATTATATCTAGGGTAGTACCTACCCGTTAAAGTTCATACTTAATAGCTTAGTACAGAAATCAATTACTATCACCCAAATAATACTCAACCATGGAAAATTATTGCATTTCACACTTCACTATTTTACATATGCTTATCTTACATTAAACATTAAGCAAACCACACTAGTAATATTATACAAAACGTTATATGATCCCATGGTTTAAAACAACAGCGCATCATTTAACCCAAAACGTTTGTGTTCAAAGAAATCACTTATAGGTTATCTTGACTGTCTCCCTGCGTTTTGGCAGAGGGGCTGAAGAACTGGATGCCGGGATAGAACTAATAGGAATAGCGGGAATAGGGGTGGAAGTGTCTGGTGGAGTTGGTGCCACAACATCCTCACTAAACTTGGAATTTGGATTTTCCAATTCAGTAGCCTTTCGTTTCTTTCCTCTTTCAAACTTGTCTTTCATAATTTCCTGTATTTCTTCCTCCTCAGGATCACTTTCCGATTCCTCTTCAATTGATTCATCCGAAAATTGTGAGTCTTCCCCAAAGGTATCGTTTTCATCATCGGACAGGTTAATGACTGGAACACCATCTGAAGATTCTGGTTCGGAGTCGCTGAATGTGATAACAAGTTCTAAGCCAGACATCTATCACATAACAACTAGCAAATTAGTACCACATAATATTTACATATTAATTTTTAACCAACAAGGATAAGCAATAGTTTTCGAAATCAAACACGGTCAAAGTCCAGACTCACTAATGCATCCTAACAAACTCGATAAGACAAACTAATGCAAGTTTTCTGGTTCTCTAAGACCAACGCTCTGATACCACATGTCATAACCCGACCTTAACCAAAAGGACAAATACAATAACATATGATTTCATCGCGAGGTATTGACCTCTATATGCGACATTTTTCAAAAATTGCATTCGTTTTTACAATACAAACCATAGCTTTTATTACAAGTACAAGGTTTAAACAACTTAATAATGATTATCGTTTAGCGATAATCTTAGACTTACAAACTTTACATGTGATAATAACAATACGACTTCCAACATATTTTACATTACAAATCCTCCGATATGCAGTTTTATTTTTGACACAAATATGCATACTCAAGATCTTGCTTAAATTCAACATGTTGCAGCGGAAGCTTTTAGTTATCACCTGAGAATAAACATGCTTAAAACGTCAACATAAAGTTGGTGAGATATAGGTTTAATGCCGGCAGCGTTATAAATATAGACCACAAGATTTCATATATAAACGTTTTAATAAAAATATTCTAAGTTGTTGAGCACTTGATAACCATACTTAACATTTAATCAACGTCGAATATTTCCTTTATTATTAAATCTTACTACACCATACCAAGTGTAGTCACCGAAACGAAGTACTGTGCAACCGTTGAATACTGGTCGTCCAGTCCGGTTGGGGTTGTCAGGCCCGATAGATCTATCAACAGGATTCGAGTTTACAATACATCATATAAATAGTAGTTACCAAGTTATAGGGAAGTATGCCAGTGGTACAACTCAACATAGAATATATATTTTTAATCACTTGTGTCCATAACGTAAATCATAAAATGCATGTATTCTCATCCCGAAATATTTAGAGTTTAAAAGTGGGACTATATACTCACTTTTGCCTTGAAGGTAATAAACACGACTTGGTCTCCGATTGATATCACAAACCTAACCATATATATAATATATCAACATATTTTCTTTTCAAGTAATCGTTACATATATATATATATATATATACTTTTAATACTTTTAATATTTTCTTAGTCCGTAGTTAGCAGTCCGATGTTAGTGGTCCACAATTAGTTGCTTAAATAAAATAAATAAAGACCCCATTGTATTCGTATTGATCAGAATTAATCTTGACCCATGGTACCATGTTGTCAAGTGACGTGTTGCGTACATAAAGTACCGTGTTGTCAAATGACGTGTTGCGTACAATCATGAGGTCTTATGATTAATCTTCTCGTGTTGTTTACGGGTGGTTCTGAAATATATAAAATCAAATCATAAGTAAATATATATGAAATATCATATTAATTAGAAAATATATGATTAATTTAATTTTTCTCCAAATATTTTCGTAGCTAAACTAGCTTCGGATACCCGATCTTGTTTTAGTCGTAGTTTCTTCATCACAACTCCGTTTTTGTTGGTTCAACTTGTCACTTCCTTGGATTGAGTCAAATTTTAAGAATATGAACTGATAATACCTTAGTTTGTATTCAAAATCACAGGTTATAGGTCAAACTTTGGTGAAACTTATGAAAGTGATCATTTTCCATCATAAAAATAACATTTAATGATCATTTTTCTAAAAATACTTACACTTTGAGTTAAACCATGAAATTTTTATGTGTTAACATATTCATAAGAAATATCATTTTTCCAGAAAATGAACTTCCAATTTAAAGTTCAAGATAGTTTTTATTTATCCAACCCCGAACAGCCCCCGGTTGCACTCCGACGACGTAGATTCAGTTTTTAAGGTGTTCTTTGTAAAACCAAGTTATATCTTGTTAAGTTAGCATATCATTATGATATATTAAAGGACTTGAAGTGTTTTAAAAGTCAAGTTAGAAGGATCTATTTAGTTTGCGAACAAGTTTGAAATCATTCAAACTATGTTCTTGTTGTTAAAATTTTATACCACAAAATAAGATAGCTATATGAATATGAATTGAATAAGATTATGAATAAGGTTACTACCTCAAGTTAGTTGGACAAAGTTACTGTAAGAGATGAGAAAAATCCTAGAATCAAAAGAGTGGTGGAGTTGGATTGAAAGGTTGGAAGTAAACTTGTTTACTTGGAAGGATTTTTAAAGTGTTCTTGAATGGATTTTCTTATGATAATTAAGGGTTGTTTTTAAAGCTAGATCTTCATGGTTATTTGCTGAGATTGTGAAGAACACTTAAGGTTCCTAAGAGTGTGTTTTTGGTTAGAGAAAATGTGTAGTAAAAATGAAAATGGAATGGAGTATAAATGGTGGTGAAAAGATGTATAAATTTGTAATATTGTGCAAAAGTCTTGTAATATGCCAAATTGATTAATCATGCATGCTAAGATCCAAAATTGGCTGATTCATGGCTGCTAATAAAGTGATTGTGATGTGTATATACCAATAGTAAATACGTATAGAAGCTGGGTATGATACGGGTACATATACCCTAGATATACGTATAAAAATCTTGAGAAAACGGAACGAGGATTCAAATATAGCTATCTTTTGTAAATATACTTATATTGTTTTATGTATATAAATCCTTTAAAAGTGATAAAATACATATCTATACGATACATGTATAAGCATTATAAGTTTTAAGTATTTAAGTCGAAGAACGTCACATATAGTTATCGTTTTGAAAACTTAAGTTAGTAGTCTCAAAATATACTTATAACTCATTGTTATTAGTACACAATGAAATGTTAAAACATTCTTAGATCATGTTAAATATATAAAAATACATATATATACACAAACATATAATTATCGTATGTTATATAGTTCGTGATATCATCGGTCAAATTGGACGGTCAAACGTTGTGTAAAACTCTTTTCAAAAACATAAGTCTCAACAATTTAGATTGCTTATCATGTTGGTAAGGTTTAATTTATGTAAATATTAATCTTATAAGTGTAAAACGATCAGAAAAATCCGGGTCATTACAGAAGGCAAATGTGGTAGCCGATGCCTTGAGCAGGAAGGACAGAGAACCCATTCGAGTAAAATCTATGAATATAATGATTCATAATAACCCTACTACTCAAATAAAGGAGGCGCAACAAGGAGTTTTAAAAGAGGGAAATTTAAAGGATGAAATACCCAAAGTCGGAGAAGCATCTTAATATTCGGGAAGACGGAACCCGGTATAGGGCTGAAAGGATTTGGGTACCAAAATTTGGAGATATGAGAGAAATGGTACTTAGAGAAGCTCATAAAACCAGATACTCAATACATCCTGGAACGGGGAAGATGTACAAGGATCTCAAGAAACATTTTTGGTGGCCGTGTATGAAAGTCGATGTTGCTAAATACGTAGGAGAATGTTTGACGTGTTCTAAGGTCAAAGCTGAGCATCAGAAACCATCAGGTCTACTTCAACAACCCGAAATCCTAGAATGGAAATGGGAAAACATTACCATGGATTTCATCACTAAATTGCCAAGGACTGCAAGTGGTTTTGATACTATTTGGGTAATAGTTGATCGTCTCACCAAATTAGCACACTTCCTGCCAATAAGAGAAGATGACAAGATGGAGAAGTTAGCACGACTGTATTTGAAGGAAGTCGTCTCCAGACATGGAATACCAATATCTATTATCTCTGATAGGGATGGCAGATTTATTTCAAGATTCTGGCAGACATTACAGCAAGCATTGGGAACTCGTCTAGACATGAGTACTGCCTATCATCCACAAACTGATGAGCAGAGTAAAAGGACGATACAAACGCTTGAAGACATGCTACGAGCTTGTGTTATTGATTTCGGAAACAGTTGGGATCGACATCTACCGTTAGCAGAATTTTCCTACAACAACAGCTACCATTCAAGCATTGAGATGGCGCCGTTTGAAGCACTTTATGGTAGAAAGTGCAGGTCTCCTATTTTTTGGAGTGAAGTGGGGGATAGACAGATTACGGGTCCGGAGATAATACAAGAAACTACCGAGAAAATCATCCAAATTCAACAACGATTGAAAACCGCCCAAATTCGACAAAAGAGCTATGCTGACATTAAAAGAAAAGATATAGAATTTGAAATTGGAGAGATGGTCATGCTTAAGGTTGCACCTTGGAAAGGCGTTGTTCGATTTGGTAAATGAGGTAAATTAAATCCAAGGTATATTGGACCATTCAAGATTATTGATCGTGTTGGACCAGTAGCTTACCGACTTGAGTTACCTCAACAACTCGTGGATGTACATAACACTTTCCACGTCTCGAATTTGAAGAAATGTTTTGCTAAAGAAGATCTCACTATTCCGTTAGACGAAATTCAAATCAACGAAAAACTTCAATTCATCGAAGAACCCGTCGAAATAATGGATCGTGAGGTTAAAAGACTTAAAAAAACAAGATACCAATTGTTAAGGTTCGATGGAATGCTCGTAGAGGACCCGAGTTCACCTGGGAACGAGAAGATCAGATAAAGAAGAAATACCCGCATTTATTTCCAGAAGATACGTCAACACCTCCAACTGCTTAAAATTTCGGGACGAAATTTATTTAACGGGTAGGTATTGTAGTGACTCGAACTTTTCCATGTTTATATATATATTAAATGAAATTGTTATTTATATGATTTAGTGTTTCCAACATGTTAAGCAATCAAACTTGTTAAGACTTGATTAATTGAAATAGGTTTCATATAGACAATTGACCACCCAAGTTGACCGGTGATTCACGAACGTTAAAACTTGTAAAAACTATACGATGACATATATATGGTTATATATATAGTTAACATGATTTTATTATAAGTATGTATCTCATTAGGTATTTTAACAATGAGTTATATACATAAAAATGAGACTATTAATTTAAGAAACTCGAAAACGATATATATAACGATTATCGTTATAACAACGTCTTACTAGGTACATATGAATCATATTAAGATATTGATACACTTGGTTAATTATGTTAAATGATAAGTAAATATATTATTAAGTGTATTAACAATGAAATACATATGTAAAAATAAGACTACTAACTTAATGATTTCGAAACGAGACATATATGTAACGATTATCGCTGTAACAACATTTAACTGTATATATATCATACTAAGATATATTATATATCATAATATCGTGATAATATAACAATTTAACATCTCATTTGTTATAATAAACAATCGGTTAACAACATTCAACAAGATCGTTAACCTAAAGGTTTCAAAACAACATTTACATGTAACGACTAACGATGACTTAACGACTCAGTTAAAATGTATATACATGTAGTGTTTTAATATGTATTTATACACTTTTGAAAGACTTTAATACACTTATCAAAATACTTCTACTTAACAAAAATGCTTACAATTACATCCTCATTCAGTTTCATCAACAATTCTACTCGTATGCACCCGTATTCGTACTCGTACAATACACAGCTTTTAGATGTATGTACTATTGGTATATACACTCTAATGATCAGCTCTTAGAAGCCCATGTGAGTTACCTAACACATGTGGAAACCATCATTTGGCAACTAGCATGAAATATCTCATAAAATTACAAAAATATGAGTAATCATTCATGACTTATTTACATGAAAACAAAATTACATATCCTTTATATCTAATCCATACACCAACAACCAAAAACACCTACAAACACTTTAATTATTCAATTTTCTTCATCTAATTGATCTCTCTCAAGTTCTATCTTCAAGTTCTAAGTGTTCTTCATATATTCTACAAGTTCTAGTTACATAAAATCAAGAATACTTTCAAGTTTGCTAGCTCACTTCCAATCTTGTAAGGTGATCATCCAACCTCAAGAAATCTTTGTTTCTTACAGTAGGTTATCATTCTAATACAACGTAATAATCATATTCAAACTTTGGTTCAATTTCTATAACTATAACAATCTTATTTCAAGTGATGATCTTACTTGAACTTGTTTTCGTGTCATGATTCTGCTTCAAGAACTTCGAGCCATCCAAGGATCCGTTGAAGCTAGATCCATTTTTCTATTTTCCAGTAGGTTTATCCAGGGAACTTAAGGTAGTAATGATGTTTATAACATCATTCGATTCATACATATAAAGCTATCTTATTCGAAGGTTTAAACTTGTAATCACTAGAACATAGTTTAGTTAATTCTAAACTTGTTCGCAAATAAAAGTTAATCCTTCTAACTTGAATTTTAAAATCAACTAAACACATGTTCTATATCTATATGATATGCTAACTTAATGATTTAAAACCTGGAAACACGAAAAACACCGTAAAACCGGATTTACGCCGTCGTAGTAACACCGCGGGCTGTTTTGGGTTAATTAATTAAAAACTATGAAAAACTTTGATTATAAAGTTGTTATTCTGGGAAAATGATTTTTATTATGAACATGAAACTATATCCAAAAATTATGGTTAAACTCAAAGTGGAAGTGTGTTTTCTAAAATGGTCATCTAGACGTCGTTCTTTCGACTGAAATGACTACCTTTACAAAAATGACTTGTAACTTATTTTTCTGACAATAAACCTATAATTTTTCTGTTTAGATTCATAAAATAGATTTCAATATGAAACCATAGCAATTTGATTCACTCAAAACGGATTTAAAATGAAGAAGTTATGGGTAAAACAAGATTGGATAATTTTTCTCATTTTAGCTACGTGAAAATTGGTAACAAATCTATTCCAACCATAACTTAATCAACTTGTATTGTATATTATGTAATCTTGAGATACCATAGACACGTATACAATGTTTCAACCTATCATGTCGACACATCTATATATATTTCGGAACAACCATAGACACTCTATATGTGAATGTTGGAGTTAGCTATACAGGGTTGAGGTTGATTCCAAAATATATATATAGTTTGAGTTGTGATCAATACTGAGATACGTATACACTGGGTCGTGGATTGATTCAAGATAATATTTATCGATTTATTTCTGTATATCTAACTGTGGACAACTAGTTGTAGGTTACTAACGACGATAGCTGACTTAATAAACTAAAAACATCAAAATATATTAAAAGTGTTGTAAATATATTTTGAACATACTTTGATATATATGTATATATTGTTATAGGTTCGTGAATCAACCAGTGGCCAAGTCTTACTTCCTGACGAAGTAAAAATCTGTGAAAGTGAGTTATAGTCCCACTTTTAAAATCTAATATTTTTGGGATGAGAATACATTGAGGTTTTATAAATGATTTACAAAATAGACACAAGTACGTGAAACTACATTCTATGGTTGAATTATTGAAATCGAATATGCCCCTTTTTATTAAGTCTGGTAATCTAAGAATTAGGGAACAGACACCCTAATTGACACGAATCCTAAAGATAGATCTATTGGGCCTAACAAACCCCATTCAAAGTACCGGATGCTTTAGTACTTCAAAATTTATATCATATCCGAAGGGTGTCCCGGAATGATGGGGATATTCTTATATATGCATCTTGTTAATGTCGGTTACCAGGTGTTCACCATATAAATGATTTTTATCTCTATGTATGGGATGTGTATTGAAATATGAAATCTTGTGGTCTATTATTATGATTTGATATATATATATATAGGTTAAACCTATAACTCACCAACATTTTTGTTGACGTTTTAAGCATGTTTATTCTCAGGTGATTATTAAGAGCTTCCGCTATCGCATACTTAAATAAGGACGAGATTTGGAGTCCATGCTTGTATGATATTGTGTAAAAACTGCATTCAAGAAACTTATTTTGTTGTAACATATTTGTATTGTAAACCATTATGTAATGGTCGTGTGTAAACAGAATATTTTAGATTATCATTATTTGATTATCTACGTAAAGCTTTTTAAACCTTTATTGATGAAATAAAGGTTATGGTTTGTTTTAAAAATGAATGCAGTCTTTGAAAAACGTCTCATATAGAGGTCAAAACCTCGCAACGAAATCAATTAATATGAAACGTTTTTAATCAATAAGAACGGGACATTTCACCCATCCCCATCTCCTCCAGAAAGAAAAATAATTAAATTGTTGAGGCACTTCTGGTTCATTGACTTCGGAGTCTGCTTCAATATACATCTTGAAATTGCTTCCGAAACTAATGGAATCCAAGCTAGGTGTAGAATCCATCTCTCACGATCAGTTAAAGGGTTTTGATATGAAATGATTTTCGAATATCGAATGATATTCTAATTATATGTAGAATATCTATACATACTTCCAAAGATCCCGTGAATTACGGAGAAAATTAAGGAAATGTGTCAGATAAGGTCTACAGTGACAGATACGCTAAGATATGGATTTTGTCTATACATTATTCATGCAATCATTGTAGTAAGATGTATCTAGACTAAGAATGATAAGTAGGTAATTTCCTAAGGATGATAAACTAATGATTTCCGACAAAGATGATAAGCAAAATTTTTGACATGCAGACACGGTCGAAGTCCAGACTCACTAATGCATCCTAACGACTTATCAGTTATACACACTAATGCAGACCTGGTTCGCTAAGACCACCGCTCTGATACCAACTGTAGAGACCCTTCCTAATCCATCCGGATGAAGTCCATATCGATTATAAACGATTCACAACAGTTGATTACATCGCGAGGTACATGACCTCTATATGATACATTTTACAAACATTGCATTCGTTTTTGAAAAGACAATCTTTCATTACATCGAAAGTTGACAACATGCATACCATTTCGTAATATATCTTACTATAATTGACTTAATAATAATCTTGATGAACTCAACGACTCGAATGCAACGTCTTTTGAAATATGTCATGAATGACTCCAAGTAGTATCTCTAAGATGAGAAAATGCACAACGGAAGATTTCTTTCGTACCTGAGAATAAACATGCTTTAAAGTGTCAACCAAAAGGTTGGTGAGTTCATTAGTTTAACATAAATAATCGTTTCATAATTTTAATAGACCACAAGATTTCATATTTCCATTTCTCATAAACATACGTCCCATGCATAGAGACAAAAATATCATTCATATGGATTGATCACCTGGTAATTGACATTCACAATATGCATATAAGAATATCCCCATCCTTCCGGGATCCTCCTTCGGACATGATATAAAACTCGAAGTACTAAAGCATCCGGTACTTTGGATGAGGTATGTTAGGCCCAATAGATCTATCTTTAGGATTAGCGTCAATTAGTAGATCGGTTTACTAATTCTTAGGTTACCAAGCAATAGGGGCATATTCAGCTTCGATCATTCACCCATATAATGTAGTTTCAATTACTTGTGTCTATTTCGTAAAACATTTATAAAAATTGCGCATGTATTCTCAGCCCAAAAATATAAAGGGTAAAAAGGCAAATGAAACTCACCTAATGTATTTTGTAGTAAAAATACATATGACAATATTGAACAATGCAGGGTTGGCCTCGGATTCACGAACCTATAACATTTGTATATATATTAATACATATAATTGTAATCGAATAAATATATATTATTATTAATAATATACCTGTTAAATTAATTGTTATATAGATGTAGATATATTTTATTTACATATTTTATTTAACTAGTGTTTATCATTCATTATAACATATTAATATTAATAATTTATATTAGGGTTTATATGTGATAAAATATATAAGTATATATTAATTGATATATTTTATATATAGCTTAGTTACTATCTTTTTAATAATAAAATTATAGTGACATGTAATATTCATATTCTTGTAATGTATTTTTTTTTTTATAAAATATCTTTTTGTAATAATACTAATAATAATAACTATGAATATAACAATTTTACTACTAATGATAATAATGATAATATTATTAGTCATAATCATAATAATAATCATAATATATATATTAATAGTAAAAATGATAAAATTAATAATAACCATATTAATAAGACTAATAATACTTTATTGTATTACATAGTAATAACAATAATAATAATAATATTAATAATAATAATAATAATAATAATAATAATAATAATAATAATAATAATAATAATAATAATAATAATAATAATAATAATAATAATAATAATAATAATAATAATAATAATAATAATATATAAAGGATACAGTTTATAATAATCTTAATAATACTTATAAAAATACTAATGTTAATAACATTTTCAATACTTATAAATATAAGTATGATATAATTAATAATAATAATAACTATAATACTAACAATACAACACTAATAATAGTCATAATATTAATAAGATTACATAAAAATGATAAAACTAATAATAATTATATGAATAATACATATACTAATACTAATGATAGTAATAATTATGGTAACAATTACAATAATAATAATAACATTAATAATAATCATAATAATTAATAATAATAATAATAATAGAGATAAAAATTAAGTGTGTATACCCCTTAAAAGCATTTTCCAAAAAGAATTGCTCGAGACGAGACTCGAACCCATGACCTCCCGCTCATACGACAAACTCCCAAACCGTATGGGCTACTGCCCATTTTCTGATTAAAACTCCAACACTTTTGTTTATAACCCGATTATTATTTCTGTTATATCTCCATCTTCTCTAAAAAATTGAATCGGCTCAGAATCAAAATCCAATCTAACCCTTAATTACTTGTTTAATTTAGGTCACAATGTTGAAACAGAATCGTTGAGTGATTGAAAAAAAAATAAAGAACATGAAAAATGAATTTAAAACCGTCGCTGACGAACACATATGAACTCAAATTCGATTCTTGAAATTAAGAACGCTTTAGCTCGTGATTTCTACATGAAAAAAGTTTTAAATGGTACTGAGAAACTTTATGAACTTTCAATTGATTCTGAATCACCCTACAGAAATCGAATTTTATGATGAACAAGAAATTTGACTTTTTAAACGAAACTTTGACTCATAAAATTAAAATTCAATATAATGAATTGAGAGTTCATCGTTTACAGGTAGATTAACTAGACTATTCCTAACACAATGGCAATATTAGATTTTGCAAATTATTCGAAATCAACTTTGAGCAAAAAAAAAATAAACGTACAGGGGACCTGCTTCTGTTAAATATTTTTTTTTAACATATACAGATAGAAGTTTAAAGTAATTGCAATTTGATGATGGAGGAAAATCGAATAGCTTTTGTCAATAATATGAATTAATAGTTTGTCTTATAGAGAATGGATCGACAGCAATATTCGGAGACAACCACAAAAAAATAAAACTGATCACGATGGGAACAGATTGTTAGACTTTCGGTGTTTATATTTCATATTTAATATGCTAATAATTAATAATGATAAATATCTCAATAATAATATTATTAATAATAAAATAAATAATAATACTAATATTATTAATAGTAATATAATATAAATACTAATAATAGTAGTAATAATTATAAAGATGATAACAATAATCTTAGAAAAACTAATAATTTGATTTAATAATAATAATATTGATAACCATAATAATAATATTAATAATTATATTAATGGTAAAGATAAAAGTAATAATTTTTAAGAATAAATATATTAACAATAATATGATAATAGTAATAATAAATATTATAACAATTCATAATTTACTAATAAGTATAATAATAATTATATTAAATATGATAACAATTATAATGCATTAAATGTATCAAATTTCATATCTATTATTTAGTAATATTAATAATACAAATATTAACATTAACATTCATATTACTATTAGTAATAATAACGAAGTAATACTAATTGTGGTCATATAAATTATTATTATAAATTTCTACATATAATAGTTATAAATTATTCTCATTACAATACTCATATATTACATATATTAATTTTTCATTGTTTATATATAACTATTCGTTATTAATTTTGTTAAGTGAGTAAAACGGACATTCTTAAATAATGTATTAAAGTTATAATATATGCATATATATATATATATATATATATATATATATATATATATATATATATATATATATTTACATATCTATTTACAATTAGTTGTTCGTGAATCGTTGAGCATAATCAAAAGGTAATTGATTACATGAAAGTAGTTCAAAAATTTTGTGATTCAATTAAATATACTTTGCTTATCTTGTCGAAATTATATAAAGATTAAGTTTAAATTTGGTCGGAAATTCCCGGGTCATCACAAAACATCATCAATCAACATCTCTCAACTTTGTACTACTACTGCTATTCGATCTAATTGTTGTTCGTTTTTTGTTTTGTAACAAGACCACCACTAAAACCACACATTTGATACCATCGTACCATCGGTTTCTAACTATTACGACTATTCTGTTATGTACCACAACCATCCTCATCAATCAACATCAAATTCCATAAAACCACGATGAAACAACTTATCATTTGATCACCTAAAGTTACTGCTTGTTTTCTGTTTCAAACTATAAACGACTACTGTTAACCGTCAATAAATACCACCATCGGTCCATCATGATCAAACCATCGACAACCCACTACCATGATAATCATCGAAAACCCATTAAAATTTCTACAAACTGCTGTTACACGCATGTTAACCACCACCTTTTATCATCAACTCGTCACCAAGTATAAACACCATCGACAAAACTCAAAACCGACACCTTTTTAATCCTCCTTGCTGCAACCTATCATTCTTCTGTTTCCGATCAGATAAAATGAAGGGGAAGTACACGATGTGCAGCTGCTGCTGTTTCGTTGCTTCTGTGTTTCTTTGTAACAACAACGATGATGATAGAAAGACGATAAATAGAGCAATGAGGATGATTAACTGCTATCCTCTTTTGAATCTGTTTGTTCGAGCCACAAACCAAATACAGTCCGGCCATTGTTACTGTAGTCGGACCCATTTGAACCACCATCACACATTTTATTTTCTTTTCCTATTTATCTTCCTGATCGAGCACAACCACCACCATTCTTTGTTTCGTTCCTGCTACCGCCGTTATTTTTTTTCATCGAGAATCATCACAAAAAGCTAATGTGTTGCTGCTATATGTTATATTTGAACCAGGCTACGACCATTGTTGATCAAATAAGGCGGCTGTAAAGCTTTTGTTGAGATTTAAAACGCGAAAGTGATGAATATTATAATTAAAGCCGACACAGATATATGGAGGTTAATGAATTATATTTATAAAGTTATGGTAGGGTTTGGTGAGCTGGAATCCTTACATATTTGATTAAACTGCAGAAGTCTAAAAATATGCCTTTTTAAATTGGACCATAACTTTAGATGATATAGATAATTGGGTCGAGTTCTATTTTGGTGTAGTTAGGCCAATGATTCATTTAATTGTTAGGCTATTCGTTATTGGGCCAAAGTAGTTGGTTGTTGGACTTTCAGTTTAGGCCGAGTTATAGAGATACGAGTTATATAGATATTAGCTGGATGTTAAAAAAAGAAAAAAACACAAACAGAAGAATGGTTAAGGGTGTGGGTGTTTAAGTGGGAGCTCTTGAGTTCGAGCCAGGGCAGAGGTGTTTATTTTTTTAGGCTTCATACATTAAGGTAGTCTTTTTTTATTTATTTATCATTTATTAATATTATTATTATTATTATCATTATTATTTTTATTATTATTATTATGATTATTATTATTATCATATACATATATATTAGTATCATTAGTAGTAGTATTATTATCATTATAGTTATTAATATAAATATTAGTATTATTATTAGTAGTAAAATCATTATTTTTAAAGTTATTATTATTAGTATTCATTATTATTAAACTTATCATTTTTATCAAAATTATTATTATTATTAAAAGTATTATTATTATTATTATTACAAATTATTGTAGTATTATTAAAATTATTTTTTTTTACAAATAAAAGATATTTATATAGAAATATATTTATTACATATATCATAAGTATATCTAATTTACTATTCTAATATATAAATAACATATGTAGATATATTGGAAATAATAAATACATTAATATTTTTAACAAGTAATATATTATATATATATATATATATATATATATATATATATATATATATATATATATATATATATATATATATATATATATATATATAAACTGTATTGAATACCATTACATGCTCATTATGTGTTTTAATATATATATATATATTACTGAAATAGGTTAGTGAATCCGAGGCCAACCTTGCATTGTTCAGTTCCGTCGTACGCATATTTTTACTACAAAATATCGTATAGTGAGTTCATTTGCTCCCTTTTTAAATACTTTTGCAATATATATTTTTGGGACTGAGAATACATGCGCTGCTTTTATAACTATTTTACGAAATAGACATAAGTAATCGAAACTACATTCTATGGCTGAATCATTATACCGGATATCACCCTTTTAGCTTGGTAGCCTAAGAATTAGGGAACATACCCCCTAATTGACGTGAATCCTAAAGATAGATCTATTGGGCCTAACAAACCCCATCCAGGTTATGGATGCTTTAGTACTTTGATTTTATATACAGATGAGTGTACCTGTATATTTGGGGATATTCTAGATGCATTTGTTAATGTCGGTTACCAGGTGTTCACCATATGAATGAATTTTAATTCGCAGGTTATGCGTACTATTTTGTACTCGGGTTACGTGTACAATTAAATATCTGAAATCTTATGGTCTATTAAAATTATGAAATGATTTATTATGATAAACCTATGAACTCACCAACCTTTTGGTTGACACTTTAGAGCATGCTTATTCTCAGGTATGAAAGAAACCTTCCGATGTGCATTTGCTGATTTTAAAGATATTACATGGAGTCGTCCATGGCATATTTAGGCAAGCACCTCGCAATGGGACCAAATATTAATGACTTCGTCCAGGAGGATTAGGACGGGGTATGACAAGTCTGATAATGGCCATGATGTAATTAACCGTAATATACAGAATGAGACTTGATTTTACAATACAGTTTTTAATTGCAGTTTTTAATGGCCATGACGTACTAATTATATGTAATATACAGAATAGATCAATACAAACTGTGGATAATTACAGTTTTTACACAACCACTAGTATGTATATATCAATCACTTGTATAACGCAATCTGAAATTAAAAATAATACTTACAATTGCGATTTTAGCTGCTTCACACTTAGTAGCGCCTCCTTTGGAAAAACATTTTTGAAACATAATCATTCGAGTTGGAGATTTGCCCTCTTTAGCCTGTTTAAAAAAAATAAAAATGAATAAGTACTAACAATGGATATCCGTATAGTGTATTTATGATTGTCACTCAAAATTACCTTGAGCTCTTCACGTATACATGCATAACTCTTTTTACCGGTGACCTGTACCATATGCTTTTTGGCCAGGTTTCCTTTATTTTTCGCACTTTTCTCCTGAAATGAGAATTTTAAATATCGTATTATGAAAGCAAGTGATGTGAATTTTTGTTCATAACTGAACCGTTTCACTATTCCACATAGTAACCAGAGTCTTCCATAATGCTCTATCAAGTTTTGGTGGACTTGATTTGACTTGCTTCCTAAATGATTTAGACAAATGCCAGTTTTCTTCTTTAATCTTGCCCTCCAATTTTTCACTTTCCTCCCAATTGATCTTAGCATCCACCTATCCACATGGTCCGGAATAATAAACTTTGACTGGAGACAAAACATATTAATTAGTTGAGATAACCAAAACAGATTTTGTCATTAACATACGAATTAATATTATTACGTACCCTTATTGTTTTAATCATCTCTTGCTTTTGATCTTTAGAAACTTTAGTCCATGGTAAATAAATTGGACAATGCTTGCAACTACGTGTAATTGTTCCCAAGAAATGGGTGAGCTTACTAGTATTGGCACAAATAGGTTGACTGAGTGGATTAACAGCAACAGTAATACGATAGCCAGGTTTTTGATTCCAAACATCGGGCATACTTGTAGGTCCTCTCTTTCTACTGGGAAGCACTTCACCTAAAACAGTGAACATGATTGAGAATATGTTTATACAACAGATATACTGTAAAACCAACAAATTTCGTTTAATACTCCGTAATGCATATAAACAAACAAAACATGAGTCACCTATAGTTTATGTAGTTTGTGTAGGTTCCATCTCATCTCTGATAAGCTCATCGTTAATGATTACTTCTGCATTGGAATAATAGTCATTTGTGTATCAAAAAAAGGTGCTAATGAAAGTTATAATACATAATGCTATGCATAAAAAACATCAAGCCATTAAATCAAATATACCTATTTCTGTCTGTGGTTTTTGAAAATCATAAACCACAAATTCGTCATAATCATCAAAATGAGCAGTTCCATCTTTGTCATTCAGTCCATTCTGATCATCTTCATAGTCTCAAATGTTTTCATGCCTAACATCATCATCATCATAGAGTTGATAAGTAGGCCCCATGTCTGCTACATCATCACTTTCTGCATTTAAGGATACTGCATTCTTATCTGTACATACATAAAGGTTACGAGTGAATGTACTTGTAAAGACCCGTCCTAATCCATAAGAACGAATACAATAACATATGATTACATTGTGAGGTATTTGACCTCTATATGATACATTTTACAAACATTGAATTCGTTTTTAAATGAGAAACTTTCTTTACATCAAAAATTGACGGCAAGCATACCATTTCATAATACGTCCAACTGTAATTGACTTAATAATAATTTTGATGAACTCAACGACTCGAATGCAACGTCTTTTGAAATATGCCATGAATGACTCCAAATAATATATTCAAAATGAGCAAATCCACAGCGGAAGATTTCCTTAATACCTGAGAATAGACATGCTTTAAAGTGTCAACCAAAAGGTTGGTGAGTTCATTAGTTGTGATGACCCGGAAATTTCCGATCAAATTTAAACTTTAATCTTTATATGTTTCCGACACGATAAGCAAAATCTGTAATGTTGAGTCTCGAAAGTTTTGAAATCTATATTCATGTAATCAATTACCCTTTGACTATGCTCAACGATTCACGAACATTTATGTGTATATTGATATGTATATATAATATATACTTATTAGTTGAAAACGTTAACAAAGTATTAGACATATAATACTTTACATGAACGTATTTTGTTTCAATATAAGTTAATATAGTTATTGACGAAATTAAAAGATAATATCATATGATTGAATTATCAGATACATTGAATTATGATTATGAGTCTCTGTTATGAGGTCCACGTTGATTTGAGAAATCGTTTGTTTTTAACGGTATTCGGAATAAATGATAAAGTGATTTTCAAATGAAAACAAAGTATCACTTATCTAGTGTCAGACAAATGTTAGTGGAGAATTGAATTTCATATTACTTGATTGATCTATTTACAAACGTGCGAAAACGTTTTCCAATGTAATATAATTTGGTTATTAAAATGTCTTTGTTAGATAACGTAAGTTGAATATTAATTGTTAAGATATATTTAAATAACTTGCAACGTGTATTTAAAACGTGTTTATGTATATTAAATACATATCTGATTACAAATTATTTATGTAAACGATAGCAACACTTGTTATTTGATTTGATCGATATTAAGATATATTATTTAGAAAGTTTAAGGAAATTAAACTAAACGTTGGCGCATAAATGAATTATATCAAATTAAGTTTAAAGTATAAATGTTACGTGTTATAAGATTTTCTAAACGAATTTAAAATAAACTTTTGAACTATTATTAGTTTTGAAAAACTAAATATTATATTATTACATTAATATTTCCATTATATACGGTATCTGTAGTGACCCGAACTTTTCCATGTTTATATATATTAATTGAGATTGATGTTTACATGATTAAATGTTTCCAACATGTTAAGCAATCAAACTTGTTAAGACTTGATTAATTGAAATAGGTTTCATATAGACAATTGACCACCCAAGTTGACCGGTGATTCACGAACGTTAAAACTTGTAAAAAAACTATATGATGACATATATATGGTTATATATATAGTTAACATGATATTATGATAAGTAAACATATCATTAATTATATTAACAATGAACTACATATGTAAAAACAAGACTACTAACTTAATGATTTTGAAACGAGACATATATGTAACGTTTATCGTTGTAACGACATTTAATGTATATATATCATATTAAGAGATATTCGTACATCATAATATCATGATAATATAATAATTTAAAATCTCTTTTGATATTATAAACATTGGGTTAACAACATTTAACAAGATCGTTAACCTAAAGGTTTCAAAACAACACTTACATGTAACGACTAACGATGACTTAACGACTCAGTTAAAATGTATATACATGTAGTGTTTTAATATGTATTTATACACTTTTGAAAGACTTCAATACACTTATCAAAATACTTCTACTTAACAAAAATGCTTACAATTACATTCTCGTTCAGTTTCATCAACAATTCTACTCGTATGCACCCGTATTCGTACTCGTACAATACACAGCTTTTAGATGTATGTACTATTGGTATATACACTCCAATGATCAGCTCTTAGCAGCCCATGTGAGTCACCTAACACATGTGGGAACCATCATTTGGCAACTAGCATGAAATATCTCATAAGATTACAAAAATATGAGTAATCATTCATGACTTATTTACATGAAAACAAAATTACATATCCTTTATATCTAATCCATACACCAACGACCAAAAACACCTACAAACACTTTCATTCTTCAATTTTCTTCATCTAATTGAACTCTCTCAAGTTCTATCTTCAAGTTCTAAGTGTTCTTCATAAATTCCAAAAGTTCTAGTTTCATAAAATCAAGAATGCTTTCAAGTTTGCTAGCTCACTTCCAATCTTGTAAGGTGATCATCCAACCTCAAGAAATCTTTGTTTCTTACAGTAGGTTATCATTCTAATACAAGGTAATAATCATATTCAAACTTTGGTTCAATTTCTATAACTATAACAATCTTATTTCGAGTGAAAATCTTACTTGAACTGTTTTCGTGTCATGATTCTGCTTCAAGAACTTCGAGCCATCCAAGGATCCATTGAAGCTAGATCCATTTTTCACTTTTCCAGTAGGTTTATCCAAGGAACTTAAGGTAGTAATGATGTTCATAACATCATTCGATTCATACATATAAAGCTATCTTATTCGAAGGTTTAAACTTGTAATCACTAGAACATAGTTTAGTTAATTCTAAACTTGTTCGCAAACAAAAGTTAACCCTTCTAACTTGACTTTTAAAATCAACTAAACACATGTTCTATATCTATATGATATGCTAACTTAATGATTTAAAACCTGGAAACACGAAAAACACCGTAAAACCGGATTTACGCCGTCGTAGTAACACCGCGGGCTGTTTTGGGTTAGTTAATTAAAAACTATGATAAACTTTGATTTTAAAGTTGTTATTCTGAGAAAATGATTTTTATTATGAACATGAAACTATATCCAAAAATTATGATTAAACTCAAAGTGGAAGTATGTTTTCTAAAATGGTCATCTAGACGTCGTTCTTTCGACTGAAATGACTACCTTTACAAAAACGACTTGTAACTTATTTTTCCGACTATAAACCTATACTTTTCTGTTTAGATTCATAAAATAGAGTTCAATATGAAACCATAGCAATTTGATTCACTCAAAACGGATTTAAAATGAAGAAGTTATGGGTAAAACAAGATTGGATAATTTTTCTCATTTTAGCTACGTGAAAATTGGTAACAAATCTATTCCAACCATAACTTAATCAACTTGTATTGTATATTATGTAATCTTGAGATACCATAGACACGTATACAATGTTTCGACCTATCATGTCGACACATCTATATATATTTCGGAACAACCATAGACACTCTATATGTGAATGTTGGAGTTAGCTATACAGGGTTGAGGTTGATTCCAAAATATATATAGTTTGAGTTGTGATCAATACTGAGATACGTATACACTGGGTCGTGGATTGATTCAAGATAATATTTATCGATTTATTTCTGTACATCTAACTGTGGACAACTAGTTGTAGGTTACTAACGAGGACAGCTGACTTAATAAACTTAAAACATCAAAATATATTAAAAGTGTTGTAAATATATTTTGAACATACTTTGATATATATGTATATATTGTTATAGGTTCGTGAATCAACCAGTGGCCAAGTCTTACTTCCCGACGAAGTAAAAATCTGTGAAAGTGAGTTATAGTCCCACTTTTAAAATCTAATATTTTTGGGATGAGAATACATGCAGGTTTTATAAATGATTTACAAAATAGACACAAGTACGTGAAACTACATTCTATGGTTGAATTATCGAAATCGAATATGCCCCTTTTTATTAAGTCTGGTAATCTAAGAATTAGGGAACAGACACCCTAATTGACGCGAATCCTAAAGATAGATCTATTGGGCCTAACAAACCCCATCCAAAGTACCGGATGCTTTAGTACTTCGAAATTTATATCATATCCGAAGGGTGTCCCGGAATGATGGTGATATTCTTATATATGCATCTTGTTAATGTCGGTTACCAGGTGTTCACCATATGAATGATTTTTATCTCTATGTATGGGATGTGTATTGAAATATGAAATCTTGTGGTCTATTATTATGATTTGATATATATAGGTTAAACCTATAACTCACCAACATTTTGTTGACGTTTTAAGCATGTTTATTCTCAGGTGATTATTAAGAGCTTCCGCTGTCGCATACTTAAATAAGGACGAGATTTGGAGTCCATGCTTGTATGATATTGTGTAAAAACTGCATTCAAGAAACTTATTTTGTTGTAACATATTTGTATTGTAAACCATTATGTAATGGTCGTGTGTAAACAGGATATTTTAGATTATCATTATTTGATAATCTACGTAAAGCTTTTTAAACCTTTATTGATGAAATAAAGGTTATGGTTTGTTTTAAAATGAATGCAGTCTTTGAAAAACGTCTCATATAGAGGTCAAAACCTCGCAATGAAATCAATTAATATGGAACGTTTTTAATCAAAAAGAACGGGACATTTCAGTTGGTATCAGAGCGTTGGTCTTAGAGAACCAGAAAATTTGCATTAGTGTGTCTTATCGAGTTTGTTAGGATGCATTAGTGAGTCTGGACTTCGACCGTGTTTTCTTTAAAAATGATTGCTTAACATTTTTGTTGGAAACTATATATTTTTAACATATGAATATTATGTGATATATTAATCTCTAAACGTGTTTGATATTATGTGATAGATGTCTACCTCTAGAACAAGTCCCATTGACTCACCTAATAATAATGAAGAGTCAAATGTAAATTGGAATGATTTGTGGACTGATTCACAAGTTCCCGAAGAGGAACCGGAAGAAGAGTCGGAACCGGAAGAAGAATCGGAACCGGAAGAAGAATCGGAACCGGATGAAGAAATAGAACCGGTGGGGGAAATAATAAAACGGTTAAGTAAAAGAAAATCCTCAACCAATCGACCAAGGTTAATTATGGTCAATGGTGTTTCCGCCAAGGAAGCAAAATATTGGGAGGATTACCAATTCTCCGATGAATCGGATTCCGACGAGAATTCCGATGATGTTATAGAAATTACCCCAACTGAATTTAAAAAGGCAAAAGAAAATAATAAGGGAAAGGGCATAAAAATAGAGAAATCTAATTCCAACCCCGATGAACTTTATATGTATCGTCAACCCCCGAAGTCCTTAAGTTGTAACAATGACCCGGGAACCTCTAAACCACCAGGTTTTTCTAAACCAATGTGGACAACGACGGCTCGTATTAGGGGAACATCATATATCCCTAGAAACTTGGCAAAACGAACCAAAACCGAAGAAGAAGAAACCAGCGAGTCGGAATAAGATAGTTGTATTCGTGTGGTGTAATATATGTAATATAGTGTTCTTATGCTTTATGATATATGTAAAAATTGCTTGTATTAATAAGTATTTTTTTATGAATCTAACTCTTGTCTATTTTACAGTTTAAAAACACAAAATGGATAGACAACCCAATATTTTAAGAGACCTACCCGGAGACATGATTGATGAAATCTTGTCTAGAGTCGGCCAGAATTCCTCGGCACAACTATTTAAGGCGAAATCAGTTTGTAAGACATTCGAAGAACGTTCCAAGAATGTCTTGGTTTATAAGAGACTTTCGTTTGAAAGATGGGGGATATCACATTGGGAAACCCATAAGTTACGATGTGTTTACTTTGACGCATATATTGCGGGGAACCCAAATGCTATTTTACGCAACGGGTTAAGAAATTATTTTGACTCAATATATCCGAATATTGGACTTCGTGATTTAGAAAAAGCGGCTAACATGCAACATAAAGAAGCATGTTATGCTTACGGATTAGTAATGTTCGCTTCTCACCAAAGTGAGAACAAGAACATCGGGCTACAACTATTAAACAAAACGTTTCCACAAGTGACGGAGTCGGTAATTGGGGTAAGAAATGAGGTTTTTAGATTATTACGGGACTGTTGGACATTACGTAACCCTCGTCCCTTTGACGACGTTACAACACGCTGTCTTATCAACGGCCATAACGGTTATGTTGCACAAGACCAAGGATGGGAAGTAGTCCTAGTAAAACCAGAATGCATGACTTGTTTCTGGACGTATGAATTACGTGTCTTTATTGCCTTTACTGAACGACTTGTGTACTAGCTAGAATTATCTTAACAACTATCTTGTATCAAAGTTATTGTGTGCTATATTTCATGCTTTATGTAAAATAAGCGGTATTGTAAGTTTGTAAAATATTGTATAAAAGTTTGAACGCGAAATATTATTATAATCAGTTTTTCATATAGAATTGTAGTAGTTGAATTGTATATTAGCTACTAAGTATGAACTTAACGGGTAGGTACTACCCGAATTTAAACTTATAAAACGCTAATATGAAGAAAAAGCTTTTATAAATGAGTTCATATTATGCTACGAAATACTATTAACTACTCTTAATATTCTGTATGATTAACTTGTTCCATTTAACTATTTTGAAGGAAATGGCACCGACTACTCGACACACCGTGAATATGAATGAAGAGGAATTCCGTACTTTTCTAGCTTCAAACATAGCCGCAGTACAGGTTGCGCTACATACCAACAATAACCTTGGATCTAGCAGTACAGGAAATCGTGTAGGATGCACCTACAAAGAATTCACTGCCTGCAAACCTTTGGAATTTGATGGAACCGAAGGACCGATCGGATTGAAACGGTGGACCGAGAAGGTTGAATCGGTGTTTGCCATAAGTAAGTGTACTGAAGAGGACAAAGTGAAGTACGCTACGCATACCTTCACAGGTTCTGCGTTAACATGGTGGAATACCTATCTAGAGCAAGTGGGACAAGATGATGCGTACGCACTACCGTGGTCAGCATTCAAGCACTTGATGAACGAGAAGTACCGTCCCAGAACCGAGGTCAATAAGCTCAAGACAGAACTTAGAGGGTTACGAACCCAAGGATTTGATATTACCACGTACGAAAGACGATTCACAGAATTGTGCCTATTGTGTCCGGGAGCATTCGAAGATGAGGAAGAGAAGATCGACGCGTTTGTGAAAGGATTACCGGAAAGAATCCAAGAAGATATAAGTTCACACGAGCCCGCCTCCATACAACAGGCATGTAGAATGGCTCACAAACTAGTGAACCAGATTGAAGAAAGAATTAAAGAACAGACTGCTGAAGAGGCCAATGTGAAGCAAGTCAAAAGAAAGTGGGAGGAAAACGGTGATAAGAATCACCAATACAACAACAACAGCAATTACAACAATAATCGCAACAATTATCCCAACAATCGCAACATCAATCGCAACAACAACAAACGGCCCAACAACAACAACAACAACAACAGCAACTACAACAATCATCCCAACAACAATAATAACCGCAACAACAACAACAATCAGAAGCAGCTATGCCAAATGTGTGAAAAGAATCACTCGGGGTTCTGCACCAAATTTTGCAACAAGTGTAAAAGAAATGGTCATAGCGCGGTGAAGTGTGAGGTCTACGGACCAGGGGTTAATAGAACGAAAGGAACAAATGGTGTCGGAACGAGTAATGGCGGAGCAAGTAGTGTCAGAGCAAGTTATGCCAATGTAGTTTGTTATAAATGTGGAAAACCAGGCCACATTATTAGAAATTGCCCGAACCAGGAGAACACGAATGGACAAGGCCGTGGAAGAGTTTTCAATATTAATGCGGTAGAGGCACAGGAAGACCCGGAGCTTGTTACGGGTACGTTTCTTATTGACAATAAATCTGCTTACGTTTTATTTGATTCGGGTGCGGATAGAAGCTATATGAGTAGAGATTTTTGTGCTAAATTAAGTTGTCCATTGACGCCTTTGGATAGTAAATTTTTACTCGAATTAGCAAATGGTAAATTAATTTCAGCAGATAATATATGTCGGAATCGAGAAATTAAACTGGTTAGCGAAACATTTAAGATTGATTTGATACCAGTAGAGTTAGGGAGTTTTGATGTGATAATCGGTATGGACTGGTTGAAAGAAGTGAAAGCGGAGATCGTTTTTACAAAAATGCAATTCGCATTATACGAGAAAAAGGAAAACCCTTAATGGTGTACGGAGAAAAGGGCAACACGAAGCTACATCTTATTAGTAATTTGAAGGCACAAAAACTAATAAGAAAAGGTTGCTATGCTGTTCTAGCACACGTCGAGAAAGTACAAACTGAAGAAAAGATCATCAATGATGTTCCCATTGCAAAAGAATTTCCCGATGTATTTCCGAAAGAATTACCGGGATTACCCCCACATCGATCCGTTGAATTTCAAATAGATCTTGTACCAGGAGCTGCACCAATATCTCGTGCTCCTTACAGACTCACACCCAGCGAGATGAAAGAACTGCAAAGCCAATTACAAGAACTTTTAGAGCGTGGTTTCATTCGAC
Organism: Rutidosis leptorrhynchoides; assembly: GCF_046630445.1. Taxonomy (NCBI): domain Eukaryota; kingdom Viridiplantae; phylum Streptophyta; class Magnoliopsida; order Asterales; family Asteraceae; genus Rutidosis; species Rutidosis leptorrhynchoides. Next base: position 292,878,989 of record NC_092335.1, read on the forward strand.
CAAGCACATCACCGTGGGGAGCTCCTGTTTTGTTTGTCAAGAAGAAAAATGGTACATTCAGGTTGTGTATCGACTACCGAGAGTTGAACAAACTTACCATCAAGAACCGCTACCCACTACCGAGAATCGACGACTTATTTGATCAACTACAAGGCTCGTCTGTTTATTCAAAGATTGACTTACGTTCCGGGTATCATCAAATGCGGGTGAAAGAAGATGATATTCCAAAGACTGCTTTCAGAACACGTTACGGTCATTACGAGTTTATGGTCATGCCGTTTGGTTTAACTAATGCACCAGCTGTGTTCATGGACCTTATGAACCGAGTGTGTGGACCATACCTTGACAAGTTTGTCATTGTTTTCATTGATGACATACTTATTTACTCAAAGAATGACCAAGAACACGGTGAACATTTGAGAAAGGTGTTAGAAGTATTGAGGAAGGAAGAATTGTACGCTAAGTTTTCAAAGTGTGCATTTTGGTTGGAAGAAGTTCAATTCCTCGGTCACATAGTGAACAAAGAAGGTATTAAGGTGGATCCGGCAAAGATAGAAACTGTTGAAAAGTGGGAAACCCCGAAAACTCCGAAACACATACGCCAGTTTTTAGGACTAGCTGGTTACTACAGAAGGTTCATCCAAGACTTTTCCAGAATAGCAAAACCCTTGACTGCATTAACGCATAAAGGGAAGAAATTTGAATGGAATGATGAACAAGAGAAAGCGTTTCAGTTATTGAAGAAAAAGCTAACTACGGCACCTATATTGTCATTGCCTGAAGGGAATGATGATTTTGTGATTTATTGTGACGCATCAAAGCAAGGTCTCGGTTGTGTATTAATGCAACGAACGAAGGTGATTGCTTATGCGTCTAGACAATTGAAGATTCACGAACAAAATTATACGACGCATGATTTGGAATTAGGCGCGGTTGTTTTTGCATTAAAGACTTGGAGGCACTACTTATATGGGGTCAAAAGTATTATATATACCGACCACAAAAGTCTTCAACACATATTTAATCAGAAACAACTGAATATGAGGCAGCGTAGGTGGATTGAATTATTGAATGATTATGACTTTGAGATTCGTTACCACCCGGGGAAGGCAAATGTGGTAGCCGATGCCTTGAGCAGGAAGGACAGAGAACCCATTCGAGTAAAATCTATGAATATAATGATTCATAATAACCTTACTACTCAAATAAAGGAGGCGCAACAAGGAGTTTTAAAAGAGGGAAATTTAAAGGATGAAATACCCAAAGGATCGGAGAAGCATCTTAATATTCGGGAAGACGGAACCCGGTATAGGGCTGAAAGGATTTGGGTACCAAAATTTGGAGATATGAGAGAAATGGTACTTAGAGAAGCTCATAAAACCAGATACTCAATACATCCTGGAACGGGGAAGATGTACAAGGATCTCAAGAAACATTTTTGGTGGCCGGGTATGAAAGCCGATGTTGCTAAATACGTAGGAGAATGTTTGACGTGTTCTAAGGTCAAAGCTGAGCATCAGAAACCATCAGGTCTACTTCAACAACCCGAAATCCCGGAATGGAAATGGGAAAACATTACCATGGATTTCATCACTAAATTGCCAAGGACTGCAAGTGGTTTTGATACTATTTGGGTAATAGTTGATCGTCTCACCAAATCAGCACATTTCCTGCCAATAAGAGAAGATGACAAGATGGAGAAGTTAGCACGACTGTATTTGAAGGAAGTCATCTCCAGACATGGAATACCAATCTCTATTATCTCTGATAGGGATGGCAGATTTATTTCAAGATTCTGGCAGACATTACAGCAAGCATTAGGAACTCGTCTAGACATGAGTACTGCCTATCATCCACAAACTGATGGGCAGAGCGAAAGGACGATACAAACGCTTGAAGACATGCTACGAGCATGTGTTATTGATTTCGGAAACAGTTGGGATCGACATCTACCGTTAGCAGAATTTTCCTACAACAACAGCTACCATTCAAGCATTGAGATGGCGCCGTTTGAAGCACTTTATGGTAGAAAGTGCAGGTCTCCGATTTGTTGGAGTGAAGTGGGGGATAGACAGATTACGGGTCCGGAGATTATACAAGAAACTACCGAGAAGATCATCCAAATTCAACAACGGTTGAAAACCGCCCAAAGTCGACAAAAGAGCTACGCTGACATTAAAAGAAAAGATATAGAATTTGAAATTGGAGAGATGGTCATGCTTAAAGTTGCACCTTGGAAAGGCGTTGTTCGATTTGGTAAACGAGGGAAATTAAATCCAAGGTATATTGGACCATTCAAGATTATTGATCGTGTCGGACCAGTAGCTTACCGACTTGAGTTACCTCAACAACACGCGGCTGTACATAACACTTTCCACGTCTCGAATTTGAAGAAATGTTTTGCTAAAGAAGATCTCACTATTCCGTTAGATGAAATCCAAATCAACGAAAAACTCCAATTCATCGAAGAACCCGTCGAAATAATGGATCGTGAGGTTAAAAGACTTAAGCAAAACAAGATACCAATTGTTAAGGTTCGATGGAATGCTCGTAGAGGACCCGAGTTCACCTGGGAGCGTGAAGATCAGATGAAGAAGAAATACCCGCATCTATTTCCAGAAGATTCGTCAACACCTTCAACAGCTTAAAATTTCGGGACGAAATTTATTTAACGGGTAGGTACTGTAGTGACCCGAACTTTTCCATGTTTATATATATTAATTGAGATTGATGTTTACATGATTAAATGTTTCCAACATGTTAAGCAATCAAACTTGTTAAGACTTGATTAATTGAAATAGGTTTCATATAGACAATTGACCACCCAAGTTGACCGGTGATTCACGAACGTTAAAACTTGTAAAAAAACTATATGATGACATATATATGGTTATATATATATAGTTAACATGATATTATGATAAGTAAACATATCATTAATTATATTAACAATGAACTACATATGTAAAAACAAGACTACTAACTTAATGATTTTGAAACGAGACATATATGTAACGTTTATCGTTGTAACGACATTTAATGTATATATATCATATTAAGAGATATTCGTACATCATAATATCATGATAATATAATAATTTAAAATCTCTTTTGATATTATAAACATTGGGTTAACAACATTTAACAAGATCGTTAACCTAAAGGTTTCAAAACAACACTTACATGTAACGACTAACGATGACTTAACGACTCAGTTAAAATGTATATACATGTAGTGTTTTAATATGTATTTATACACTTTTGAAAGACTTCAATACACTTATCAAAATACTTCTACTTAACAAAAATGCTTACAATTACATTCTCGTTCAGTTTCATCAACAATTCTACTCGTATGCACCCGTATTCGTACTCGTACAATACACAGCTTTTAGATGTATGTACTATTGGTATATACACTCCAATGATCAGCTCTTAGCAGCCCATGTGAGTCACCTAACACATGTGGGAACCATCATTTGGCAACTAGCATGAAATATCTCATAAGATTACAAAAATATGAGTAATCATTCATGACTTATTTACATGAAAACAAAATTACATATCCTTTATATCTAATCCATACACCAACGACCAAAAACACCTACAAACACTTTCATTCTTCAATTTTCTTCATCTAATTGAACTCTCTCAAGTTCTATCTTCAAGTTCTAAGTGTTCTTCATAAATTCCAAAAGTTCTAGTTTCATAAAATCAAGAATACTTTCAAGTTTGCTAGCTCACTTCCAATCTTGTAAGGTGATCATCCAACCTCAAGAAATCTTTGTTTCTTACAGTAGGTTATCATTCTAATACAAGGTAATAATCATATTCAAACTTTGGTTCAATTTCTATAACTATAACAATCTTATTTCGAGTGAAAATCTTACTTGAACTGTTTTCGTGTCATGATTCTGCTTCAAGAACTTCGAGCCATCCAAGGATCCATTGAAGCTAGATCCATTTTTCTCTTTTCCAGTAGGTTTATCCAAGGAACTTAAGGTAGTAATGATGTTCATAACATCATTCGATTCATACATATAAAGCTATCTTATTCGAAGGTTTAAACTTGTAATCACTAGAACATAGTTTAGTTAATTCTAAACTTGTTCGCAAACAAAAGTTAACCCTTCTAACTTGACTTTTAAAATCAACTAAACACATGTTCTATATCTATATGATATGCTAACTTAATGATTTAAAACCTGGAAACACGAAAAACACCGTAAAACCGGATTTACGCCGTCGTAGTAACACCGCGGGCTGTTTTGGGTTAGTTAATTAAAAACTATGATAAACTTTGATTTTAAAGTTGTTATTCTGAGAAAATGATTTTTATTATGAACATGAAACTATATCCAAAAATTATGATTAAACTCAAAGTGGAAGTATGTTTTCTAAAATGGTCATCTAGACGTCGTTCTTTCGACTGAAATGACTACCTTTACAAAAACGACTTGTAACTTATTTTTCCGACTATAAACCTATACTTTTCTGTTTAGATTCATAAAATAGAGTTCAATATGAAACCATAGCAATTTGATTCACTCAAAACGGATTTAAAATGAAGAAGTTATGGGTAAAACAAGATTGGATAATTTTTCTCATTTTAGCTACGTGAAAATTGGTAACAAATCTATTCCAACCATAACTTAATCAACTTGTATTGTATATTATGTAATCTTGAGATACCATAGACACGTATACAATGTTTCGACCTATCATGTCGACACATCTATATATATTTCGGAACAACCATAGACACTCTATATGTGAATGTTGGAGTTAGCTATACAGGGTTGAGGTTGATTCCAAAATATATATAGTTTGAGTTGTGATCAATACTGAGATACGTATACACTGGGTCGTGGATTGATTCAAGATAATATTTATCGATTTATTTCTGTACATCTAACTGTGGACAACTAGTTGTAGGTTACTAACGAGGACAGCTGACTTAATAAACTTAAAACATCAAAATATATTAAAAGTGTTGTAAATATATTTTGAACATACTTTGATATATATGTATATATTGTTATAGGTTCGTGAATCAACCAGTGGCCAAGTCTTACTTCCCGACGAAGTAAAAATCTGTGAAAGTGAGTTATAGTCCCACTTTTAAAATCTAATATTTTTGGGATGAGAATACATGCAGGTTTTATAAATGATTTACAAAATAGACACAAGTACGTGAAACTACATTCTATGGTTGAATTATCGAAATCGAATATGCCCCTTTTTATTAAGTCTGGTAATCTAAGAATTAGGGAACAGACACCCTAATTGACGCGAATCCTAAAGATAGATCTATTGGGCCTAACAAACCCCATCCAAAGTACCGGATGCTTTAGTACTTCGAAATTTATATCATATCCGAAGGGTGTCCCGGAATGATGGGGATATTCTTATATATGCATCTTGTTAATGTCGGTTACCAGGTGTTCACCATATGAATGATTTTTATCTCTATGTATGGGATGTGTATTGAAATATGAAATCTTGTGGTCTATTATTATGATTTGATATATATAGGTTAAACCTATAACTCACCAACATTTTGTTGACGTTTTAAGCATGTTTATTCTCAGGTGATTATTAAGAGCTTCCGCTGTCGCATACTTAAATAAGGACGAGATTTGGAGTCCATGCTTGTATGATATTGTGTAAAAACTGCATTCAAGAAACTTATTTTGTTGTAACATATTTGTATTGTAAACCATTATGTAATGGTCGTGTGTAAACAGGATATTTTAGATTATCATTATTTGATAATCTACGTAAAGCTTTTTAAACCTTTATTGATGAAATAAAGGTTATGGTTTGTTTTAAAATGAATGCAGTCTTTGAAAAACGTCTCATATAGAGGTCAAAACCTCGCAACGAAATCAATTAATATGGAACGTTTTTAATCAATAAGAACGGGACATTTCAGTATGTACAAGTTTATATTTTAAATGAAAATATATTTTTATTTTACAAAGTGATGAATAATAATATCAAATTAGTCATAAAATGTTTTGATTTAATATTATTAAATATGCTTTGATAAATAACGAGACTATGATTTATAGAAGTAAATAACCAAAACACTCAAAAGATTAAGTTACACTTTGAGTGGGTTAGTTTTCCATTAATTTAAGTCTAATTATTAATAAAGGTACAATTCGCGAAATGTAAGGTATCAGTTTTCTAAGCATACGAAAATGCGTTCGAGAAACCGGAACCGGGACGTAAGACGGGTGACAACGTACAAATTATTAGAAACTAATACAATTTATTATTATTAACACTAATAGTATTATTATTATCATTTTTATGAATTTTGTATCATTAGTACTTATATAATAATTATTATTATTAATATATTATCAATTATTAATATTAATTTAATTATAAAAAAAAAAAAGAATCAAGAACTAGTACCATTCAGTTTCACATCCACATCCCTACTGTATATGATTTTTGTATCTGTCAGAGTTTGTTATGAGTCTGCTTCAATCACAATTCAAAACAGAAATCCTTTGCTATATATTGTCTATTGCATTCAGTGATTGAATAAAACTGAAAAACCCAGAAAATAAGCTCCACACTCTGTACATTTATCTTTTTCATCATATTTTGATTTTGAAAGAATATTCAAAATGTAATAATACAGTCTTGTTAGGAATCATCTATCTAAACTATCTGTAAATTTTCAATCCTCAATTCTTTCTATTAATCTCTAATTTTGGAGTCAAAGTTTTGGTTTTAAAAGTCAACTAAGTGTTCTTGAATCAAATTCGAGTTTGTTTTGATATCTCCAGTTAATTTGATGATCCATAAAGATTATAGGAATGATTTGCAACACAATTCATGTTGTAATCATAACCTATAATACTCTTAATCTAAAAATCAATTTTTGAGTTCTTGAGTTCTTCACAGTAATATACACTAACGTAAATTCGAAACAAATTTCAAAAACAAAAAATGCAGAGTTGTTAGGAATCATTTACTTAAACTTCCTGCAAAATCTCAAGTTCCAATTCTTAATAACGAATTCGAATTTGCGAGTCAAAGTTAAATTGTCAAAAGTCAACTGTTTTGTTCTTGGAGAAATTAGAGCTTGTTTTGATGTTTTAAGTTAAATTGATGATTTTGATAGATTTTAGGAATGATTTGAAACATGTTTCATGTTGTAAAGATTGTCCAAAATGAACTCAAAATTGAAAACAATATTTTTTTTTCTAGCTACTAGCAAGCAGTAGGATTTTTTGTGTTTTTTTTTCTCATTTTTTTTATATCATGAACACATTTTTTTTTGTTTCATGTTGTTTACAAGTCATAAATGAAAACCCGTTCGATTGTTGTTGAGTTTTTGCCCCCGTTTGATTTTAAACTTGGTGAAGAAGATGATGAACTAAGATGAAAGAAATACTAGATATATATGTTTTGGTTGCCTTATAAGTCAGAAAAACATGGATGGCAGAATGGTTAAGGGTATTTGCGGGTGGGCGAGAGGTCTCGATTTCGAGCCCTGTTTGGGGCAGTTTTTTTTAGAAAAGCTCTTTGAAGGTAGTTCTCATTTCTAAAATTAATATTATTATTATTATTGTTATTATTAGTAGTAATATAATTATTACTATTATTATTACTAAAATAAGAATTTATGATCATTTAATAGTATTGTTATTATGATTGTTGTTATTAGTATTATAAATATTATTATCACCATATAAGTATGATAATCATTATTATCATTATTATTACTAGTATCATACTATTAGTATTATTATTATTACCCTTAGTCAGGTATTTCTACGATTATTAATTTTGCAAAACAAAAGATATATATGTAAATATATTATAACATAAAATATACTAATATTACATAAAAATTATGTTTCAACTAATATTATTGATATAACATTAATTAAATATCAAATAAGTATCATAATATATTATAAGAATAATTAATACATAACAAATATATAAACTTAATTGATTTATACTATAATGTGTTAATACTTGATATAGGTTCGTGAATCCGAGGCCAACCCTGCATTGTTCAATGTCGTCATATGTATTTTTACTACAAAATACATTATAGTGAGTTTCGTTTGATTCCCTTTTCCTCTTTACGTTTTTGGGCTGAGAATACATGCAAATGCTTTATTAACTGTTTTACAATATTTATATGCGTGAGTTTCATTATTCTCTTTTTATATACATTTTTGGGCTGAGAATACTTGCAAATGCTTTATTAACTATTTTACAATATTTATATGCGTGAGTTTCATTAATCCCTTTTTAAATGCTTTTGCAATATATATATGTTTGGGACTGAGAATACATGCGCTGTTTTTATAACTGTTTTACGAAATAGACACAAGTAATTGAAACTACATTATATGGTTGAATGATCGAAATCGAATAGGCCCCTTTTTATTAAGTCTGGTAATCTAAGAGATAGGGAACAGACACCCTAATTGACGCGAACTCTAAAGATAGATCTATCGGGCCCAACAAGCCCCATCCAAAGTACCGGATGCTTTAGTACTTCGAAATTTATATCATGTCCGAAGGAGGATCCCGGAATGATGGGGATATTCTTATATACATATTGTGAATGTCGGTTACCAGGTGTTCAATCCATATGAATGATATTTTTGTCTCTATGCATGGGACGTATGATTATGAGAAATGGAAGTATGAAATCTTGTGGTCTATTAAAATTAGGAAAGGATTATTTATGTTAAACTAATGAACTCACCAACCTTTTGGTTGACACTTTAAAACATGTTTATTCTCAGGTATGAAAGAAATCTTCCACTGTGCACTTGCTCATTTTAGAGACATTACTTGGAGTCATTCAGGACATATTTCAAAAGACGTTGCATTCGAGTCGTTGAGTTCATCAAGATTATTATTAAGTCAATTATAGTTAGATATATTATAAAATGGTATGCATGTCGTCAATTTTCGATGTAATGAAAGATTGTCTTTTCAAAAACGAATGCAATGTTTGTAAAATATATCATATAGAGGTCTAGTACCTCGCAATGTAACCAAATGTAATGTATTCGTCCTTGTGGATTAGGACGGGTCGTTAGAGTTGGTATCAGAGCGGTGGTCTTAGCAAACCAGGTCTTACATTAGTGAGTCTAACTGATAGTCGTTAGGATGCAATAGTGAGTCTGGACTTCGACCGTGTCTGCATGTCAAAAGTTTTGCTTATCATTTTTTGTCGAAAATCATCTATTTATCATCCTTAGGAAATTACCTGCTTATCATTCGTAGTCTAGACACATCTTACTACAATGATTGCATGAATAGTGTATAGACAAAATTCGTATCTTAGCGTATCTGCTAATTCATATCATAGCATATCTTGTACTGTAGACTTTGTCTGACAACTTCCGTAGATTCCTCCGTAACATATGGGATTTTAGTATTGTATACGCATATGTGAATTATGTATTGCAGGGTACTAATCTACATCCTATAATCTATTTCTTATTGAAAATACTTCATCTGATCGTACGAGATGAATCCCTCAACCAGTTCGAGTCCCTCAGACTTCGATAGCTAATCCGATAGTTATTCCGACAGCTATTCCGACACGGATGTTCACCTAAGCTCCGGAGGCAACGTCACCAGAATGAATCAACCAATCAATCATCCCCAATTCATCTGATGGGTTCGTAGTCGACTTAACCGATGGAGACGAGAGGAAGGCGATCCTTTCCACCCACCAACCGAATTTACCTCTTGGCAATGAACCTGAAGCACTTACCGGCGAACCAGTCTGAAACACCATTTTCACCCCCATTTTCCAAATATCTCACCACGATTGTATTCTATCTAAAATTCTAAACCTTATTCATCCGCTCGTACTGACCGACAATCATCCCGGAATAATAGAAGAAGTCAATGAACTTCGCGCTCGAGTAATCAATCTGGAGAATATGGTGCAAAAATTACCAGCTTCAACAACATCACCGGCACCAACAGTACCATCAATAACAACACCAGTGCCATCAACAACCCATGCCTCGACGTCTCATTCTATACCTTGAGTATAATTATCGTTCTACGTATCGTTCTACATCATTTATCTTCGTTCGACATGGCGATTATGTAATCTCTAATGTTTTAGAGATTATATATTCTTGTTCCAACGGTAAATCAAATGAGTTTAATATCATATTGACTCATTAATTCCATGATTACATCTGAAGAAGATATATATGTATATATATTTTCATAAAGATTGTAATTAAAAAAAAAAAAAATTCTTGTGTACAAACTGTTAATGGTGAAAATATTTTAACGGGTAGGTAATACCCGAAGAATATTTAGATTTCATATTAATAAGTTACACTGTACATTCTTCGAATCTAATTCAACAGTCGTTTACTCTCCTACTTACGTCCACCGATATACAAATCCGTTCACCACAGAATAACCACATTCATCCAATTTCATATTTGGATTTTGATTTATCATAATCCAACAAGTGACATAATGAAGAAAACATTGGACAAAATATAATTTGTTAGAAACAAACAAATTAACTATGAGAAATTTTGTTAAGAATCCACGCTAACTGTTCCTAACTAATTGTTCCCAGCTAACTGATTACACTTTATTTATCGCAATTTAATTATCGTAATTTACATTCTCGCAATTTTATTTATCGTCATTTAATTTCTGTTATTTACTTTACACACTTTATTTATCGTCATTTAATTTCTGTTATTTACTTTACGCACTTTATTTATCGTCATTTAATTTCTGTTATTTATTTTACGCACTTTAAATATCGGGACACGTATACAAGGTTTTGACATATCATATCGATGCATCTATATATATTATTTGGAGTAACCATAGACACTCTATATGCAGTAATGCAGGAGTTAGCTATACAGGGTCGAGGTTGATTCTATAATAATATATATAGTTTGAGTTGTGATCGAGTCTGAGACGTATACGGGTCACGATACGTATTAATTAATTCGAATATTATATATTAAACTATATATGAATCAGTGGATTGTTAACTGTGGACTATCGACTGTGGACTAAAAACATTGGACAATTAAAATGAATTAAAATATTGATTATAACCTATGAAACTAAACAATTCTTCAAGTTGCCACTTGATTTCATCTTAAACCTCATTTGTATCTTGACGATTTCAATCTGCGTTCAAACATTTCATATTTCTTGAAAACACCTCAATTGAGAGGATGAACCAACCGCACTTCGTCTACGGAAGAAAAAGATTGATGCGTATAGTTATGCACCTGAAAACTCTCGAAAACTGAGTAAACATTTAACACGTAGCTGTGCTAATTCCTTTAACGTTGTTATTGCCGAAAATAACTTTGCAATCTCTTTCCCAATTAGCAAATTTTGTCACAGCTCCAATAAGGCAACTTCAACTTTCATTCGGATTAGCCTTATTATAGCCTTGATATATAAACATGCCTTTCGCCATCGTTGTTGGGAACCTTTTATATTCCGCCATATTAGCAGTAAACTTACCAGCAACTTCATTACACGTTGTCTTAAGTCCCTTCGAAGAACCATTATATCTGTTCATTAAAACCTTATCATATATTCGTCTGCATCTTGTAACGAGTATTGTCATACCAATTACCGGGAATCAGCAATCAGTATTTTGAATCCCGCAACAATTCTACAACAACAGTTATAGGTATACATATAACCTTTATCTCTTAGAATTATGACCTTCCATTCTGAAATTATGAAAAGCACCCAGTCTACGAATCAATACTCAAAATGTTGAAAAAGCTGAATGAAGCAGTAAAAACTGTAAACGACCTTAACAGCCAGAAGTTTGATAATAAAGAATAGCATGTTGGAAAAGCTCAGAAAAGTTAGAACTGGAAAACGGATTGAGCTAACCATGAAGGAGGCCAAGGACAAATACAAGGACCAAGCCCTATATTCAAAGAATCCAGATAATTCTGTATCCAATGAAATCTTTAGAGAAAACCTTGCTCCATACTCATATTAAATCTTGTGGAAAATCTTTCTTCATCAACCTTCGATCTTAGAAATTCTGAAAATATCATCATAAATATCTTTGATATTTCTGAGGATATTTTCAAAACTCTTCTTATCCAAAATTGGTTATCTCTTCGTGTTATCTGTGTTACATCATAAAAGAAACTATTTTAGTTTCTAAATTCTAAAACCTTCGAGTAGAAAATATAAATGATTTTGAAGTAGTGTTGGGAACTGAAGCATGAGTTAGTATAATATAATGACATTTGATCAACGTGATTATATTACAGTAATTCATGCTGAGTTTCTAATGGAACGTGATAATTCACAGAACATATCGTCATCATGTGCCATTTACACGACTCTTACATTCTACCCAATCTCTAAACATATTAAGAACATATCTTCTTGATAGTTCTATCTTTCCGGATATTCTGGTAATTTATCAAATTAAGATCGTACCATTACGATTTTCTTCTTAGAACATTAACAATGTTCATTCTGAAATTCATATCTGCATATTCTGGACCATTACAAGCGGTGCTTAATCACAAGAAGAAGAAACGAAAGGACAAAACTCTGAAATAGAAATTGGGGTATAAATCGCAGCAAACAGGAGAGAGCATTAACAATGGATGACAATGATTAGGGGAGACAGAAGTAGGGACATCGAAATATAAGAAAAGATATAAAACCCAACAACCACCCAGAATTTATAAACCGTATATATCGATGCATATAGCAATATAAAGACACGGGAGAACTAAGAACACTATAAAACCCAGAGTATATTATAAGTGAATAGATTCTTCCGGCGGTAGATGGAAAAGAAGAATGATAGATATGAAAGTTAAGAGTATATCAAGAATCAAAATGGGATGGAGCATATTGACGAATGTTTTAAAGTATGAATTGAGGAGAAAGAATAAAAGTTGTGAGTTGTGAAAATAAGGAAACAAAGGGGATGGATTTATAGTAAAATATCCGACAGAGCGATCGCAACAAATTATTGCATTTAATCAAAGAAGATCCAAATTTCCTTAATTACCGAAGAACCAAATCTTATCGCAAAGATTTTCTTCAAATTCCATGAAATCCGGAAACAAATCATAACTACGTCGTCGGTTAAAATGAATATACAGTTACTCATTTCACTCTCCTGCGATAACTTCCCTTATACTCTTCACGTAATCAAATTGTTTTATCTATATTACTCAATGATGATAAAACTCTATTCATCGACTCATATTCGTCATGAAAACATTTTTATAGTTAGCATGACGACCTCGATCAAATTTCGGGACGAAATTTCTTTAACGGGTAGGTACTGTGATGACCCGGAAATTTCCGATCAAATTTAAACTTTAATCTTTATATGTTTCCGACACGATAAGCAAAATCTGTAATGTTGAGTCTCGAAAGTTTTGAAATCTATATTCATGTAATCAATTACCCTTTGACTATGCTCACCGATTCACGAACATTTATGTGTATATTGATATGTATATATAATATATACTTATTAGTTGAAAACGTTAACAAAGTATTAGACATATAATACTTTACATGAACGTATTTTGTTTCAATATAAGTTAATATAGTTATTGACGAAATTAAAAGATAATATCATATGATTGAATTATCAGATACATTGAATTATGATTACGAGTCTCTGTTATGAGGTCCACGTTGATTTGAGAAATCGTTTGTTTTTAACGGTATTCGGAATAAATGATAAAGTGATTTTCAAATGAAAACAAAGTATCACTTATCTAGTGTCAGACAAATGTTAGTGGAGAATTGAATTTCATATTACTTGATTGATCTATTTACAAACGTGCGAAAACGTTTTCCAATGTAATATAATTTGGTTATTAAAATGTCTTTGTTAGATAACGTAAGTTGAATATTAATTGTTAAGATATATTTAAATAACTTGCAACGTGTATTTAAAACGTGTTTATGTATATTAAATACATATCTGATTACAAATTATTTATGTAAACGATAGCAACACTTGTTATTTGATTTGATCGATATTAAGATATATTATTTAGAAAGTTTAAGGAAATTAAACTAAACGTTGGCGCATAAATGAATTATATCAAATTAAGTTTAAAGTATAAACGTTACGTGTTATAAGATTTTCTAAACGAATTTAAAATAAACTTTTGAACTATTATTAGTTTTGAAAAACTAAATATTATATTATTACATTAATATTTCCATTATATACGGTATGTACAAGTTTATATTTTAAATGAAAATATATTTTTATTTTACAAAGTGATGAATAATAATATCAAATTAGTCATAAAACGTTTTGATTTAATATTATTAAATATGCTTTGATAAATAACGAGACTATGATTTATAGAAGTAAATAACCAAAACACTCAAAAGATTAAGTTACACTTTGAGTGGGTTAGTTTTCCATTAATTTAAGTCTAATTATTAATAAAGGTATAATTCGCGAAATGTAAGGTATCAGTTTTCTAAGCATACGAAAATGCGTTCGAGAAACCGGAACCGGGACGTAAGACGGGTGACAACGTACAAATTATTAGAAACTAATACAATTTATTATTATTAACACTAATAGTATTATTATTATCATTATCATTAGTACTTATATAATAATTATTATTATTAATATATTATCAATTATTAATATTAATTTAATTATAAAAAAAAAAAAAGAATCAAGAACTAGTACCATTCAGTTTCACATCCACATCCCTACTGTATATGATTTTTGTATCTATCGGAGTTTGTTATGAGTCTGCTTCAATCACAATTCAAAACAGAAATCCTTTGCTATATATTGTCTATTGCATTCAGTGATTGAATAAAACCGAAAAACCCAGAAAATAAGCTCCACACTCTGTACATTTATCTTTTTCATCATATTTTGATTTTGAAAGAATTTTCAAAATGTAATAATACAGTCTTGTTAGGAATCATCTATCTAAACTATCTGTAAATTTTCAATCCTCAATTCTTTCTATTAATCTCTAATTTTGGAGTCAAAGTTTTGGTTTTAAAAGTCAACTAAGTGTTCTTGAATCAAATTCGAGTTTGTTTTGATATCTCCAGTTAATTTGATGATCCATAAAGATTATAGGAATGATTTTCAACACAATTCATGTTGTAATCATAACCTATAACACTCTTAATCTAAAAATCAATTTTTGAGTTCTTGAGTTCTTCACAGTAATATACACTAACGTAAATTCGAAACAAATTTCAAAAACTAAAAATGCAGAGTTGTTAGGAATCATTTACTTAAACTTCCTGCAAAATCTCAAGTTCCAATTCTTAATAACGAATTCGAATTTGCGAGTCAAAGTTAAATTGTCAAAAGTCAACTGTTTTGTTCTTGGAGAAATTAGAGCTTGTTTTGATGTTTTAAGTTAAATTGATGATTTTGATAGATTTTAGGAATGATTTGAAACATGTTTCATGTTGTAAAGATTGTCCAAAATGAACTCAAAATTGAAAACAAAAATTTTTTTTTTTCTAGCTACCAGCAAGCAGTAGGATTTTTTGTGTTTTTTTTTTCTCATTTTTTTTATATCATGAACACATTTTTTTTTGTTTCATGTTGTTTACAAGTCATAAATGAAAACCCGTTCGATTGTTGTTGAGTTTTTGCCCCCGTTTGATTTTAAACTTGGTGAAGAAGATGATGAACTAAGATGAAAGAAATACTAGATATATATGTTTGGGTTGCGTTATAAGTCAGAAAAACATGGATGGCAGAATGGTTAAGGGTGTTTGCGGTGGGCGAGAGGTCTCGAGATCGAGACCTGTTTGGGGCAGTTTTTTTTAGAAAAGCTCTTTGAAGGTAGTTCTCATTTCTAAAATTAATATTATTATTATTATTGTTATTATTAGTAGTAATATAATTATTACTATTATTATTACTAAAATAACAATTTATGATCATTTAATAGTATTGTTATTATGATTGTTATTATTAGTATTATAAATATTATTATCACCATATAAGTATGATAATCATTATTATCATTATTATTACTAGTATCATACTATTAGTATTATTATTATTACCCTTAGTCAGGTATTTCTATGATTATTAATTTTGCAAAACAAAAGATATATATGTAAATATATTATAACATAAAATATACTAATATTACATAAAAATTATGTTTCAACTAATATTATTGATATAACATTAATTAAATATCAAATAAGTATCATAATATATTATAAGAATAATTAATACATAACAAATATATAAACTTAATTGATTTATACTATAATGTGTTAATACTTGATATAGGTTCGTGAATCCGAGGCCAACCCTGCATTGTTCAATGTCGTCATATGTATTTTTACTACAAAATACATTATAGTGAGTTTCATTTGATTCCCTTTTCCTCTTTACGTTTTTGGGCTGAGAATACATGCAAATGCTTTATTAACTGTTTTACAATATTTATATGCGTGAGTTTCATTATTCTCTTTTTATATAAATTTTTGGGCTGAGAATACATGCAAATGCTTTATTAACTATTTTACAATATTTATATGCGTGAGTTTCATTAATCCCTTTTTAAATGCTTTTGCAATATATATTTTTGGGACTGAGAATACATGCGCTATTTTTATAACTGTTTTACGAAATAGACACAAGTAATTGAAACTACATTATATGGTTGAATGATCGAAATCGAATAGGCCCCTTTTTATTAAGTCTGGTAATCTAAGAGATAGGGAACAGACACCCTAATTGACGCGAACTCTAAAGATAGATCTATCGGGCCCAACAAGCCCCATCCAAAGTACCGGATGCTTTAGTACTTCGAAATTTATATCATGTCCGAAGAAGGATCCCGGAATGATGGGGATATTCTTATATACATATTGTGAATGTCGGTTAATAGGTGTTCAATCCATATGAATGATATTTTTGTCTCTATGCATGGGACGTATGATTATGAGAAATGGAAGTATGAAATCTTGTGGTCTATTAAAATTAGGAAAGGATTATTTATGTTAAACTAATGAACTCACCAACCTTTTGGTTGACACTTTAAAACATGTTTATTCTCAGGTATGAAAGAAATCTTCCGCTGTGCACTTGCTCATTTTAGAGACATTACTTGGAGTCATTCAGGACATATTTCAAAAGACGTTGCATTCGAGTCGTTGAGTTCATCAAGATTATTATTAAGTCAATTATAGTTAGATATATTATAAAATGGTATGCATGTCGTCAACTTTCGATGTAATGAAAGATTGTCTTTTCAAAAACGAATGCAATGTTTGTAAAATATATCATATAGAGGTCTAGTACCTCGCAATGTAACCAAATGTAATGTATTCATCCTTGTGGATTAGGACGGGTCGTTACATTAGTTTATCATAATCATTCATTTTCATAATTTTAATAGACCATAAGATTTCATATATTGTCACGCGTAACTCGCGAATTAAAATTCATTCATATGGTGAACACTTGGTAACCGACCTTAACAGGATGCATATAGAATATCTCCATTATTCTGGGACTCTCATCGGACATGATAAATCGAAGTACTAAAGCATCCGAAACTCGGATGAGGCTTGTTGGGCAAAATAGATCTATCTTTAGGATTCGTGTCAATTGGTGGAAATTATAATAAACACCAATTCTTAGGCTACCAAGCTAAAAAGGGGCATATTCGGTTCGATAATCCAACCATAGAATGTAGTTTCGATCACTTGTGTCTATTTCATAAAGCATTTATAAAAGCAGCGCATGTATTCTCAGTCCCAAAAATATATATTGCAAAACCATTTAAAAAGGGAGCAAATGAAACTCACGATACTGTATTTTTGTAGTAAAAATACATATGACGGCACTGAACAAGTGCAAGGTTTGGCCTCGGATTCACGAACCTATATCATTTGTATATTTATTAATACACATAATCGTAATCGAACAAATTTATTTGTTATATCATAATTTATATATTATATATTTAATTTGTGTATGTATTCAATATGATTAATATCTATATAGTTATATTAATATATTTCTATACATTATTGTTTAGTGTTATATTAAAATTTAATAGGTCGTTATATGTACGAATTTAAATAAATAATATTAGTAAGTTTGATTAATATAGTTATGTGAAATATTAATAATTATAGTATATGTAATAAGTATATTTTATGTACAAAATATTTATCTGTTTAAAATGATAGTTTTTGATAATAAATATGATGTATTAATAATAATAATAATGATAACTTTATTAATAATAACACAACTAATTATTAATCCACTTAAATTATAATTTTATCCATAGTTTTTAAATCCATATATATATATATATATATATATATATATATATATATATATATATATATATATATATATATATATATATATATATATATATATATATATATATTCTTATAATCTTAATGATAATATCTTTAAAACTTTTATTGTCATAATCATAATACTATTATTAAAACCTTTATATTCCTAAACATAATAATCATAATCTTTGTGTTAAATTTCTATACTAATGCCTATAGCTTCTTATAACATTAATTTGTAACTATAATCATAATTTTTACATGTATTCGTATAATTATAACTAGTTTCTAAAATCTTTATCATATCATCTTTTATTATATATTTTTGTTGTTAACATTTTTAATATCCTTAAAATCATAATAATAATACTAACAATAATAATACAGTAATAATAATACTAATAATAATTATCATATTAATAATGATAATACTAATAATGTACAAATAATAATGCTAGTAATAATAATGGTAATGATATAACTTGTATTAATGTTAATAATAATAATGATTTACTTAATAACAATAATACTACATAATAATATTAATAATAATAATAATAATAATAATAATAATAATAATAATAATAATAATAATAATAATAATAATAATAATAATAATAATAATAATAATAATTACAATAATAACAATAATAATAATAATTGAAATAATAATAATAATAATAATAATGATAATAATAATGAAGAATAACAACCTTTGAAGAAAGCCTTAAAAAAAATGCCACTGGCGGTACTCGAACCTGAGACATCTCGTTCACAGACAAACACCCAGACCATTGATCCACTCACGTTTTTCTGATTAAAACCAAATCCAAAATAATATAACCCGTTTAATTGTGATCATCTTCTTCACCTTAATCTAATCGACCAGGATCAATACGTAACAACAATAATACTTTGATTTAGCATTGTAATTAAAATAGAGACAACTTATAATTGTGATTTCAGACTGAAGACAAAACAAACAAAAAAAATTAAAGAAAAAGCAGAAGCCTGCTGTGTTCGCGAAAACAATTACAAACTCAAAACTTGATTCAATTATTTAGACATTTTTAGACTAAGATCACAACATGAATTGTATTGAAAATCACCATTAGAAACTAACCGAATCCTCAATTTGACTTGAAACATAATAGAAATCTCGAATTTAATTGAAGAACAATGTTTGACTTTTTAAGTCCTAAACTTTGACTCAAAAATTCTTGATGAATATGAAGAATTGGAATCTATAAATTTCCAGATAGGTTGAGTATAAGGATTCTAATAAGATTGCATTAATAGATTTTTAAAAAAATTACAAAATCGAGCTTTTGGTATAATTGGTGAAGAACAGAGAAAATAAAAAAATAAACAGGCTGTACATCTTTTTCTGTTTTAAAAAAATTTGACTTTCAGTATTTTGTGGATTGTGTTATGAGTAATTGATTGATTTGTTGTTCTAATAATTGGTTTAAATTGTTTTCTTGTGAGAATATGGTCGACCAAGGTTCACAGACCAACAGAAAATTAAAGCAATTGAGGAACATATAAAATAAAAAGAAAAAAACGCGTATATGTATATGTATATATATATATATATATATGTATATATATATATATATATATATATATATATATATATATATATATATATATATATATATATATATATATGTGCATTTGTTTAATTAATCTTAATATCCATATCTGTATTTAACTGCATTTATAAATTATCTGTATTTATGTGTTTGTATTTATATATTATAATTAATCGTTATTACTTAACAAATATAACAATGATAATATTACTATTAATATTATAAAAATTCTTTAATAATATCCTAGTAATAGTAATATTATTATTAATGATAATAATAATAATAATAACTATAAAATTCATAACAATAACAATAATATTAATAATAATAATACTGATTATAATAATACTAACATTATTATTGATAGTAATAGTAATACTATAGCAATTCATATATATCAACCTTCATACCTATATACTAACTACTGATAATAATATTATTATTAACACTGATTTTAATACGGATAATAATAATAACAATATTAATATTAGTATTGGTACCATTAATATCATTAGTTATAAATTTATTATTTTTATTAATGATAATAATAATATAAACAACATATCAACTTATACTTATCGAATTTCATATAATATATATATATATATATATATATATATATATATATATATATATATATATATATATATATATATATATATATATATATATATATATATATATATATATATATATATATATATACTTTATATAATAATATTAATGATACGAATATTATAAAATAATGATGATAATATTAATATAGCAAATATAGTATTAACTTGTAATTACATAGATTCATTTTAAATAATAATTTTATTATATCTTATATTATTTTTATTTTACAAAATTAATTCTAATAACTAAATAATATAATATTTCAAATTATATTTCGAATTAATATATATCTTTATATTTTTAATTATATATGTATCTATTTACAATTAGTTGTTCGTGAATCGTTGAGAGCAGTCGAAGGTCAATTGAATATATGAACATCGTTCCAAAATCTTCTAGACTCAACATTATAGACTTTGATTATCATGTCGAAAACATATAAAGATTAAGTTTAAATTTGGTCAGAAATTCCCGGGTCGTCACAGTACCTACCCGTTAAAGAAATTTCGTCCCGAAATTTGAGTGAGGTGGTCATGGCTAACATTAAAAATGTTTTCATGATGGATATGAGTTGATAAATAGTTTTATCATCATTGAGTAATATGGATAAAACAATTCGATTATTTGAAGAGTACGAATGAAGACATCACAAAAGAATGAAATGAGTAAATGCAAGTTCATCTTAACCAGTGACGTAGTCATGACTGATTTCTGAAATTCAAGGGATTCAAGAAAATCTTCAAAATCTAAAAGATTTGATTCTTCGGCGAATAAGGAAATTAAGATCTCTATAATTAAATACGGTGATCTTCCTCGATTACGCTATCTGATATTTTCATTATAAATTAAACTCTTCCGTTCCATTATTCTCACCATTACTATACTTTGTTTCCTAGTTCATACATCCAAAAGATTATGAAAATGCTTAATCCCGTTCTAATCCTTGATATTTTCCTAATTATCATTTATGTCATCCTTCTTTTCAGTCTTCCACCAGAAAAATCTGTTTACTTGTACTATTACCTTGACACTATTCTTAATTCTACCGTGTCTTTATATTGCTATTCGTATTAATATCCATGGTTTGTAATCTCCGTGTTGTTATTGGACTTTATATTTTCTCTTATATTTTGGAGTCCCTGCTTTCGTCTTCTATAATCATTATCATTCACAGTTAATGCTCTCTCTTATTTGCTGCGATTTATACCCCCATTTACACTTCGAAGCTTTATGCTCTGTTTTCTCTTCTATCCATTAATCACAGCAAGTAAAGGTCCAGAATTTTGTAAGTATGGACTTTCGAATGAACATGACTAATGTTCTAAGAGAGAAATTGTATTGGCACGATCTTGATTGGTTAAATTACCAGAATTCAAGAGAAAAGATAGGACTATCAGGAAGATATGTTCTCGATATGTTTGGAGATTAAGTAGAATGTAAGAGTCGTGTAACATGGTACATAAGATGTTATAGTCTGTGAATCATCACGTTTCACTAGAAACTCAACATGACTTACTGTAATATAATCACGTTGATCAAGTTTCATTATATTATACTAACTCATGCTTTAATTCCCAACACTACTTCAAAAACATTCATATTTTAAAATTTGAATTTTTCAGAATTTAGAAACTAAAATAGTTTCCCTTCTGATGTAACACTGATATCGCGAAGAGATAATTGATTTCAGATAAGAATAGTTATGAAAATACCTTCAGAAATATGAGGATATTTATAATGAAAGATACGATGATATCTTAGAATTTCTAATATCGATGGATGATGATGAAGATTTGTCCGTAAAAGTGTAGAGTCAGGAGCAAGGTATTCGTTAATGACTTCAGCAGATACTGAATCATTTGAATTCTTTGAAGGCAGGTTTAGTCCTTGTGATTTGTCTACAGTCCTCTTCATGGTTTGATCTATCCGTTTTTCAGTTCTAACTTTTCTGAGCTTTGCCAACATACTATTCTTTATCATCAAACTTTTGGCTGTTAAGGTCGTTTACAGTTTTTGTTGCTTCATTCAACTTTTCAAAATTTGGAGTATTGATTCGTAGACTTGGTGCTTTTCAAAATTTCAGAATGGAAGGTCATAATTCTTAGAGATAAATGTTATATGTATATATATAACTGTTGATGTTGTATCGTTGCGAGATTTCAAAATACAGATTGCTGATTCCTGGTAATTGGTATGGCAATTCTCGTTACAATATGCGGAAGAGTATATGATAGGGTTTTAAATGATCAAATATAATGGTTCTTCGGAGAAACTTAAGTCAATGAGTAACGAAGTTGCTGGTAAGTTTACTGCTAATGTGATAGGATATAAACGGTTCCTTGGCAATGATAACAAAAGGTAAACTTATATATCAAAGTTATAATAAGGCTTATTCGAATGAAATTCGAAGTTGATTTGTTGGAGCTGTGACAAAATTGTCTAATTTGAAGAGGGATTGTAAAGTTATTTTCGGTAATAACAACGCTAAAGGAATTAGCACAGCTACGTGTTAAACGTTTACTCAGGTTCTGAGTGTTTTCAGGGGCATAACTATATGCATAAATCTTTCCTTCCGTAGATGAGATGCAGTTGGTTCATCTTCTCGATTGAAGTGTTTTCAAGGATTATGAAAGGTTTGAACTCAGATTGTAATCGTCAAGATACAAATGAGGTTTAAGATGAAATCAAGTGGCAAACTTGAAGAATTTTTTAGTTTCATATGTTATAATCAATATTTTAATTCATTTTAATTGTCCAATATTGATAGTCCACAGTTAGTAATTCAATAATTCATATATAATATTCGAATTAATTAATACGTATCGTGACCCATTGTATATATGTCTCAGACTCGATCACAACTCAAAGTATATATATTATTTTAGAATCAACCTCAACCCTGTATAGCTAACTCAAGCATTACTGCATATAGAGTGTCTATGGTTATTCCAAATAATATATATAGATGCGTCGATATGATATGTCAAAACCTTATATACGTGTCCCGATATTTAAAATGCGTAATTAACAGTATTTAAATGACGATAATTAAAGTGCGTAAAATAAATAACAGAAATTAAATGACAATAAATAAAAGTGCGAGAATTAAATTGCGATAAAATAAATTGCGATAATTAAAATGTAATAAGGAATTAGCAGTTAGCTAGGAACAGTTAGCTAGTAATGCTTCATTATGCCACTCGTAGTTAATTTGTTTGTTTCTAACAAATTTTATTTTGTCTAATGTTTTCTTCATTATGCCACTTGTTGGATTCTGATAGATCAAAATCCAAATATGAAATTGAATGAAAATGGTTATCCTGCGGTGAACAGATACATATATCTGTAGATGTAAGTAGGATAGTAAATGATATATGAATTAGATTCGAAGAATATACAGTGTAACTTATTAATGTGAAATCTAAATATTCCTCGGGTATTACCTACCCGTTGAAATATTTTCACCATTAACTGTTTGTACAAAAGAATTTTTGATTACAATCTTTATGAAAACATATATACATATATATTTTTTTCAGATGTAATCATGGATTTAATGAGTTAATATAGTATTAAACTCATTTGGTTTACCGTCAAAACTAGAATACATAATCTCTAAAACATTAGAGATTACATAATCGCCATGAAGAACGAAGACAATTGATGTAGAACGATACGTAGAATGATAATTATACTCGAGGTATAGAATGAGATGTTGGGGCATGGATTGTTGATGGTACTGTTGGTGCCGATGACGTTGCTGAAGCTAGTACATTTTGCACCATATTTTCCAAGGCTATAAATCGCGAAGCTCGTTGACTTCTGCTATTACTCTGGGATGATTGTCGGTTCGGACGAGTGGATGAATAAGGTTTAGAATTGTAGATAGAATATAATCATGACGAGCTACTCTGGGAATGAGGCTGAAAATGGTATTTCGGATAGGTTCGTCGGTAAGTGCTTCAGGTTCTTCGTCAAGAGGGCAATTTGGTTGATGGAAAGGATAGCCTTCTTCTTGTTTCCATTGGTTAAGTCAACTACGAACTCATTCCTAATTCATCCAGAATTGGTGGTGACTGATTGGTTGATCCATTCCGGTTACACTGCTTTTGGAGTTCGAGTGGAAATCCATATCGGAATAGCTGTCGGAATCTAAGGAATTTTAACTAGTTACGATTTTTGTATTGTACGGTTAGACAAAGGACTTTCGATATGAAATGATTTTCGGATACCAGATGATATTCTAATTACATAGAATACCTATCTGTAGTACAGAAGATCCCGTAGATTACGGAGGAATTTACGGAATATGTCAGGCAAAGTTTACAGTAACAGATACGCTAAGATATGAACTAACAGATACACTAAGATATGAATTTTTGTCTATACACTATCTATGCAATGAATACAGTAAGACGTGTTTAGACTTAAGATGATAAGCATGGTTTCCGACAAGATATGATAAGCAAAACTTTTTGACATGCAACTAAGGTCGAAGTCCAGACTCACTAATGCATCCTAATAACTATCAGTTAGATACACTAATGCAGACCTGGTTCGCTAAGACCACCGCTCTGATACCGCATGTAAAGACCCGTCCTAATCCATAAGAATGAATACAATAACATATGATTAAATTGCGAGGTATTTGACCTCTATATGATACATTTTACAAACATTGCATTCGTTTTTAAATGACAAACTTTCTTTACATCGAAAATTAACAGCATGCATACTATTTCATAATACATCCAACTATAATTGACTTAATAATAATTTTGATGAACTCAACGAGTCGAATGCAACGTCTTTTGAAATATGCCGTGAATGACTCCAAATAATATCTCTAAAATGAGCAAATGCACAGCGGAAGATTTCCTTAATACCTGAGAATAAACATGCTTTAAAGTGTCAACCAAAAGGTTGGTGAGTTCATTAGTTTATCATAATCATTCATTTCCTTCATTTTAATAGACCATAAGATTTCATATATTATCACGCGTAACTCGCGAATTAAAATTCATTCATATGGTGAACACCTGGTAACTGACTTAACAGGATGCATATAGAATATCTCCATCATTCTGGACTCTCATCGGACATGATAAATTGAAGTACTAAAGCATCAGAAACTCGGATGAGGCTTATTGGGCCAAATAGCTCTATCTTTAGGATTCGCGTTAATTGGTGGCAATTATAATAAACACCAATTCTTAGGCTACCATGCTAAAAAGGGGCATATTCGGTTCGATAATCCAACCATAGAATGTAGTTTCGATCACTTGTGTCTATTTCATAAAGCATTTATAAAAGCAGCGCATGTATTCTTAGTCCCAAAAATATATATTGCAAAAGCATTTAAAAAGGGAGCAAATGAAACTCACGATACTGTATATTGTAGTAAAAATACATATGACTGCACTGAACAAGTGCAGGGTTTGGCCTCGGATTTACGAACCTATATCATTTGTATATTTATTAATACACATAATCGTAATCGAACAAATTTATTTATTATATCATAATTTATATATTATATATTTAATTTGTGTATATATTCAATATGATTAATTCTATATAGTTATATGAATATATTTCTATACATTATTGTTTAGTGTTATATTAAAATTTAATAGGTCGTTATATGTACGAATTTAAATAAATAAAATTAGTAAGTTTGATTTATATAGTTATGTGAAATATTACTAATTATAGTATATGTAATGAGTATATTTTATGTATAAAATATTTATCTGTTTAAAATGATAGTTTTTAATATAAATATGATGTATTAATAATCATAATGATAACTTTATTAATAATAACACTACTAATTAGTAATTCACTTAAATTATAATTTTATCGATAGTTTTTAAATCCATACATATATATATATATATATATATATATATATATATATATATATATATATATATATATATATATATATATATATATATATATATATATATATATATATATATATATATATATATATATATATATATATATATATATATTCTTATAATCTTAATGATAATATCTTTAAAACTTTTATTGTCATAATCATAATACTATTATTAAAACCTTTATATTCCTAAACATAATAATCATAATCTTTGTGTTAAATTTCTATACTAATACCTATAGCTTCTTATAACATTAATTTGTAACTATAATCATAATTTTTACATGTATTCGTATAATTATAACTAGTTTCTAAAATCTTTATCATATCATCTTTTATTATATATTTTTGTTATTAATATTTTTAATATCCTTAAAATCATAATAATAATACTAACAATAATAATACAGTAATAATAATACTAATAATAAGTATGATATTAATAATGATAATACTAATAATTTACAAATAATAATACTAGTAATAATAATGGTAATGATATAACTTGTATTAATGTTAATAATAATAATGATTTACTTAATAACAATAATACTAGATAATAATAATAATAATAATAATAATAATAATAATAATAATAATAATAATAATAATAATAATAATAACAATAATAATAATAATTGAAATAATAACAATAATAATAATGAAGAATAACAACCTTTGAAGAAAGCCTTAAAAAAATGCCACTGACGGGACTCGAACCCGAGACCTCTCGTTCACAGACAAACACCCAGACCACTGATCCAGTCATGTTTTTCTGATTAAAACCAAATCTAAAATAATATAACCCGTTTAACTGTGATCATCTTCTTCACCTTAATCTAATCGACCAGGATCAATACGTAACAACAATAATACTTTGATTTATTATTGTAATTAAATAAGAGACAACTTATAATTGTGATTTCAGACTGAAGACAAAACAAACAAACAAAAATTAAAGAAAAAGCAGAAGCCTGCTGTGTTCGTGAAAACAATTACAAACTCAAAACTTGATTCAATTATTTCGACGTTTTTAGACTAAGATCACAACATGAATTGTATTGAAAATCACCATTAGAAACTAACTGAATCCTCAATTTGACTTGAAACATAACAGAAATCTCGAATTTAATTGAAGAACAATGTTTGACTTTTTAAGTCCTAAACTTTGACTCAAAGATTCTTGATGAATATGAAGAATTGGAATCTCTAAATTTGCAGATAGGTTGAGTATAAGGATTCTAATAAGATTGCATTAATAGATTTTTAAAAACATTACTAAATCAAGCTTTTGGTATAATTGGTAAGAACAGGGAAAATAAAAAAAAATAAACAGGCTGCACATCTTTTTCTGTTTTAAAAAAATTCGACTTTCAGTATTTTGTGGATTGTGTTATGAGTAACTGATTGAGTTGTTGTTCTAATAATTGGTTTAAATTGTTTTCTTGTGAGAATATTGTCGACCAAGGTTCACAGACCAACAGAAAATTAAAGCAATTGAGGAACAGATAAAATAAAAAGAAAAAAACGCGTATATGTATATATATATATATCTGCATTTATTTTATTAATCTTGATATCCATATCTGTATTTAACTGCATTTATAAATTATCTGTATTTATGTATTTGTATTTATATATTATAATTAATCTTTATTACTTAACAAATATAACAATAATAATGTTACTCTTAATATTATAAAAATTCTTTAATAATATCCTAGTAATAGTAATATTATTATTAAAGATAATAATAATAATAACTATAAAATTTATAACAATAATATTAATAATAATAATACTGATTATAATAATACTAACATTATTATTGATAGTAATAATAATACTATAGCAATTCATATATCAACCTTCATATCTATATACTAACTACTGATAATAATATTATTATTAACACTGATTTTAATACAGATAATAATAATAACAATATTAATATTAGTATTGGTACCATTTATATCATTAGTTATAAATTTATTATTTTTATTAATGATAATAATAATATAAACAACATATCAACTTATACTTGTCGAATTTCATACACACACACACACACACACACACATATATATATATATATATATATATATATATATATATATATATATATATATATATATATATATATATATATATATATATATATATATATATATATATAATATTAATGATACGAATATTATAAAATAATGATGATAATATTAATATAGCAAATATAGTCTTAACTTGTAATTACATAGATTCATTTTAAATAATAATTTTATTATATCTTATATTATTTTTATTTTACAAAATTAATTCTAATAACTAAATAATATAATATTTCAAATTATATTTCAAATTAATATATATATTTATATTTTTAATTATATATGTATCTATTTACAATTAGTTGTTCGTGAATCGTTGAGAGCAGTCGAATGTCAATTGAATATATGAACATCGTTCCAAAATCTTTTAGACTCAGCATTACAGACTTTGATTATCGTGTTGGAAACATATAAAGATTAAGTTTAAATTTGGTCAAAAATTCCCGAGTCGTCACAGTATTCAATTTAATCAAGTGATATTAACAAATATTTATCTTATATAAAATGTGAGTAACATCTTAATAGTTACTATTAACTCACCCTTTGTGACTGTTCCACTAGATTTATTCTGTTTTGTTGGCAACTTATCAACTTTTTGATGATTTTCTTTCGCGTCCTTGCTCAGAATTTTTAACGCCATTCTTTGTTGCCCTCGATATAGCAGTGGTTTGTCCCTTGCTCATTTGTGATTTAGAAGATAACCCTTGGGAGTTATTAGGATCAACAACAACTCTTTTGTTCAGATTTGATTGTCTCGTTATGTAGGTGGGTGGAATGTATACTTTAGCTTTTTTCTGTATGAAGTTAAATGTCATTAAAAAGCGTTGGTAAAAAAATATAATATGATCAAAATATTTAATCAATACCTTCTTAGATGCTTTATCTCTTGTATCAACTTCTACATTAGCTTGGCCATCATTCCCTTCAGACAAATAAGGCGTATACTCTTCATCATTATCGGTAGTGTCCAATTGTGTTTCTTTCCTTTTTTTTTAATTTAATACTACCTGATGTAGTTCCGAGTTGAGTTGCGAGTTTTGTTAATTTCAACTGTTGCAATCTTTGATTGTTCTCGCCCATCCTCATTTGTCTAATTTTTTCATACTCATTGTCACGTTGCAAATGTATAGGACTTTGTTTGCTATTCATTTCCATTGTATAAATCTTGCACGAATTATAGAACAATAATCAACAATTATAAAAACAAAATGTATTCAATTAGATTGGAACATCTCTTAAAACACCATTCTAAAACAAGCATATGTTAACATGTTATTGATTTATACCAGAATATTATAAATATAAGTACTATGACATATATCTAAAAACAATAATCAACAACAATTATTAAAACATAATTTATTCAATTAGATTGCAACATCACTTAAAACAGCATTCTTATACAAGCATATCTTAACATGTTAATGATTTAAAGCATAATATTATAAATATAAGTACTACAACATGTATGTAAATACAATATTCAACAAATATTAAAATAAAATTTATTCAATTAGATTGGAACATCACTTAAAACTGCATTCTTAAACAAGCATATCTTAACATGTTATTGATTTACAGCAGAATATTATAAATATAAGTACTATGGCATATATCTAATAATCACAACCATGAACAAAATTATAGAACTATATTCAGCCCTAAGACAACAAATCTATTTGCACCACATACAGTTATGTAAATAATGTTTTATAAAATCAATATAATGAAAAAATAGATTTGCAGTAGAGTTAAAATCAACAGAATTATAAACAATCAAAAATATTTATGTTAAAACGAAAAAATAGTTAAAAGCAATAAACAAATTTTTTGTTAAATCTAACAGAAACTATCATCATACGGTCAGCAATTTAAACAATCAAACAAAATTATGTGTAAACGGACAAAAACACTTTTACACTAATCAAATAGATCGAAAATACAAAATCATGAGCCTGTTTTTACAACGAAATAGATGAGGAACTCAAACCTAGTTTCTTCAAAAAAATACGGTGTTCAGAAGCATTTTATCCTAATATCGTTTGGCGCCTTTAGATCACAAAGTGAAACTACTACCGCCTATCCCAATTTTTTTAATAACAATCCCGGTTTGAGAATAAACCTCCGTGAATTGTGCGATTGATTAACTGGCATAGTTTACTTGGTTTTAGGAAGAGATAAACTTCCATATCTTTTGACACATATTCATATAAATTCTATATTTTTTTATATCTATAACTTATTTTACCTTTAAAAAGTTTTAATTATTAATTATTATAAAGTTAATTAAATGACATATGTCAATAAAGTTTTTAACTTAAAGTTAAGTTATATATATATATATATATATATATATATATATATATATATATATATATATATATATATATATATATATATATATATATAGGGGCAGGATCAATGGGAAAGTAACCAATCAGGGGGAAGCGGGGGGAAGCAAATATTTTATTTTTCGTGTTTTTTGGAATTTTTTTTTCGGCATCAAGATCACACGAAAATATGAACATTTAGAAAAGACACTTCGTGATGAATGTTATTATTTAGGCAGGAAAACGATCGACAAAAATAACATTCAAGATAATATTGTTCGTGAAAAATGTGAACGTTTTTTTTTCTTCATGTTTTGTGAAGTAAAATTTAGCCCGATTTAGAGTTTAGGGTTTAGGGTTTGGTGTTTTTGGTTTATTCCATAAACCCAAAACACCAAACCCTAAACCCTAAACTCTAAACTCTAAACCGTTCGTGTTAAAAACTCAATCTAAATCCTAAATCTAAACCCTAAACCCTAAATTTCTAAACCCTAATATCTAAACCCTATAAACCCTAATATCTAAACCCTAATAGCTAAAACCTCAACATACGCTCGAAAAACACGATAATTGTTATATATTACTTCTTCGAGCATTTTTCCGCCAAAATAAAAACATTTATCACAAAGTGTCTTTATTAAATGTTCATATTTTCATCCCATCTATAATGTTCATGAACAAAGTTTTTTCAAAAAACGAAAAAAAAGTTTTTGCTTCCCACGCTTCACCCCGATTGGTTACTTCCCACTTGATCCTACCAATATATATATATATATATATATATATATATATATATATATATATATATACACACACACACACATACATATATATATCCATATCATACATGTTACTCCATCCGTCATAATTTTGTATTGTCACCAGATAAAATGTACATAGCGCAAGATTCGAGATGCATTAACTTACAAATTAAGCTTATTGATCAATTATATGAAAAATGATGTTCATACGAAAACTCCGATCTTTAAATTAAAACCCACCGTAGAACATAATCTCTAATCCATATACCTTAAAGCCTAACCACTATACCGTGCACAATGAACTCAATACCATAAAACGTAAGCCCTAACCCTAGACCATTGTTAAACCTAATATGTATACCCTAACCCCTAAACCACTAATCCTAAAGTAAAAATCCCAAACCGTAAACCCGGATGATCATTAACCATACATATATAAATTTAAATCCCAAAGTCAAAACATCTTAACCCCTAACTCTATACCAACAACACTAAACTCGATACCTAAAACAACAAACTCTTAATACTACTATGTAAACCATAAACCTTGATCAAATTGTAAACAATAACCCTCAAACCTGATAAACCATACACCGTAAGCAATAACACTATTAGACCATATATATTATGTCCATAATCCATATGCCCTAACCTATAAAGCATTGACCGTAAACTAAATCCCAAACTATATATATAAACCCGGATAACTAAAACTATATGTATATATATATATGTGTTTGTGTATATATGTGTATGTAAACACCAAATTCTCATAATTAATTTAAGATACTTATATTATGATTAGTAATTAATAATGCTTAAGATATGACTAATGTTTAATTGATTAATTAAAGCCAAAAATAGGCTACAAACTTACACAAATGTACCGACGTCGCCCACAAACTCATTTCCGTCCCACTGTCGTCTACAAACTTATAAAAAATGTGCTAATATAAACAAAATACTTTTTTTAACCGTCAACCAAAATGGTTGATACGTTGCTTCTAAGTAGTCATGACACGTCGGTGATACATCGAAACAGAACTGAAAGTATATGGGCTACATCGGGACACAACTAAAGGTATATGGGCGACATCGGGACATATAAAATGAATAAAAATTGTCAAATAATTAACTTTACCGGTTCAGCAGGTAACCGGTAACAAAATGTTAACATCAACACATTTTTTATAAGTTTGTAGGCGACAGTAGGACAGAGAAATGGGTTTGTGGGCGACATCGGTACATTTTTGTAAGTTTGTAGCCTATTTTTAGCTTTAACCTTATCTATTATATCACTTAAACTTATATTAACTTTATAATTCAATTTAATTTAATTAAACTTATGATATAACTAGTTTATACAAATACTATTTTAAATAATATTATAACTTATATTACTAATATGATTTACACCTTAAACTTCAAGGTTGACTAAGTTTGACCAAGGTTGACTTGAGTTGACTTTTGAGTTGACTTTAACCTTCGGTTGACTTTGACTTTCAGTTGACTTTTGTTGACTTTTCTGAATAAGGAAACAATCTATTTAAGTGAACAATCTAAATGAGGAAACTTTCTAATGGAGAAAACTTTCTAATTATAGAAACTTTCCAAAAATAAAAACTTTCCAAAAATAAAAACTTTCCAAAAAATAGAAACTTTCCAAAAAAAGAAACTTTCTAAAAATAAAAACTTTCCAAAAATAGAAACTTACTAAAATTAGAAACTTTCTAAAAATAGAAAGTACGTGTTATACGCTGTCCTGATCATACTAAATCATACCGAGTGATGTTCTTTGCATTACTACAACAAGTACTATGGTTATAATACTAAGACTTGACCTAAGTTAGTTATTTATATCGACCTACTTTATTTTTAGGTCGGAGTTGTGAGCACTCTTGATCACTTTACCTTTGATGTTCGCTTATCTGTTTCATTTTCTTCATTTGCTTTAAGGTGAGTTATAGTCCCGTTTTCATACTATTTTAAAGTATTTTTGGGACGAGATTACATGCAGCTTTTGTTTTATATTTTAGACACATGTGGAAAATAATTTAAATTATTCTTTGTGGGTTGAACGAAAATATTCCCTAATCTGGTAACTGTAATCACTGGTTTCTACTGGTGAACGTGAATCTAATGGATAGATCTATCGGGCTTGACAGCCCCATTCGAGCTAGTCGCGCTAGCAATTTATAATCAGAATGTATTAGTACTTCGTTATTTTTGAAGATACACATGTTCAGTGTATATTGTTGTATGGTAAGGGTAAGGAATGGTTAAGTGGTTACCAGGTGGCTCACGGATTAATGGAATAATATTTTTATGTTTTCTAACATTTGAAATCTTGTGGTCTAAAGCTTATACGTTATTTAAACCTATAATTCACTCAACATTTTTGTTGACAATTTACTCGCATGTTTTCTCAGGTACTTGATTGACTGCTAACGATGTGCTTAGAGAGTCTGCATATTGTATTGGTAGCTTTTGTTAAACATTTGCATTCTATTTTCGTTACATTAAATTGTGGGTGTTTGTTGACTTGGTTTTGGTCAACTTTTGGTTAATTACTTATGTTGGTTTTTCTAAACTTACATTTATGACAGATTTCCTTTATAGTAAATTATTTTTAAATAAAGAATGCAAGTGACGGAGCCGTTAAGGGTACTTGACGGGTCGTCTAACCGCTGTCGGGGAACTGGTATCAGACAATAATGCTTCCATCAAACCTATTTGCAAGCATTTAGTGGTGTCTAAGAAAGACAATTATACACGAACTTGGTTTTTTAATTTTCCGAACAGTCTCCAATTATATTGGAACCAAAAGGATCCTGCCTCTCCGTAGTCGGCCTGACCACTTGGTTTGTTGAATAGTTTGTGCAAATCTCTGTTATCAAAATACCAGGGAATCAGCAGCAAGAACCAAAAATATATTTAAACTTAGGATAGTTACCTTAGATTACCTTAGATTACTTTAGATTACTTTTGATTACTTTAGATTAAGATCATATTAGTTTACTTTTAGATTAAATTAGGAACTTAGCTTATCTACCTAAAATTTAAAACAAGAGGGCATACTCAGTGTATGACCCAAACCCGATCTAGACCAGGGCTGTTGTTATTCATACCCGATCCAGACTTAATAATCTCTAAAGCACGCAAAGAAGAAAGAATCAGAAATCGAATGGCGTTACACGTTACTCTAACAGAAAACAACAAACCCTCGATTGAAGATCGATGAGGACCAATCAGATTCCCAGATATTCAAGGACACTCGCTCGAATTAAAACATCACATTATACAGCTTATCCAAAATGGCTGTCAATTTCATGGACTACCGAATGACGATCCTAACTCTAACCTTGATAAATTCATATCTCATTCAAATTCCTACAAACAGCTAGGGATAGAACAAGATATAGTCTGTCTAAACTTGTTCCCCTATTCTCTCACTCATCATGCACAAACTTGGTTTGAAGGATTGGAAAAAGATTCCATCACGTCATGGACGGAGATGGCTACTAAATTCCTAACCAAATATTTCCCTCCTTCTAAACAGAACAAGCTTAAGAATGACATCATTAACTTTAAACAAAGTTATGATGAATCTCTTTACACTGCATGGGAGTGATTCACAACCCTGCTGAAGAATGTAAAGACACTTCCTAATCCATAAGAACGAATACAATAACATATGATTACATCGCGAGGTAATTGACCTCTATATGATACATTTTACAAACATTGCATTCATTTTAAAAGACAAACTTTCATTACATCGAAAACTGACAGGCATGCATACCATTTCGTAATATCCATCTATAAATGATCTAATCTGTCATTTACTTAATCATAATCTTTACTAAACTCAACGACTTGAATGCAACGTCTTTTGAAATATGCCATGAATGATTCCAAGTAATATCTTTAAAATGAGCTAATGCACAGCGGAAGATTTCTTTAATTCTTGAGAATAAACATGCTTTAAAGTGTCAACCAAAAGATGGGTGAGTTCATTAGTTTATCATAATCATTCATTTTAATCATTTTAATAGACCACAAGAATTTCATTTCCATTTCTCATAAATATACGTCCCATGCATAGAGACAAAAATCATTCATATGGATTGAACATCTGGTAACCGACATTAACAAGATGCATATAAGAATATCCCCATCATTCCGGGACATCCATCGGATATGATATAAAAACTCGAAGTACTAAAGAATCCGCTACAACGGATGGGATTTGTTGGGCCCAATAGATATATCTTTAGGATTCGCGACAATTAGTAGACTGGTTTACTAATTTTTAGGTTACCAAGCAAAAGGGGCATATTCGGCTTCGATCATTTAACCATATAATGTAGTTTTGATTACTTGTGTCTATTTCGTAAAACATTTATAAAAGCGCATGTGTTCTCAGTCCCAAAAATATATATTGCAAAAGCATTTAAAAAGGGAGTAATGAAACTCACGATACTGTATTTTGTAGTAAAAATACACATGACGACATTGAACAACTGAATAATGCAGGGTTGACCTTAGATTCACGAACCTATATCAGGTATATATATTAATACATATAATCGTAATCAAACAAATTTATATATTAAATCTTAAATTATATATCCTATATATTGAATTTGTATATATATTTAAAATAGTTAATATTTATATAGTGTTATATATACATATGATTAATATTATATTAAAAATCAATAAATTGTTATATGTAAATATTTATATAAATAATCCTAATATATATAATTATATTGTAGTGACCCGAACTTTTCCATGTTTATATATATATTAAATGAAATTGTTATTTACA
The DNA here is from genome assembly GCF_046630445.1 of Rutidosis leptorrhynchoides. Classification (NCBI taxonomy): domain Eukaryota; kingdom Viridiplantae; phylum Streptophyta; class Magnoliopsida; order Asterales; family Asteraceae; genus Rutidosis; species Rutidosis leptorrhynchoides. Next base: position 292,915,500 of record NC_092335.1, read on the forward strand.
TGATTAAGTGTTTCCAACATGTTAAGCAATCAAACTTGTTAAGACTTGATTAATTGAAATAGGTTTCATATAGACAATTGACCACCCAAGTTGACCGGTGATTCACGAACGTTAAAACTTGTAAAAACTATATGATGACATATATATGGTTATATATATAGTTAACATGATATTATGATAAGTAAACATATCATTAAGTATATTAACAATGAACTACATATGTAAAAACAAGACTACTAACTTAATGATTTCGAAACGTGTCATATATGTAACGATTGTCATTGTAACGACATTTAAATGTATATATATATATCATATTAAGATATATTAATATATCATAATATCAAGATAATATAATAATTTAACATCTCATTAGATATAATAAACATTGGGTTAACAACATTTAACAAGATCGTTAACCTAAAGGTTTCAAATCAACATTTACATGTAACGACTAACGATGACTTAACGACTCAGTTAAAATGTATATACATGTAGTGTTTTAATATGTATTCATACACTTTTGAAAGACTTCAAGACACTTATCAAAATACTTCTACTTAACAAAAATGCTTACAATTACATCCTCGTTCAGTTTCATCAACAATTCTACTCGTATGCACCCGTATTCGTACTCGTACAATACATGGCTTTTAGATGTATGTACTATTGGTATATACACTCCAATGATCAGCTCTTAGCAGCCCATGTGAGTCACCTAACACATGTGGGAACCATCATTTGGCAACTAGCATGAAATATCTCATAAAATTACAAAAATATGAGTAATCATTCATGACTTATTTACATGAAAACAAAATTACATATCCTTTATATCTAATCCATACACCAACAACCAAAAACACCTACAAACACTTTCATTCTTCAATTTTCTTCATCTAATTGATCTCTCTCAAGTTCTATCTTCAAGTTCTAAGTGTTCTTCATAAATTCCAAAAGTTCTAGTTTCATAAAATCAAGAATACTTCCAAGATTGCAAGTTTACTTCCAAGTTTTCTAAATCCATTCCAAGTAATAATCCAAGATCAAGAAACCTTTGTTACTTACAGTAGGTTATCTTTCTAATACAAGGTAATAATCATATTCAAACTTTAATTCAATTTCTATAACTATAACAATCTTATTTTGAGTGAAAATCTTACTTGAAATTATTTTCGTGTCATGATTCTGCTTCAAGAACTTTCAAGCCATCCAAGGATCCTTTGAAGCTAGATCCATTTTTCTCATTTCTAATAGGTTTATCCAAGGAACTCGAGGTAGTAATGATGTTCATAACATCATTCGAATCATACATAAAAAGCTGTCTTATTCAACGTTATAAACTTGTAATCACTAGAACATAGTTTAGTTAATTCTAAACTTGTTCGCAAATAAAGTTAATCCTTCTAACTAGACTTTTAAAATCAACTAAACACATGTTCTATATCTATATTATATGCTAACTTAATGATTTAAAACCCGGAAACACGATAAACACCATAAAACTAGATATACGCCGTCGTAGTAAAACCGGGGGATGTTTTGGTTGGGATAATTAAATCTAAGAAGAACTTTGATTTAAAAGCTATACTTCTGGAAAAATGATTTTTCTTATGAACATGAAACTATATCCAAAAATCATGGTTAAACTCAAAGTGAAAGTATGTTTTTCAAAATGGTCATCAAGATGTCGTTCTTTCGACGGAAATGACTACCTCTTTCAAAAACGACTTGTAACTTGTATTTCCGACTATAAACTTATACTTTTTCTATTTAGATTCATAAATTTAAGTTCAATACGAAACCGTGGCCACTGGAATCACTCAAAACGGATTAGAAACGAAGAAATGGCGAGTAAAACAAGATTGATAAAAACTACTCATTTTACCGACGTGAAAGTTAGTAATAAATCCATTCCAACCATAACCTAATCAACTTATATTGTATATTATGTAATCTTGAGATACCATAGACACGTATACAATGTTTCGACCTATCATGTCGACCCATCTATATATATATTGCGGAACAACCATAGACACTCTATATGTGAATGTTGGAGTTAGCTATACAGGGTTGAGGTTGATTCCAAAATATATATATAGTTTGAGTTGTGATCAATACTGAGATACGTATACACTGGGTCATGGATTGATTCAAGATAATATTTATCAATTTATTTCTGTACATATAACTGTGGACAACTAGTTATAGGTTACTAACGAGGACAGCTGACTTAATAAACTTAAAACATCAAAATGTATTAAAAGTTTTGTAAATATATTTTGAACATACTTTGATATATATATGTATCTATTGTTATAGGTTTGTGAATCAACCAGTGGCCAAGTCTTACTTCCCGACGAAGTAAAAATCTGTGAAAGTGAGTTATAGTCCCACTTTTAAAATCTAATATTTTTGGGATGAGAATACATGCAGGTTTTATAAATGATTTACAAAATAGACACAAGTACGTGAAACTACATTCTATGGTTGAATTATCGAAATCGAATATGCCCCTTTTTATTAAGTCTGGTAATATAAGAATTAGGGAACAGACACCCTAATTGAAGCGAATCCTAAAGATAGATCTATTGGGCCCAACAAGCCCCATCCAAAGTACCGGATACTTTAGTACTTCGAAATTTATATCATATCCGAAGGGTGTCCCGGAATGATGGGGATATTCTTATATATGCATCTTGTTAATGTCGATTACCAGGTGTTCACCATATGAATGATTTTTATCTCTATGTATGGGATTTATATTGAAATATGAAATCTTGTGGTCTATTGTTACGATTTGATATATATATAGGTTAAACCTATAACTCACCAACATTTTTGTTGACGTTTAAAGTATGTTTATTCTCAGGTGAATATTAAGAGTTTCCGCTGTTGCATACTAAAATAAGGACAAGATTTGGAGTCCATGTTTGTATGATATTATGTAAAAACTGCATTCAAGAAACATATGTCAATGTAATATATTTCTATTGTAAACCATTATGTAATGGTCGTGTGTAAACAGTATATTTTAGATTATCATTATTTGATAATCTACGTAATGCTTTTGAAATCTTTATTGATAAAATAAAGGTTATGGTTGTTTTAAAAATGAATGCAGTCTTTGAAAAACGTCTCATATAGAGGTCAAAACCTCGCAACGAAATCAATTAATATGGAACGTTTATAATCAATATGAACGGGACATTTCATATATGAAATATCATGATAGTTGTAATAAATATATTCTTATATAGAAAATATTTATTTGTTATAATAATTTTATTAATATGAAAGTAATAATGATAATAATAATAATAATAATATTGATACTAATAATAATCTAAATGATAATTTTATAAATTTTGATAAAAATGATATTAATAATAGTAATAATAGTAATAATTATAATAACTATAATAACTATAATAATAATGATTTTTCTAATAATGATAATAATAATAATAATGATATTAATAATAATACTTATATTAATATTAATAATGATAATAATATAAATTATATTAATGATAATAATAACAATAATAATAATAATAATAATAATAATAATAATAATAATAATAATAATAATAATAATAATAATAATAATAATAATAATAATAATAATAATAATAATAATGATCATGATAATAATAATAAGATAATGATAATCATAAATAATTAAGTAAATAACTACCTCAACGAAGTAGCCCTCAAAAAAATGCCCAACTTCGGGTTTGAACCCGCGACGTCCCGCTAACCCGAAAACACCCTTAACCATTCATCTATCCCTTTCTTTTCTGATTTAATTACAACCTTATATTATTATAACCCGTATTATTTTGCGTTGTTGTTCTCAATAACATTTCATCATGATCACATTCAACATCATTATCATAGAACACAACAAGTGTAGTAACAGCAATCGGCAATTAAACAGGAGTTAGAATAAGCAGCCCAACAATGGTTCGGCCCAAAGGTAAAATTACAAGCCCAAACGTTCAGAAGTCTAATTATGACCATAACTATCTTACTAGTAGCCCAATCCACAATAGTTTAATCGACCCAGGTACCTTAAACACAATCAATCAGAGTTTCGGTTCCTTTTATAATTAATTAATTAAAACCTCATCGACATATCATTATTAATATCACGTTCTTTATTAATATCCCACCATTCATCCGTCTGTTCCAATATAATGGGAACAAAAAGGAGAAAACAAAACGCGTATGCAGTAGCTGTAGGGTGGGTTTGGTTTAATTTAAGTTAAATAACTTTATGCAAGTGTATCTCCACTATCTCCATTAAAATTCCAAGTGGGGTTAATTGCTTAGGGTTGTCGGCTTTGAAGAAAAGAAAAAGAAAAAATGCACGATAGCATTTTTTTAAAGCAAGTGGGTCATGAGTTTTAATTGAAACATAACGGATATAGTAAGTAAAATGGGTGGTGGTAGGGTTGGCAGAAACAGAAACGATAGTAGGAATAATAATATGATCGAACCAGAAAATGTTTATGGTGTTCAATGGTGGTTTAGTGATGGAGATTATGGTTCGAGTAAAACAGAAAAACATATATAACCTTTGTGTGGGTTGTGATGATCTCGTTTGAATCCAAAGATAATAGTAATAATAATGTATTGCAGTAGTTAATTGGTTGTATAGCAGCAACCAAAATAGGTAGATAGTAGTAAAACTAAAGGATCGAGCAGGTGGGTTCTTGTAGGGTTTTTGATAATTTGATGGCTATTGAGGGTTGCTTTGTTCATTGGGCAGAAACAAGAAGTGAGGGTGGCAGTAAGTAGTAGTTTATCTCTATGGTCTTAGTTTTTGATTTACGAAGAAAGAAACAAAACGGTAGTAATGTGTGGTTGATTGGAAGATGATGGCGTGTTGAGATTATAGGGTGGTCGATGGAAGTGGGTGTGCTCTTGGTGACTCAAGGTGGCGAGATGGTGAATAAAGAATATGGTTGTTTGGGTCGAATAACTTGCAGAAGGCAAATGATGGTAATCGATCATCATAAAAGAAACAACGCATAAGGTGGTTGATTAAGGTGGTTCTCGGTTGAAAATGATAAGCATATAAGTATGCATATATATTATAGAAGATAGATAGATGCTAGTATATATGTAATCATGTATTTATAAATGCTAGTATATATGTAATCATGTATTTATATCTATTCCTATATATGAATTCATTTTTATCAAAAGAAAAGTAGAGAAAGAATCAAGTAGTGGGTTGGTTCTTGGTTTGTTAATCGAAATGGAAGAATAGAAAGATGGTTAGCTATATTGTGTTTCTCCATGCATCCCATATGTAAGTATGTGTACAATTTATATTGTGGTAAGAAAACAAAAAGGCACAGTAACTCCTTTAATAATTCGAATCACGGATTATTTAACTGTTTCTCTGTCTTTATAGAAGAGAATGGGAGCCAGATATATAGATAGTAGTTTATAAATTTTAAATTGTGCACATTTGATATAGTGTGTAATTTACGTGGATCATGATACTCCACTTATTGTCAATGATAGAATAGGTAGTGGAAAGTTGGTAGTTAGTTGACGTATTTGTTTTTATATATACATGAACACATGTGGTTGGTTATCAAAGAATAAAAGTGTGAACTTTTTACATATCTCTAATATATCATATGAATTAATTGTGTTAGTTTAGTTAACGTCAAGTATTAATAATGTAGTTGTTATTTATATAAATAAGTATGAGTATTATTTTTTTTAACCTTAATCTTAGAAATTTAATTACACTACTTTGAGTATTATGTGATTTCTTTAAAAACAAAAGTGCTACTAACATGAATGATGCATATTAAGGTTCGTGAATCGTCGAAATCGGTTGAAAGGTAATTGCATATATGAAAGCAGTTCAAAAATTTTTGAGACTCAACAGACTTTGCTTATCGTGTCGAAATCATATAAAGATTAAGTTTAAATTTGGTCAGAAATTTCCGGGTTGTCACAGTACCTACCCGTTAAAGAAATTTCATCCCAAAATTTGATTGGGATGGTCATGGCTGACAATAAGTATGTTTTTCATGACGCATACAAGCTGAAAATTTGAGTTTTATCATCATTGAGTAATATAGATAAAAATATTTGATTTTGTGAAGAGTACGAGTGAAGCTATCACAAAAGATTGAAATGAATAAATGCAAATTCGTCTTAGCTGATGACGTAGTCCCGGTTGATTTCCGGAATTCAAGGGATTAGAGAAAATCTTCGTAATAAGATTTGGTTCTTCGGTAATTAAGGAAATTAGGATCCGCTTTGATTAAATGCGATAATCTGTTTTGATTGCTCTGTCGGATATCTTACTATATATCTACCCCTTCGTTTCCTTATTTCCACAACTCACACCTTCTATTATTTCTCCCTCAACTCATACTTTAAAGCATTCATCAATATGCTCCATCCAGTTCTGATTCTTGATATACTCCTAACCTTCATATCTGTCATACTTCTGTTTCATCTGCCACCGGAAGAATCTATCTACTTCTACTATACTCTTGGTTTTATAGTGTTTTTAGTTCTCCCGTGTCTTTATATTGCTATATGCATCGATGTATATGGTTTGTAATTTCTGGGTTGTTGTTAGATTTTATCTCTTCCCTTATATTTCAAAGTCCCTCCTTCTATCTTCCATAATCATTGTCATCCACAGTTAATACTCTCTTCTATTTGCTGCGATTTATACTCCCATTTTTATTTCGGAGCTTCATTCTTTTGTTTTCTCTCTTCTCGACTTTAAATCAAGTGATTAATGGTCCAGAATTCGTAGGTATGAAATTCAGAATGAACATAGTTAATGTTCTAAGAAGGAAATTGAAATGGCACGATTTTGATTTGTCAAATTACCAGAATATCCTGGAAAAGACCGAATCATCAAGAAATATTTTCTTGATATTTTTAGAGGTTAAATAGAATACGAGATTCGTGTAACATGGCACATGATGACGTTATGATCTGTGACTCATCATGCTTCATTTAGAAACTCGGCATGACTTACTGTAATATAATCACGTTGATCAAGTGTCTTTATATTATACTAACTCATGCTTCAGTTCCCAACACTACTTCAAAAACATTCTTATATTAAATTCGAATTTTTCATAATTTAGAAACTAAAATAGTTTCTTATATAACACAGATAGCGTGAAGAAATGAATAATTTCAGATAAGAATAGTTATTAAAATATCTTCAGAAATATCGAGGATATTTATAATGAAAGATATGATGATATCTTAGAATTTCTAACGTCAATGGATGATGATGAAGATTTTTCTGTAAAGGTTTAGTGTAAGGAGCAAGGTATTCGTTAATGACTTCAGCAGATACTGAATCATTTGGATTCTTTGAAGGCGGGTTTAGTCCTTGTGATTTGTCCACAGTCTCCTTCATGGTTTGTTCAATCCGTTTTCTAGTTCCAAACCTTCTCTTTTTCTGAGCTTTGCCAACACATTATTCATTATCATCAAACTTTTGACTGTTAAGGTCGTTTACAGTTTTTGCTACTTCATCAACATTTTTCCAATTTCGAAGAACTAGTTCGCAGTTTGGGGTGTTTTTCAGAAACTTCACATTCGAATTATGTAAGTCTAGGAGATATATATATATATATATATATATATATATATATATATATATATATATATATATAACTGTTGGCGTAGAAATGCTGCGAGATTCAAAATACTGATTGCTAATTCCCGATAGTTGGTATGACAATTATTATTACAATATGTAAATGAGTACTTGATAGAGTTTCAATGAATGTAATGATTTTTCAGAAAGTCAATAATTAATGAAGTTGTTGATAAGTTTACTGCTAATGTAGTGGAATATAAACGGTTCCCCGGTAACAATGACTTACAGGGTAATGTATATATCAAGGTTATAATAAGGCTAATCTAGATGAAAAGTAGAAATTGATTTTGTTGGAGGTGTAACAAAATTGGCTATTTTTGAAAAGGAATTGCAAAGTTATTTTTGCTAATAAATGTTAAAGGTCTGACACGGATACGTGTTAAACTATGACTTTGATTTCAAGAGCTTTTCAGGTATATAACTGTGGGTAATATGTGGTTGGATCATCATCTCGATTGCTCATTATTTAAAGTATCTTCAGAAATTTCGGAGGGTTTGAACACAGATTGTAATCGTTAATATACATATGATGTTCTAGCACAGTTTTGAAGTCAAAGTATAACTTTGAAAGATATAGGAATCCCAGAGTGATGATACTGGTTATATCTCGAAATAAATATTGTGATTTCAAATTTAGAATATGTAATTGAATTTGAATGAGTATGGTTGTTTTGATTTCTATGAAAGAATGTATAGTGGGTATAGTTAATGATTGCTGCATCAGATTCGAAGAATGTAACATATAAATTGTGATTTTAGATACCTCTCGGGTATTACCTACCCGTTAATTTTTTTTCACAATTAATATTTTGTACAATAGAATTTTTACTACAGTCTTTATGAAAATATATATGTATATATTTTCTTCAGATATAACATAGATTTAATGAGTTAATATTAAATTAAACTCAATGGATTTACGGTTGGAACTAGAATTGAATAATCCCTTGAAGGCTTTAGAGATTACATAAGTATTTCTTCAATAATATTAAAATTATGAATCAATACTTCGTTATTTTTTGAGGCGTGATGTTGGTTTTCGTTAAATTCTTATGAACTTCGCAAAGTACGAATGATGTTATCTGAAATGTTTCGGGTACATCGATGATGAAAGTGTAAAATTAAATATGTACTTGATTTATTATGAATTGAAATTTGTTGAATTGAGACAGAGATTGTAGTTAACGATGGTTAAGTTGCGGGTGAACGACGTACATTATTGCATATTTGTAATATGAATTAACCGAGTAGTTAAGATTCACACACAATAGCTTAGCACAGAAAGATTTATTTCTATTTCAATATATATATATATATATATATATATATATATATATATATATATATATATATATATATATATATATATATATATATATATAATATACATATAATTTCTTCAGAGGGAATGAGTTAATTCTTCATAACTCGTTGATACAATATACGCGTTATTGATTCGTAATGATGTCCACAGTGATTCTTAAACTGACAGAGTTTGTGATGTTATAGGTGTTGTTGATTTTGATGCTGACTGCACTGACGATGCGGGTGACGCTGACGGTACTGTTGATGCTGTTGGTAAAACAAGTTTAGCTTGTTAACCACACATCATTTTTGTCAGGGTTTCTATTCTTCCTTCTATCATTTTGGTTCACTCATCTGATTTATTGTTAAGGTTAGAATAGATAATCTCTAAGACTTTAGAGACTACATAATCGTCGCAAAATGTTTCTCTAACGAAGTTATGAATTAATACTTCATCGTTTGTTGTTGTTGGTATTCCTTGATATCTACAGAACGTATGACATTGATGCTCGTGGGATAGATTGTAAAGTTGAGGTTTACGACGCTGTTGTGGTTGGGGGTGGTAATGGTACTGTTGGCTTTGATGATGGTGGTACTGGTTATGTTACTGGTGCTGCTGCTGGTGTTTGTAACCTTTGCACCATATTCTCCAAAGTCACTACCCGAGGCGAAGCTCGTTGACTTCTTCTATTACACCGGGGTGATCGGTGGTTCGGACGAGTGGGTGAATAAGATCTAGAATGTTAGACAGTATATAATCGTGCCGAGATACTCCGGAAATAAGAGAGAAAATGGTGTCTCGAATAGGTTCGCCGGTAAGTGCTTCAGGTTCTTCGCCAAGAGGGCAATGTGGTGGATGGAAGGGATCACCTTCTTCTTGTCTCCAATGATTAAGGAGGCTACGAACCCATCTCCAATTCATCCAGAATAGATGATGTCTAATTGGTTGATCCATTTCGGTCACATTGCTTTCGGAGCTTGAGTGAGATTCCATTTCGGAATCCGAGAGACTTGAACTAATGACGAATTCCATTTTGTACGATTGGATAAAGAATTTTTCGATATGTAATGATTTTCTGGCTATCGGATGGTATTCTAATTACATAGAATATCCAGATATATAGAAAAAAAGATTTCGTAGATTACGGAGGAATTTATGGAATGTGTCAGGCAAAGTTTACAGTAACAGATACGCTAAGATATGATTTAGCAGATACGCTAAGATATGAATTTTTGTCTATACACTATTTATGCAATCAATGCAATAAGATGTATCTAGACTAAGAATGATAAGCAGGCAATTTTTGACAAAAATGATAAGCAAAACTTTTGACATGCAGACACGGTTGAAGTCCAGACTCACTAATGTATCCTAATGACTATCAGTTAGACACACTAATGCAGACCTGGTTCTCTAAGACCACCGTTCTGATACCACATGTAAAGACCCGTCCTAATCCATAAGACCGAATACAATAACATATGATTACATCGCGAGGTAATTGACCTGTATATGATACATTTTATAAATATTACATTCGTTTTAAAAGACAAACTTTCATTACATCAAAAACTGACAGACATGCATACCATTTCATAATATCCATCTATAAATGATCTAATCTGTCATTTACTTAATCATAATCTTTACTGAACTCAACGACTTGAATGCAACGTCTTTTGAAATATGGCATGAATGATTCCAAGTAATATCTTTAAAATGAGCTAATGCACAGTGGAAGATTTCTTTAATACCTGAGAATAAACATGCTTTAAAGTGTCAACCAAAAGGTTGGTGAGTTCATTAGTTTATCATAATCATTCATTTCCATCATTTTAATAGACCACAAGAATTTCATTTCCATTTCTCATAAATATACGTCCCATGCATAGAGACAAAAATCATTCATACGGATTGAACACCTGGTAACCGACATTAACAAGATGCATATAAGAATATCCCCATCATTCCGGGACATCCATCGAACATGATATAAAAACTCGAAGTACTAAAGCATCCACTACAACGGATGGGGTTTGTTGGGCCCAATGGATCTATCTTTAGGATTCGCGTCAATTAGTAGACTGGTTTACTAATTCTTAGGTTACCAAGCAAAAGGGGCATATTTGGCTTCGATCATTCAACCATATAATGTAGTTTCGATTACTTGTGTCTATTTCGTAAAACATTTATAAAAGCGCATGTGTTCTCAGTCCCAAAAATATATATTGCAAAAGCATTTAAAAAGGGAGTAATGAAACTCACGATACTGTATTTTGTAGTAAAAATACACATGACGACATTGAACAACTGAACAATGCAGGGTTGGCCTTGGATTCACGAACCTATATCAGGTATATATATTAATACATATAATCGTAATCAAACAAATTTATATATTAAATCTTAAATTATATATCCTATATATTTAATTTGTATATATATTTAAAATAGTTAATATTTATATAGTGTTATATATACATATGATTAATATTATATTAAAAATCAATAATTTATTATATGTAAATATTTATATAAATAATCCTAATATATATAATTATATGAAATATCATGATAGTTGTAATAAATATATTCTTAATATGAAAGTAATGATGATAATAATAATAATAATATAGATACTAATAATAATCTTAATGATAATTTTATAAATTTTGATAAAAATGATATTAATAATAGTAATAATTATAATAACTATAATAATAATGATTTTTCTAATAATGATAATAATAATGATATTAATAATAATACTTATATTAATATTAATAGTGATAATAATATAAATTATATTAATGATAATAATAACAATAATAATAATAATAATAATAATAATAATAATAATAATAATAATAATAATAATAATAATAATAATAATAATAATAATAATAATAATAATAATAATAATAATATTAATGATCATGATCATGATCATGATCATGATCATGATAATAATAATAAGATAATGATAATCATAAATAATTAAGTAAATAACTACCTCAACGAAGTAGCCCTTAAAAAAAATGCCCAAGTTCGGGTTTGAACCTGCGACGTCCCGCTAACCCGAAAACACCCTTAACCATTCATCTATCCCTTGCTTTTCTGATTTAATTACAACCTTATATTATTATAACCTGTATTGTTTTGTGTTGTTGTTCTTCATATCATTTCATCATGATCACATTCAACATCATTATCATATAACACAACAAGTGTAGTAGCAGCAATCGGCAATTAAACAGGAGTTCGAATAAGCAGCCCAACAATGGTTCGGCCCAAAGACAAAATTACTAGCCCAAACGTTCAGAAGTCCAATTATAACCATAACTATCCTACTAGTAGCCCAATCCATAATAGTTTAATCGACCCAGGTACCTTAAACACAATCAATCAGAGTTTCGGTTCCTTTTATAATTAATTAATTAAAACCTCATCGACATATCATTATCAATATCACGTTCTTTATTAATATCCCACCATTCATCCGTCTGTTTCAATATAATGGGAAAAAAAAGGAGAAAACAAAACGCGTATGCAGTAGCTGTAGGGTGGGTTTGGTTTAAATTAAGTTAAATAACTTTATGCAAGTGTATCTCCACTATCTCCATTAAAATTCCAAGTGGGGTTAATTGCTTAGGGTTGTCGGCTTTGAAGAAAAGAAAAAGAAAAAATGCACGATAGCATTTTTTTAAAGCAAGTGGGTCATGAGTTTTAATTGAAACATAACGGATACAGTAAGTAAAATGGGTGGTGGTAGGGTTGGCTGAAACCGAAACGATAGTAGGAATAATAATATGATCGAACCAGAAAATGTTTATGGTGTTCAATGGTGGTTTAGTGGTGGAGATTATGGTTCGAGTAAAACAGAAAAACATATAGTACCTTTATGTGGGTTGTGATGATCTCGTTTGAATCCAAAGATAATAGTAATAACAATGTATAGCAGTAGTTAATTGGCTGTATAGCAGCAACCAAAACAGGTAGATAGAAGTAAAACCAAAGGATCGAGAAGGTGGGTTCTTGCAGGGGTTTTGATAATTTGATGGCTATTAAGGGTTGCTTTGTTCGTTCGGCAGAAACAAGAAGTGAGGGTGGCAGTAAGTAGTAGTTTATCTCTATGGTCTTAGTTTTTGATTTACGAAGAAAGAAACAAAACAGTAGTAATGTGTGGTTGATTGGAAGATGGTGGCGTGTTGAGATTATAGGGTGGTCGATGGAAGTGGGTGTGCTCTTGGTGACTCAAGGTGGAGAGATGGTGAATAAAGAATATGGTTGTTTGGGTCGAATAACTTGCAGAAGGCAAGTGATGGTAATCGATCATCATAAAAGAAACAGCGCATAAGGTGGTTAATTAAGGTGGTTCTCGGTTGAAAATGATAAGCATATAAGTATGCATATATATTATAGAAGATAGATAGATGCTAGTATATATGTAATCATGTATTTATATCTATACCTATATATGAATTCATTTTTATCAAAAGAAAAGTAGAGAAAGCATCAAGTAGTTGGTTGGTTCTTTGGTTTGTTAATCGAAATGGAAGAATAGAAAGATGGTTAGCTATATTGTGTTTCTCCATGCATCCCATATTTAAGTATGTGTACAATTTATATTGTGGTAAGAAAACAAAAAGGCACAATAACTCCTTTAATAAATCGAATCACGGATTGTTTAACTGTTTCTCTGTCTTTATAGAAGAGAATGGGAGCCAGATATATAGATAGTAGTTTATAAATTTTAAATTGTGCACATTTGATATAGTGTGTAATTTACGTGGATCATGATACTCCACTTATTGTCAATGATAGAATAGGTAGTGGAAAGTTGGTAGTTAGTTGACGTATTTGTTTTTATTTATACATGCGCACATGTGGTTGGTTATCAAAGAATAAAAGTGTGAACTTTTTACATATCCCTTATATATCATATAAATTAATTGTGTTAGTTTAGTTAACGTCAAGTATTAATAATTTAGTTGTTATTTATATAAATAAGTATGAGTATTATTTTTTGTAACCTTAATCTTAGAAATTTAATTACAATACTTTGCGTATTATGTGAAATGTCTCGTTCTTATTGATTAAAAACGTTCCATATTAATTGATTTCGTTGCGAGATTTTGACCTCTATATGAGACATTTTTCAAAGACTGCATTCATTTTTAAAACAAACCATAACCTTTATTTCATAGATAAAGGTTTTAAAAAGCTTTACGTAGATTATCAAATAATGATAATCTAAAATATCCTGTTTACACACGACCATTACATAATGGTTTACAATACAAATATGTTACAACAAAATAAGTTTCTTGAATGCAGTTTTTACACAATATCATACAAGCATGGACTCCAAATCTCGTCCTTATTTAAGTATGCGACAGCAGAAGCTCTTAATAATCACCTGAGAATAAACATGCTTAAAACGTCAACAAAAATGTTGGTGAGTTATAGGTTTAACCTATATATATCAAATCATAATAATAGACCACAAGATTTCATATTTCAATACACATCCCATACATAGAGATAAAAATCATTCATATGGTGAACACCTGGTAACCGACTTTAACAAGATGCATATATAAGAATATCCCCATCATTCCGGGACACCCTTCGGATATGATATAAATTTCGAAGTACTAAAGCATCCGGTACTTTGGATGGGGTTTGTTAGGCCCAATAGATCTATCTTTAGGATTCGCGTCAATTAGGGTGTCTGTTCCCTAATTCTTAGATTACCAGACTTAATAAAAAGGGGCATATTCGATTTAGATAATTCAACCATAGAATGTAGTTTCACGTACTTGTGTCTATTTTGTAAATCATTTATAAAACCTGCATGTATTCTCATCCCAAAAATATTCGATTTTAAAAGTGGGACTATAACTCACTTTCACAGATTTTTACTTCGTCGGGAAGTAAGACTTGGCCACTGGTTGATTCACGAACCTATAACAATATATACATATATATCAAAGTATGTTCAAAATATATTTACAACACTTTTAATATATTTTGATGTTTTAAGTTTATTAAGTCAGCTGTCCTCGTTAGTAACCTACAACTAGTTGTCCACAGTTAGATGTACAGAAATAAATCGATAAATATTATCTTGAATCAATCCACGACCCAGTGTATACGTATCTCAGTATTGATCACAACTCCAAAATATATATAGTTTGAGTTGATTCCAAAATATATATCTAGGTTGACATCCTCGTTCAGTTTGATCACAACTCAAACTATATATATTTTGGAAAAGAGAAAAATAGATCTAGCTTCAACGGATCCTTGGATGGCTCGAAGTTCTTGAAGCAGAATCATGACACGAAAACAAGTTCAAGTAAGATCATCACTTGAAATAAGATTGTTATAGTTATAGAAATTGAACCAAAGTTTGAATATGATTATTGCCTTGTATTAGAATGATAACCTACTGTAAGAAAAAAAGATTTCTTGAGGTTGGATGATCACCTTACAAGATTGGAAGTGAGCTAGCAAACTTGAAAGTATTCTTGATTTTATGTAATTAGAACTTGTAGAATATATGAAGAACACTTAGAACTTGAAGATAGAACTTGAGAGAGATCAATTAGATGAAGAAAATTGAAGAATGAAAGTGTTTGTAGGTGTTTTTGGTCGTTGGTGTATGGATTAGATATAAAGGATATGTAATTTTGTTTTCATGTAAATAAGTCATGAATGATTACTCATATTTTTGTATTTTTATGAGATATTTCATGCTAGTTGCCAAATGATGGTTCCTACATGTGTTAGGTGACTCACATGGGCTGCTAAGAGCTGATCATTGGAGTGTATATACCAATAGTACATACATCTAAAAGCTGTGTATTGTACGAGTACAAATACGGGCGCATACGAGTAGAATTGTTGATGAAACTGAACGAGGATGTAATTGTAAGCATTTTTGTTAAGTAGAAGTATTTTGATAAGTGTATTGAAGTCTTTCAAAAGTGTATAAATACATATTAAAACACTACATGTATATACATTTTAACTGAGTCGTTAAGTCATCGTTAGTCGTTACATGTAAGTGTTGTTTTGAAACCTTTAGGTTAACGATCTTGTTAAATGTTGTTAACCCAATGTTTATAATATCAAATGAGATTTTAAATTATTATATTATCATGATATTATCATGTATGAATATCTCTTAATATGATATATATATACATTAAATGTCTTTACAACGATAATCGTTACATATATGTCTCGTTTAAAAATCATTAAGTTAGTAGTCTTGTTTTTACATATGTAGTTCATTGTTAATATACTTAATGATATGTTTACTTATCATAGTATCATGTTAACTATATATATATATCCATATATATGTCATCATATAGTTTTTACAAGTTTTAACGTTCGTGAATCACCGGTCAACTTGGGTGGTCAATTATCTATATGAAACATATTTCAATTAATCAAGTCTTAACAAGTTTGATTGCTTAACATGTTGGAAACATTTGATCATGTAAATATCAATCTCAATTAATATATATAAACATGGAAAAGTTCGGGTCACTACAGTACCTACCCGATAAATAAATTTCGTCCCGAAATTTTAAGCTGTTGAAGGTGTTGACGAATCTTCTGGAAATAGATGCGGGTATTTCTTCTTCATCTGATCTTCACACTCCCAGGTGAACTCGGGTCCTCTACGAGCATTCCATCGAACCTTAACAATTGGTATCTTGTTTTGCTTAAGTCTTTTAACCTCACGATCCATTATTTCGACGGGTTCTTCGATGAATTGAAGTTTTTCGTTGATTTGGATTTCATCTAACGGAATAGTGAGATCTTCTTTAGTAAAACATTTCTTCAAATTCGAGACATGGAAAGTGTTATGTACAGCCGCGAGTTGTTGAGGTAACTCAAGTCGGTAAGCTACTGGTCCGACACGATCAATAATCTTGAATGGTCCAATATACCTTGGATTTAATTTCCCTCGTTTACCAAATCGAACAACGCCTTTCCAAGG